>NC_041219.1:53891298-53958561 GCF_002837175.3 Physeter macrocephalus | reverse complement strand
TTTATTTATTTATTTATTTTTTGCGGTACGCGGGCCTCTCACCGCTGCGGCCTCTCCCGTTGCGGAGCACGGGCTCCGGACGCGCGGGCTCAGCGGCCACGGCTCACGGGCCCAGCCGCTCCGCGGCACGCGGGATCCTCCCGGACCGGGGCACGAACCCGCGTCCCCTCCATCGGGAGGCGGACTCTCAACCACTGCGCCACCAGGGAAGCCCCCCCCAGTCTTTTAGACTCCGGCTCACACCTGCCGGTCCCCCACCTCTCTCCTGCCGTCTAGAACATTCTCTACTTCCTCCCCGCTGCGCCCCCAGTTACCTCGCCCAGGAGGCCAGCTGTGCCCGTGCCCAGAGCCGCCGCCGGGGGAACGGTCGGCAGTGCTCTGCTTTCAACCGCCCCGCGGTGTTTTAAGACCACAATCTGCACACACAGGTTTTATTTGTGTGCTTTTCTCAAGGCTCTGTTAGGAGGCATTACTCATAACTCAGTTTGGTGGAACCCTATTGAGATACTCAAGGTCGAGTTAAATACACCAAGTATCTGTAACCGCCTCCCTCCCCCCGCTAACTGTACGAGAGGTGGGTGCCGAGGATCTGAAACCTGGAAACCAAGCATTCAGCAACAGGCTGGGGAGATGCACCCTTCTGTAGCCAGGCAACCTTCCACGATGCAGGGCTGCTCCGGCCTGCCGGCTGCGGACGACACGTGTGACCTCAGAGGCGGCTCCGAGCTCCAAAGCCTGGAAGCACCTGATTTCTTTGAAAAGAGAGAAGGAGGCACGGGTCTGAACGGAGCAGCAGGTGGAAAGGCAGGTGGCTTTTTGTCGGTGGGAGAGAGCAGCTGGGCTGTGGAGACGTCGTGCCTGACGCTGTGCCCGGGGCGGGGGGCAGTCCTACGCTCCTCTCCCGCCTGCGTCTGGGTGACATCGTGCCGGACACGTGCAGCCTGGCATTCAGAGGCCTGGACCTGACGTGACAGCTCCCGTCCCTGGGGCCACACACCAGGGACGTCGGTCTTCACGGTGTCCGCTGATGTGTCCTCTGGCTGGGGCCGCTCAGCGGCTGGAACTTCCTCTGCAGGACGTGTGTCCTCCGACGTGCACTCCCCCTTCAGGAGAAGAGACCGCAGTCCTGCCTGTCCTGGGCCAGGACCCGTGGGCCGTGACCAGTGTCTGAGGAAGAAGGGACACCTGGGATGCAAGCGACGCGGCGCCCAGCCTGGGGTCTCCGCCAGCCGCCCGGGGGAAGGGCGGGTGGGAGTCGCAGGCTCGGGGCACGGGAGGTCCCTGAGGGTGCTGACGAGGCTTCTCACCCTCTGAATGGGGAGAGGAGAGCACGCGTCTTTGCAGGGACCGTCCAGGACTGTAGGGCCTAACAGCACCTCCTCCTCCGGCGGCGGGCGAGGCCCTGGGTTACTCGGACTGACGTGTGTGTCTTGAGGAGCTCAGGGCGCCTCCCTTGGGGGGAAGGGGTGAGGCGCACGGTCCCCCATCATCCATAAAGGAGTGAGGGAGAAGAGGGTGCAGCGCCACAGTGTCCTGTGGGCGACAGGCGAGGGCGCTCTGGCTGCCGCGGGCCTCACCCCAGCGGGAGCCCCGTCGGGCCGGACGGAGCCTGTGCCTCTCAGCCCGAGGAGCCATTTCCCTACATCGCTCCCATCGGATCCCTGCGAGGACCCGAGAGCTGTGTACTGCTTTCGTTTACAGGTGAAGGAACAGCATCTCAGACGAGGTCCCTCGCCCAGGACGTGAGGGCAAGTCCGCCTGACCAAGGCCCCGTGTTCTGTCCCTGCACCAGGCAGAGCCGACTTCGGACACTTCTCCAGGGTTGAAATCCAGTGCCCGGGATAACGCTGCCCAGGGACCCATCTCAGGCTTCCTTCCCCTTGGAATTCAACTGGCTTCAAGCTGCTGCCTGAAGCCAGCGACATGCAGGAGGGCGTCCAGGATGGTCTCAGAATTCGGGGTGAGGTGGGAAAAAGGAAAGTGAGTTTACATGTGAGATCTAGTCCTGGGTGCTTAGATAACCCTGCAGTCCATTTCCCGGACCCTCCAGAGAAAGGTCTTGGGACAAAGCAGCTCCCCCCTGCTTCCCACACAGAGGAAGTCAGCTCTTCATCTCCGAGCCCTTTGAAAGGGGGCTCAGTCTTTGGTCTGAACAGACTGGGCCTGTCACTTTTAAAGTGGTTCATTCCAGTAAAGGATGGAGAATTTGTTTTCAAAACAGACCACTGTGGTGCTGACCTAGAAAGGCCCAGGGAAGCCTGCGGTGTGGGTCTGACCACACCGGGCACGGGGGGCCCCCTCCAGCCACAGTGCACGGCCACCTTTTCACAGTAGGTGCTGCAACTGAGAGTTCTATTTTATTTATATAACAATCAAGTAGAGGAATACATATTTCAGAAATTAGCCACTTGCTACCACAAATATAGGAGAAGAATTTTCAGTGGGATTCATTTCTCCCCAGCCGGAGAAGCCACCCTAAACGTGTAATTCAGATCAAAGACGTGCCCGCGGGTTTTAAAGGTCGCCCGCGGGCTGGGAGACGGCGGATTTTGTTCCGCTCTGCGTGTGTGCCGCCGACGTGAGCGTCACCGACGCGGGGCAACAGGGCCGTGTGTCTCCCCTTGCCCCACACTCCCCGTAAGAGGCCTGGAACGCTGCCCACGCAGTGACGGGCCTCAGGGACCCTGTGGTCTGTCAGGGCGTGAGGCGCTATAGGAGGCGAAGAAGCGGAGGGAGGCGCCCCTTCCCGACTCAGAGGGACCGGCAGCCCCGCACCCCGGCCTCAGGGCGCCCGGCCAGGTGGGCCCCTCCTCGAAGGGAAGGCGCCCTTCTGCGGCGGGCGGAGGGGGGGCGCTCCCCGCAGGCCCTTGCCTGGTTACACGCCTACCCCAGGTCTGAGCTTCCAGTTCACGTCTGGGCATCAGAAGCTGGGAGGAAACCTCCTTCCCCGCCTCCTCTGTGACCCCTAGAAGGAGAACGAGGCCCGGCTCCTGTGGGGGCCTCTAGAGATCCTTTTGTGGTCCAAGAGTAAACAGGGCTATAGAAGCACAAAGCTCACTTTACCTCCAGCGCGCAGCAGGGGCCACCTCCGGGGCGACTCAGCCCGGGGAGGGCTGGCGGGGAGCAGGCCCCGGTCGCTGTGAAGGCGAGTCGTCAGCCGGCTGCAGGACCTCAAGAATCCTGCTGTCGAGCCCGCACTCCACGGCCTCCCCCCAGAGGCCACGGACCGGCCTTAAGATCGTCTGTGACCTTCCTCTCAGCACGTTTTGCTGAAAATGAGGAACCGTTCCTTTGGAGGCAGGCAGGCTTCTGCCGGAAGGAGCGGACAGACGCGGTGTTGCTGGAACTCTGGGCCATTTGTGGGCCCCTAAACAACTCCCCCCCGGAAACTGGCGAGAAATACCTTTAGAGATCATTTCCCTTCGAAGGCCCAACGGATGTTTACAAAGGAAAGGTTTACTTTGTCTGGAAGAGGCTGGCGAGGCGCGTCAGGGGTCACGGGCTGACACTGCCACCTGGTGGTCGGCACGTTCTCCGAGTTCCAGAAATAACCGGGGCTGCTCAGAAGAAAGGAACCACGTTCCCAGAACGGCCCTTCCCACAGAGAGATAACTCGTCTAAAAATGGCCCAGTACGTGTAAGAAGAAAATCATTTTAGCTGGGTATTTACCGTGTGATGTGAGCAAAGGACTTCTCCTACCCACTCAATTCTTGGTACCAGGTGCACTGAAGAATGTAATGAAAAAAACGCGTGACTGAAAAAAGCCTGGAGCATTTTACTTCATATAATACATACTTTTAAAAAAAGGCAGAAACATTTAGGGAAACAACATTTGACATGAAAGAACCTGGAGCCGGAGGGCCTTGGAGATCAGCCTTAAAATGTTTTGCTTTCACAGAGTCTTCTTCATGGCCGCTTGTGTCAGGCTGAAGAGATAGGCTTCGTAGATTATATTTAAGAAGTTGTCGTCATTCTGGAAAACAAAAATCAAAAGCCCCAGGGGGAAGTGATTTGGTTGGCAGAAACGAGAGGTCTTCTCTGTCTCGGGGCTGAACTGGCACCTTGATCCTAAGATGCTCCTCTCCACCTGTGCGCGCTCACGGCGGCTAGTTTCTAAGCTGAACAGTCAGCGGGGCAGCAGGCCAGGCCAGAAGGGTCAGCTGCCGGTCCTCGGTGGCCAGCCCGGGACACAGCAGGTGCTCGTGGCCTGCAGCTCAGGCGGGCACCAGCCTCGGGGCAGCCCGGAGCGGGCCGGCTCCTGAGAAGCCTGGCCTCCTGTGTGGAGAGACCTGGGACCCCCGGGAGGCTGCACGGGGAGGACATAAACCCAGCTCAGTCCTCTGAGCCTGGCTGGGCGGTCACTGGTGGCTCTGAGAGGCCCCCGAGTCGCCCACAAGGGGTGCCTTCGTTGTTGGGCCTAAGTTAAGACTTCACTGGCAATGTGCTTGGCTGGTACCCTGCCAGAGCCAGTGCATCTCCGCCCCCCTGCACCACCCGTTAGCTACGGAGAGCTCTGGCCTTGGCGAGCCGGCAGCGGTGAGACTGCGGGCTCTGGGCCCCTCCTGCCGCTCTCGGGGCCGAGGGGACCACCGTCCCATCGGTGGTTTTCTCGGTTTCTGATGTTGGAGACAGCTCCCTCCCACCCCGTCCTATCGCTCTGGCGGTTCTCCCGCGTTTCACACTCCCGCTCGGCCTGGAGCCAGGCTACCCTGGCTTTCCTGCAAAGTCTCCGAGCACGAGCCTGTGTCCTAACAGCAGGCAGAGAGCAAAGCTGAATGCCTGAGTGACTGCCGGCAGCTCATGGGGAAGGTGCCGTCTAAAGCACAGGGAACGTGAAACGCAGGCCGGGTGGAGGGAACGGACATATGGTCTCTAACGAGCGAGGTCCAGGGGCTGCTCCAGACTTTAGGGGTCCCCATTACTGCACAGAGATCTTTGGAACAGTGTTATTAAATGGAATAAGCCAGAAAAAATGTGGAACTTTTACATTCAAGTTTTTTGCTTATTGCTCACAGGAAAGGAGCTAACAGATGTCCTACCTAAGTCCTCACGAACTTCTCATGAATGGCTTCTAGAAAAGGTGGGAAAGACCCTTATTTATGAATTAGTCAGGTGCGGTCATCTGTCGTCCGTGTTTAGCAGATTGCTCCTCTGCTTTCACACTCAGATGCTGCTTTCTGGCCCCATTCCATTCCTTCTCCCTCAAATATGTTACCTTTAAAAAAACATTCTTACCGACGCTACTACGGCCTTTTTGAGTAGGATGAGACAGAGCAAAAGTGCCGGCCGCTCTCAAGGTCGCCTGACACTCAAGCAAAGTACCACAGGACCCTTACAGACTGTCTGCGAAAAAGGTACCTCAGTACGTGAGCTGAGGTGTCTGCGGTCCGTCTGGGTGAGCGCACTGCACTTGGCGAGGCCTGTCTCGCGTCTGGGGTGGGCTTTGCCACCCCCCGGCCCCGCCGTGCAGCTCTGCTATGCACTGGCTGGTGACCTCAGGCCGGTCCCTCAGCCTCGGCGTCCTGGTCTCTAACTCCGTGCCCGGCCCAGAGCTCTGTACGAGTGTCATCGCCCTTGTTACTTCATAGGGGCACGAGGAAGCCATCCCAGCCTGTCCTCACTGGCAGGTTTCGAGGTCATCTATAAAACATGCCGCGGTCGTCACAGCCATTCCTGCCGCCCCAGCTGCCTCCTCCCCGAGTAACGGCCTGGACGCTGCCGCGGGCTCAGGGCAGCCCTCCCCTCCCCTCCCCTCTGGCTCCCGACGGCCCCGCAGACCTGGGACCCTGCCAGGGGCGGCGTCACCTCCTCCTCTTCTGCCGGGTGGCACTTGAGGACTTAGCCCTCCAAATCACAACGCCCAGAAGCGCTGGTCTCGGGGTGAGCTGCTGCAGCGCCCTCTCACCCTCGGGGAGCGGGGCAGCAGGCCGCTGGGAAGGGCCGATGAGGAGGCAGGCGGCGCCCTCCTACCTGGACGAGGTGTAGCAGGGCCTCCTGGAGCTGCGGCTTGCTCAGGGCACCGCCCGGCGTCCTGGGGGGCTCCGGCGTCCGCAGGGGCAGGAGGGGGCCGCTGGGGCTGGCCGCTGGGTCCTGGCTTCCCGGGGGCAAGGGCCCGCTGCCCCTCTCTGGCGGCGGGGCCCAGGGGGGCTGCGCGAACTCCAGTGGCGACATGAGCGGAGATGGGCCCGCGGCGGGCGGGGCGCGCCGGGGCGAGAGGACCTGCGGGTGGGAAACGGGCCGACGGGCGGGCGGGTGAGGGCGGCTCGCGCGCGGGGCGGGCGCAGAGGGCGCGGAGGACACGGCGGGTTCAGCGTTACCCGTCGTGGCTGCGGGCGACGGGCGGCCAGCCTCCATCTGCACGCCCCTCCCTCCGGGGCACCGGCGGCCGGCGCCTGCCGTCTGACTATGCTCCTCACGGCAGGCAAGGCTCGCGCTCTGGGCAGCACCTCCTGTCTCCGGCTTCCTGCCATCGCCTGGGGACACACGCCAGGACCCCAGCCTTTCCGCAGGGGCTGTCCGTCTGCGTCCCTGCCCGGCTGCGGCCCCGAGTGTCCGCCGTGAGGGGCCCACCGGCCGCCGCCCGCCCCCTCGCCTGGTGCGGCGGGGCGGGCAGGCGGCGGGGTCACCGTCCACCCCACCTCCTGACTCTCCGCGCTCGGGTCTCGGGGGCAGCCCTGGGGCCACCCCTGCAGGCGTGCAGGTGGCCCGTGCGTCTGGGCGGGTCTGTCCGCCTCTCTTGGCCAGCAGGCCTAAAACCAGGGGTCCCAATAGTGTGCAGTTGTGCAGGCGACATCTGACCCGCCTGACGCTTACAGCCACCTCTCACTCGTCCCCAGCTCAGGTGAGAGGAGAGAGCGCTACTGTTAGCCTCCTGAGGCCCAGGGGCCCGTGAGCACAGGCACAGGGCCAGCCGCGAGGAGCTGCTGTGGTTCAGAAGCGCCCTGGGCGTCGTCGTGGGCACAAAGTAGCCTGGAGGAAGGCGGGTGGTCTGCTTAACCGTCCCTGTGCGCCGTCGCGAGGAGCGGTGGCTTCGCGGGCCGTCGGAAGAGCTCCGCGGCCCTGCACCCCGCGAGCGCTGGAAGGGACCTGCCTGCAGAGGGCGATGGCCAACGATTAGCCCCCATTTCCTAGGGTCCAATCTAAATCCGCGGGGGAGAGAGCAGAAGCGGGGGGCGATGTGACAGTGCCGTGAGGATGAGGGCGGGGACAGCCATGCCTCCAGAGCGGCAGGCACTCAGATCTGAGATGTTCATCAGTGACAGGCAAGAACACTCCGACCCACAGTCTCACATACACGAAGTCTCACATGCACCGTACTCCGCACCGATGGGCTTTGTTCCCCAAAGGGAGAGATTCCTGAGGCACTGTCGTAAGCTACTTGCCAAAACACGACAGAAGGACCAACGTCATAAATAGGGAGAACGGCCTAATTTTTAAACCCAATGCATTTTCAGTGAAGTTGTACCAATCCAAGTGGAAAGAAAAAAAATCCGTCCGATCTCCGGATGTTACCCACAGGCAGTGAAAAAAATGGAAAAGCTTTCGGTTTTCTCACTGTTCTAAGTTATTAGTGACTACAGAGAACCATCTTCCCTGGGAGGACAGAACATTTCTAAGAATTACAACATTTCCCCTCTCTGGCAACCAGTGTGTACGTCGCGGGCAGGGAGAGAGCCTTCTACCTCTCCTGACCCCCATTAAGCTACACCTGCTCAGACAGATAAGGAGGCTGCACCTTCCGGGGTCAGTGACCTGCTTTTCTGCTGACCTCAAGCGCCCAGGGCCTGCGGCGTCCGCAGAGGAGGGGAACGCAGTCAGTGCTCTGAGCGCGGCCTGGATAATGAACGTGCGATAATTTACTGTGGACCGAAATAACCAGACGAGGTCAGCTGTCTGGCATCCCCGGAATGATTTCAAAGGACTTCAGACCCTAGGTTTCCGAGGTCAAGGATCTGGGTTTTCCCACGGCCACGTCACACCTCGTCGCATGAAGGCTTAACCGTAGGAATGAAGCCTCTGAAGGGAGGAGCCCCCCGATTGCTGGGCCGAGGCCAGATTCCCTCCCAGGCCGGAGGCGAAGGCGGGACGCGATGCGCAGACGGGCTGAGGCCCGCGTCCCGCGCCCTGGCAGCACCTCCCGGCCGGCGGCCGCCTACCTGAAGGAGGGGAGCCTGCTGCTCCGCGCCGGGGGTCTGGTCCCTCCAGGACTCCAGGGGGTTCCGTGCCCGGGCGCTCGGGGTGGCCACGGGGAACTTGGCCGCCAGGGCGGGGCGGCCGGGCGCCGGCAGCTGCTGCTCCTGCTGCACCGCCTGCAGCTTCCACAGCAGCTCCCGCGGGGAGACCTCGCTGGGCCCCGGGGGCTGACGGCCGGGCCCAGGGCCGGGGGGCGCTGGCCTCGGGAGCGCGCGGGGCCCCGGCGTCTCGGCCGAGGCGGCTGGTGCCGGCGGCCCAGGGATGCTCTGGAGCTGGTCCGGCGGGTTCTGAGTCCTGGGGGCACCGTGCGCGCGGCGGCAGACCTCGGGGCCGCGGGGAGACCCTGGCCGGGCGGCGGCTCCACAGGGCCGGCTCTCGGGCAGCTCTGCCAGCGGCTGCAGGTCCGCGCTCCCGACCAGGAGCTTCTGAATGGCGGGACAGAGCTGCTTCTCGACCGGGGGCGAGCGTCTTCGGGGTTCCTCGTAGGACAGGGAGCGGACGACCCCCTGCCGGATCGGAAGCTTCTCTTGCTGCTGCTGGCGGAGGGTCTTTGGAGGCCCCGCGGCTTCCTGACACGTAGCTTTGTCCTCCTTCCCGAAGAGAGCCGTCAAGGACAGGTGCTGGGGTTCAGGGTCTGAGGTCTGGAACAAATAACCACGTCTGAAAATGCGGCCACATGTAATTTGGTTATATGGGGGGCAGTGAAACATAACTTACCTACCCGATGATTTCTTCTATTTACAAAGAGTCAATTAGAAAGGATGAAGCAGCTTAGTGATAATAAACTCTACACATTTGGGACCTCCTTTTTAATGTCAAAAATGTTCACAGACTTCTCCCTCCCACCCCCGAGACAGCTGTTATATGATCAGTATCTGCTGACTGAGAAACAGGCACATGATCCTTGCGGGGCCTGGGGTTCACAGGCTGGGGACCACTGTGGCACGAAGCTACAGACACTAAAAGGCACATGATCTCTTCAACAGGAAGCCCATCTATCCCTGCAAAGTGCAGGGAGACGCTGAGGACATGGAGAAATGCGAGGATTTCAGAATTCCTGGAAGTATTCCCCAGAATTATAGAGATTGGGGGCTGGAAAGAAACCTAAGTCGTTTAGCCTAACTTGATCCTTCCAACTACGTAACAGTCGCGATAACAACCCGTCAGATGCGTGACACCCCAACCCCTGCCCGCCCTGCGCCGCCGTGGCTGGTGACCACCCGCTTCCTTCCCGCCCTGTGTCATCTGGCGTCTCCCTGCTGCTTTCTTGCTGGGCTAAGAAAACACGAGATTCTCCTAAAGTCAACATATTCCAGTTTCTCTCTTAAAATAAAAAATGTCCATGAAAAGCAAACTTATAATAAAAGCTAAAAGATAATTAGAAAAGACTTATTTTCTACAAAATTCAATATAAGACTTGCATTAGCCAGTCTTTATGTTTTCGGTGTCCATGTTCATTTTTTGGAAATTGATTTAAACCAATTCCCTTGAAACAAAACCTTTAGTGAGGAACAACCATAAGAACCAGAAGCGGCCCCACTCAGTGACGGGACTTGCAGATTAGAATTTTGCTAATGCTGGACTCTTCTGAAAAATATATATGCTCACACAGAAACTGCTGTCATGCTTACATCTTAGATGCAAAAACAATGACAAGCCATGGGGTCTAAAGGGGGATTTGACACCAGTCCTTAGACCAGGAGTCCCATATACACACACACCGCCTGGCCCCGGACCTGGCCCCGGCGGGGGCGCGTGGGCTGTGGCTCCCTCAGGGGCCGTGGGACACCAGCTTTCCCCCCCGGAAGAATACAGCCCGACGTGTAACGGTCCCGTCAGCTCTGACATGATATTAGGTTGCTGTGTTTTTAGAATACATTATCCTCCAAGGAGTTCCAAGTCCACAAGGGATTAGCACAGAGTAAGGGAAATGCCAAAAGGAAAAACTGCAACCCCTTTCTAGGAAGAGTAAATTATTAATAGTGACAAAATCTCTACTTTGAAATCTCTCTTTCCTGGATTGACCTTAGGGCACCTGCAGAGCATCGGCCCCGCCCGGACCGTACTCCGGGCCAAGGTCCCTCAGGAGCCCCACAGGGGCCCGGGCGGAGAGCAGAGGGCTGTGCACCTGGCCGGGCCGAGGGCCGCGCTGCTGCCGGCTCCCACCGGGCTTCACTGGAATCGGCTTGATGAGATTGGGGTTGTCGTAGATGGCGGACGAGCTGCTGATCTGTTTGGGCTCAGGACGGGCTTTACACTGAAACGGAAAAAAGAGCCTCATCTTTGGTGTAAAAGAAGCTTTAATCTTTTAAAAAGAACGCATCTTCTTGCTCTTTATTTTATCTAGTTGGTACTTAAAAAAAAAAATAGATCTCCACATACAAAGGAAAATCCCTTACTCTCCTCTGATACAAGCTACGTTTGAGTATAAGTCAAATTCAGGTCGAATTTTTCTTAGTTTGCGCAATGCCGGGCCCTGAAGTATTAGGTCGGCCTGCAGGACCTGGAGGCCCTGAGACGCCTGGATGCCTGAAAGGCCGCGGGTCACCGGGCAGCAGCCGCAGCCTCCCGCCTGCCCTCCCGGGATACGGTGGAGGAAGCGCCCCTTCGGTGCGTCGTCTGGGCCGCGCGCGGGAGACTTCTGCGCGTGGCTGGCAGGTGACTGAGGCTGCAGCACTGCGTCCTCACGGCGACCAGCCCTTTTAAGTCGACAAACCAAAAAGTCAAGCCGACCCAAACCGCTGATTTAAAAATTACTAACATCATCTTTATTTAACAAATGGCTTTTTGCACAAACAGAGTAATTCAAATCCCAGTGTTCGGAGCCGCTCGCTACAGATTAGAATTTCACAGAGAAAGAGACCAGAGACAAGCCTCGTCGTTTCAAACCCTGAGTCATTATCACGCATTAATTTCACCAACCATGCGGTCACTCACACAGTAGGATTCGTAACAGAGGGGGCACAGCAGTGATGTCTGGGTTTCCCTTGTTGAAACACCAAATAAAACCCACTGTAAAACGCGACCTTCTGCACTGTGGACTCCGCGGCATCGTTAGTTTCAGCTGCACGGTTGGGCCCTCGGGCCAGGACACACCTCACCATCCCGAGGTGGAGTGGCTGCGAAGGCAACCTTGTCCCTGGGGTCCCACGGTTCCCGGTGTGCTTTATGGCTATTGGTTGTATTTTCTACTCAAGGATGTAGGGGCCTGGGGCCGACTACCACCATGCTCACTTAGGTTTGTAACGTTAACTGCACAAAGGACTAATTAATTTCTGCCCCAAATCTGTATATTTGGCAATACTACTGAATGGCACGTGAAGCCACTTTGAGTCATAAAATATCGTTTCTAATTCTTCTTCGGGGAACGATGGCTGCGGGACCCACCGGCCTGGATTCCAAGGTGCGGATCACCAACGCGAGACAAGAGTGTAGCCTCATACGGTCACCGACAAAACGCTGGCGTGAAAAGCCTTTACCGCCGGCTGGCCGCGCAGAGAAAGGGGCCGCTCGGCTCACTTCCGCGAGTGGCCCTGTCTGTGCGCAGGGACCCTGGGTTGCAAACTGCTTCACTGTGTACCCACTCATGGGGGCCGCAGACAGCTCCCTCCGAGGAAAATGGCCAGAAGCTGCTTCCTGTGTCACTAGGACGGGCGACCTACCAATGAGGCTTCACTGTCATGTAAAAAGTGCCCAGAACGAAACACCACTGATCTCGACACTCTGCAGCTCATTTTCCATTTGTTTAAGTTTCTATGCCTCTCTCGACCCAAACACTTTAAACTACTTGGAAAAACATGCAGAGTTGGAGAAAGTATAATGGATTCTTTTTTTTTTTTTTTTTTTTTTTTTTTTTTGTGGTACGCGGGCCTCTCACTGTTGTGGCCTCTCCCGTCGTGGAGCACAGGCTCCGGACGCGCAGGCTCAGCGGCCATGGCTCACGGGCCCAGCCGCTCCGCGGCACGCGGGATCCTCCCGGACCGGGGCGCGAACCCGTGTCCCCTGCATCGGCAGGCGGGCTCTTAACCACCGCGCCACCAGGGAAGCCCTATAATGGATTCTTGACAGAGTACCCAAGGCCTTAACAACAATGTCACGTGAGCCCATTTTATCACACAAACACATGTGTCCACGAGGGGAGAAGAGTCTGGGGGAAAATACACTAGAAGTGCTAAAAGTAGCCATCTTTGAGTGGTAGGATTATGGGTAGTTTTATTTTCTTTCTTCTATAGTCTTGAATTTTCTCAGTGAACATCAGAAGACACAGTGATTTCTTTAATTTCATAAATCAGTCAGAACCACAGCTAGAGGACAACTATCCACTCTTGCCTTAGGCCACAAAACCCAGAATAGTCTTAAATACAAAAGAGTCCACTTATTCTTTTCTTGTTCTTTTTGCAGTAGCGCTGACTGGCAACGTTGTGTGAGCTTTAGGCGCACAGCAGTGATTCAGTTACACACGTATAAACGTGTTCCTCAAAACAGCCCACTTCTGGGGCTCCCCTGGCGGCGCGGTGGTGGAGAGTCCGCCTGCCGAGGCGGGGGACGCGGGTTCGCGCCCCGGTCCGGGAGGATCCCACGTGCCGCGGAGCGGCTGGGCCCGTGAGCCGTGGCCGCTGGGCCTGCGCGTCCGGAGCCTGTGCTCCGCAACGGGAGAGGCCGCGGCGGCGAGAGGCCCGCGTACCGCCAAAACAAAACAAAACAAAACAGTCCACTTCTGAAGGCTCAGCACGTAGCCCCGCGGCCCAAGACCGCTCTGGCCCGGCTGCTTCCCCGGCTCACCTGCACCCCGGCCCCGAGCCTAACCGGGAGGGGGAAGCTCAGAGTCACAGCACCGCTACTTCACAGCAGATTCACAGAAAGTTGTTTCTTCGGGGAGAAAACATAAAATACCGGCCAAAACAAGGTTTTAAAATTACTTTATTAACTTTGCGTAAAAAGTTGTGTCCGGTGTCACCAGGCCTCACTTTATCGATATTATCTTCCTCCAGCTCAAAATGTTTCCTCCTCTTACTTTTGGGGATTTTCACACATTTACGAGGTTTAGAGTTGGAGAGGCCCTCAGAGGTCATTCAGGTTAATACGCATCCAGAGCAGTGAAGTTCTTCTGTAACATGCCTGGTATTCATCATTCTGTCTCTTCTTGAAAACCTCCGGTAACAGGAAATCCACTTCTTCGCAGCAAGAATCCTGAGGAAAGACCGTGTTTCCATGTCCCTTTCCTGCACCTGGGGCCCAGTCCACTCCTGATCCCCCCATTGTCTGGCGCGTCCGTATGTGTTGGGAGAGCAGATGACACAGCATAAGGCAAGGATAAAGCAGGGCTTCCTCGCACGAGGGGACTCCTCGGGGGCAAAAACACCCGGTGGGCAGATCAGAAACCACACAAGGGACAAGGAACACGGGAAGCAAGCCTTCAGAGACGTCACCTGTTGCCAGGTAAGTAAGGGAGGAGAGGGCCGGCCTGCGGAGAGGCGGGACGGCGCTTTCAGGAAGCAGCACTGTCACTCGGTTGGGGAGGAGCTCCCCACGTCTGCAGGGGCAGCGGAAGCACAGGGCGGCGAGGCTGGAAGGGTCACCCGAGACCGCGTGGCAGGGCGCTCGCTCGGAGGGCCCGGGGTTTACACTCCGGGCGGTGAGAAACCGAGAAGGATGTGGACCAGGGGTCCCAGGACCGTGCAGGCGCTTCTGGACGCGATGTGACGTTACCTGGCCTGTGACGGCAGAAGGGAGAGCTGCTTCTGTTACTTACTGCACAGTTGGAGCGATGAACGTTATGCACAGGACATGTATTTGAATTTATAGCGAAGCAGAGTCTGCACACTGATTAGACCTCTGTCTTCCCTTCATGTCAACACGGCCACAACCGGACAGAATGTTGTTTCGACCCCAACAAGTTTATGCGCAGCGGGAGAGGCCGCTGTGAGTGTAACAAATGAGGAAGAACAAATACATTCTAAAGAGGAGCACACGGGTGAGTGCAGTGGAAGGGACAATGAATCTGAACGGAGAGATCTGGGAAAACTCCGCGTAAGAAGTGGCATTTTTCCCGGGCCTCGAAAGGGTTGTAGATTCTGAAGGGCAAACAAAATAGGGAAACACTGCAAGTTGTGGGTACAGTACAAAGTGATGGCCAGGACCGGGCACCGGTACTTCTGAGTGTGCGTGAGCTCTGCCTTCAGAGGCTTGGGGAGCAGTGCCTCACCCGCTCCCACCCCCCGGCCTGGAGACAGAGGCTCAGCGGCCCCGCAGGGCCCCCTGTTGCAGGGGGTGCCTCGTGACGGGCGGGCAGGAGGCAGGAGCGAGGGCAGAGCCGAGGCTGCAGCCTTTGCCGGGGTCTCTGCACTTTAGGACTGGCGTGTGTGAATCATTTCAGGGGCTCCAGATGACAGGAGTGGCCCTGATACGACGGGGGCAGAGGACTCTCGCCCCGGGGTAGGCGGGCAGACAGGGCTGGGTCTCCCGGTCACAGGCACCCTCCTGGCTAGGCCTCTGGTATCTCCGAGAATTGGCTGGTTGGGGAGGGCCAGTCTCTCCCCAGCCAGACTTTTAACAAGTCAGAACATCAAAAAATAGAAACAATACAGTATGTGTGTTTGCGTATGTGTCTGTGTGTTGGGAGGAGGGAGGGAGAAGAAAGAAAATAATTTTTCTTCAGCGTTTGCATTTCTTATCTATCCTGGCCACTGTTATTGCCGTTGTCACAGAACCTAAGTTCCTCGAGGGCAAAACTGGCGCCTTTAAGATGAATCTTCACGGTGCCTGACACGGTACGGTTAGTAAAGTATAATTAAGTCACTGGGACATTTTTTCACGGCTGTTGAAGAATCAAACAAAATAAAAAGCGGATCCAGAGCTCGCTGTTACTGGCCGAAGCCGGGGAGAAAGCAACTGGGTCGGGGCCATGACAGGGAGGGCGGGTGAGACCGTGCCTTGTTCACATTCGTTCAACGAGCCCTCGGGCGGGCAGCCTGACCCCCTTCGGGACTCGCACAGCGACGCCTGCGGGGGCGTCTGTCTCCAGCAGTGCGGCCTCTGGCCCCGCCTCCAAGGCACGTGCAGAAGCCTGGCAGGCTGTCCCCGGGGAGCCCACGCCGCACACGGCCTTTCTGACTGCTTCCTGGTGTCATTTAACTTGCTTTCTACCTGCCCTGTTCCCCTCCCCTGTCATCTTCTGTTAGCACTCAAGACTTAGGTTCAGGATCAGCTCTTCTGGCAGGAACACTTCCAGGCGCGCCGCGTACTTGACGTTCAGCCGCTGCGCGCGGCCGCCCGACCCGCCCGTGGTCAGGTTTCCGGCCGCCTTTCTCACAGCACTAACATTACTGACGATCCGTGCCTGACTCAGTTACTCCACCAGGGCTTGAGGTTCTGTCATTCCGTCCACATTTAACAGCTGGAGCTCTGTGGTGGAGAAGGCCTTTCCCGCATCAACCTGGATTATCTGGTGCCCCTGGCCAGGCAGGATAAATGCTTAATTTTTTCCACCGACTGCGAATTTTCAGAGGAAGGGGGTTGGATGTCCTTCCGACTGCTAGTGCCATAGTACCACCAAGGATAGCCATGATTATTCCACACAGGTTGTGCTCGTTTCTTGTGAATTTTACCCCAGAGAATTTTATATTAATTTGTTGCTACTGTCAATGGGGTCTTCTTATTGGAGACTATTTGTATATACGAAGGTTACTGATTTCCCGGGCTGCCTTTGAATCCACTTAAAAGCAGTCTTCACCCTACTAAAAGCCAATAAAGGGGCTTCCCTGGTGGCGCAGTGGTTGAGAATCCGCCTGCCGATGCAGGGGACGCGGGGTCGAGCCCTGGTCTGGGAGGATCCCACGTGCCGCGGAGCAACTGGGCCCGTGAGCCACAACCACTGAGCCCGCGCGTCCGGAGCCTGTGCTCCGCAGCAAGAGAGGCCGCGATAGTGAGAGGCCCGCGCACCGCGATGAAGAGTGGCCCCCGCTCGCCACAACTAGAGAAAGCCCTCGCACAGCAACGAAGACCCAACACAGCCAAAAGAAATAAAATTAATAAACTCCTACCCCTAACATCTTCTAAAAAAAATAAATAAATAAAAGCCAATAAAGATCGTACTTCTCCCGCGCTTCTGTCTGACGGAAGGCACGGCACCAAGCCCGTCTCAGCGCGCAGGTCCCCACCGTGGAATCCAAGTGCATCACGGGGAGGCAGGGCTCACCTTCGTGTATTCGTCTTTGGCCTTGGTAAGCATCCGTAAGATGTCCGCCTCCCTGCCCTCTCCCGAGCTGAGGCTCACGGGGGACGCCCCCACTCCCGCTCCGCGGTGGGCTTTCAACTGTTCGTACTGAGTGAGGCTAGAAAAACAGAAGGGAAAACCCACACCAGAAAAGCCAACTCAACACAACCGGTTTTTGAAACCATCCAGTTCTCACCCAGTTGTTTTTATCTTGTTATAATCATGTTAGAAATAAGACTGCTGGAACTGAAAGAAGAAAAATGGGAGTTGAGGTCCTGAGTACCCCTCTAGAGTGGGGTGGGCCACCCCTGCCCAGGCCTGTTTTGTACAGAAAGTTAATAACGCATGGCCTGTGGCAGCTGTCACACAGCCAGGGCAGGGCTGAGCAGCTGGGATGGAGACCGGTTGGCCTTGCAGGGCCGAAAGTATTCACTACCGGTCTTTCTCAGAAGAAGTTTGCCAACTCCTCACTGAGAGCAGTAGAAAGGACTCACGTGTTGTGAGGAAACCCAGTTTAGGGTTCTCAAACCCTGGGCAAAGCGCACGGCAAATCGGGCGTCTGCCCCTGGTTCCAAAGGGCCTTGAAGTCGAAGCGCGGCTGATTCCAGCCCCTCGAATCCTGTGGTTTAGAAACACAGCGAAGATTCCACCCCAGGAGAGGGGTACGAAAACATCGTGGTGAGCAGCGCCTTCTGTTTTCCTGAAAACAACACAGCAGGGAGGCCAGATCGCCCCTCCGTGCTACAGCGGGGCTGAGAGGAGCACTGCTCCGGCGTGGGCTCTGACTGCAGCTCACGCGCCTTCATCGTTGCCGCGAAGCTTATGGGGAACGAGGCCTGAGCGCTCAGTGAGAGGCTCAGCTCTAAGTGAGGACAGGCAGGGAATCCACACACATCGGCGGCTTGCTGCTCGCCGGCTATCAGTGCCCAGCCCCAGCTGCGAAGGAATCACCGGGGAATCTGACAATCTTTACGCGGCCTCTTGGCCGGGCCACAGGGTGTTTTTTAATCTGCGTGAAATCCTGCTATTATCACCCCTTGCACAGTTTACAATAACACGGGTGTTCTAGGAACTCACTGTTATGGTGGTAAATACCAGTTTGAACACACTTAATCACCACCTGCAGCTTGAGCTGGTTACCTAACGTTGGCTCTCACAAGCTAGGCTTTTCAGAAATCAATCTTATTTATAAAAAAGTACTCCCCACATTCCATATTTTGGGGTCACTTTTTAGCCATTTCCTTGACCCGGGATTTAAAATTGAAAAATGGTTCTTTTGCAGACGGAGCTTCTCTGTCGAATCCGTGCTGGCGGCAGCCAGACCCTGTGTTTGGCCGAGTCCAGTCCTGGGTCAGATCCAGCACGTGCTGGAAACTCATTTCCTTCTGAGGCTCTAAACCGTCTGCATAAGTGCAGGGAAATAACTGCCTCCCAGTGAGCAGGCCTGGGGCTCAAGAACCGGTGAAAGGGGTTGATGGATCCCAGAGGAGACAGCATGCTGACCTGGGCCTCCTCTCAGCGTCCTCAGGGGAGCAAGAGTGGGACAGGCAGACCGCCATTTCAGTTTCCCCCGGTGCAGACTGGGGTGAATCACAAGGCCTCGTGAGATTAACAAAAAAAGAGACTAGTAACGAGAGAGACAGAGAGACAGAGAGAGAGGCAGAGAGAGGGGCTGTCTACTGATCACTAAGTTAGTATTAGCTCAGATACTCCCAAAGGAACTGAAAATACAGACTCTCCGAAGCCCTCGCAGGGTCAGAAGGGAGGGAGGTCTGAGCCCCACGGGCAGACTTCAGGGCAGGAAGGGTGTGGGCACCCAAGAGAATCTGGGGCAGCCTTTTAGAAGGGCTCTGAATGTTCTCTTCACTGAGATATACTGATAACTTTTCAAGGGAAAAAGCTGCTAATTTACAAAGGAGGATAATATTAAGGAAAACTGCCATCTGGAAAAATTCATATTATAGATTCTTCACACGTGCAGAAAAAAAATGAGGGGAACCCTTCTACGTAACAAATCTTACCTAGTGGAAATGTAAAACATTCTCATTTATGTTTATTTTTCATTTATTAAGTAATAGTGAATGTGTTCCTAACCACGGTGAAAAGGACTGCTGTCAGAGATGTGCTCTGTTTAGATTACAGTGTAGCTACGTACACGTAGAAATACAAAGCACCAGGTCCTGACAAATACTCAGCCCGCAGCACTTACTTTTTCATAAGCTCTGCAATTCTTTGGCATTCTTCCTTGTCGTAAAACCAAATTCCATAAATGGACACTGCAAAAAACACATCAAACCAATTATGAGCATCTTCAAAACTACAAAATGGAAAGAAATTCACTTTCCGTCTTGAGGGAAATACATACTTCTTGAATAAATGAAACCAGTCATTGGAGTTCAAGCCTGAAAACCTCGCACTGGGGCTTTTTAGGCCCACAGAGAACACACACATGTGCACACACACACACACACACGCACACACAGACACACACTGAAGTATGTTGTCCTTAAAAATACAGCGCCTGAACACAACAGGCACGTGGCGAATGCTTCTAAAACGGATGAACAGACTGAAAACGAGCCTCGACTCTAAGCTCCAGCTCTGAAACATCACTGCCGCCACAGGCCCGGCACACACTCACACACACTCCGTTTTCTTTGCTGAGTATCGGAAACCTGAAGCACAAATTAGGCCTGGGAGCCTCCCTCCCTTCCCCTTCTCCCAGGAAGGTGTCAGTAACTGAAAGATTGGCTTTGAAAGCCCTGAGTGAGGACACGGTGCAGGAAAAACAAAATTCAGTAATAAATCTCTGACTCCAAAGTGTCTGCACGTAATATTTACAACTGTTGAAAGATGAGGTACAACTCTGACTGAATGATTTAGTAGTGAAAGAACAATGTGGCATTATATAGCTGCTATTGATTCATTTAACAATTTTCAAACAAATTGTATACCTTAATATGTGCCTGTCTAGGTCATTTTTATAGCAAAGGCTAAACAGGTCCAAAATACATTTATAAATATCTAGTTGAGGATCTGGTGGTATTAATCATATAAATAATATACTAACTATATATACATGTTAAAAAAAACTTCACCGAAATAGCTGCCATGTTATGATAGGGTGATGAAAACCAACATATTTTTAAAAGTAATTATTTTAAAAATTTAAACTTACAAAATATTTAATTATATGAATATAATTTGGTCATTAAAACAGCTGTGATATTTTGACAACTTTTCCCCCCACTCACCTGACCAGTGACTCGGTGGGCATTTCTGCTTCTTGTTAGTCAAGATTCAGAAATCAAAGGGTACAGGAGATGTCGTTTTAGTCCTGTGTTAAGCAGATGTCTTTAAAAGGACCCTATAAATTTGAACTATCAACTTGCCAAAAGGGGGCAATGGCGTCAATTTCTTGTGTGATTCGTGCACCAGGAATCTTTATCTTACCTGCGTGTGCGGGGGGGGGGGGGGGGGAGGGGCAGCTTTTTCTTGATGGAACCATTGTGTCCTCTTAGAAATACACACACATACTCCTCTTTGATACACGGATACTCTGGAAAAAAGAACGTCTGAGTTCTAAAGCCTATGCGCTGAGAGCCTTAATATCAAAAAGAAATTCTTTCATCTCAAGATCATTAAGCGAGTCTCTGAGAACTTGATTCCAGGCTGTTCCCGGTCCATCAACCCTAATCCCCAGCGCCAGCTGCCCCAACAGCTTCCCACACGCCGACCCACCTGCTCTGCGCTCCCCTGAGCGAGAGTGGATCGGATCACCGACATTCAGCGACTAAAACATCTGAAGACGTTGTATGTTTTGGAGGCTTTAATCCTCGTTACAAAACCAGGATCCTGCTCTATTCTTTGGTTAGAGAGAAAACTTCCTTCCCTTGGAGATGGAATTTTCCAAAACTATCAAAGCAGGAAAGAGGTAACAGGGGAGAGAAACACACAACTAAGAAATTCGAAGCCCAGTAGCAGGGGAAGAACAGCCATTTGTGTCTCTTCAGTAGAACATATAAGTAGAAATATTTTGGGTGCCATTTTTGGGGGATGTTACACATTTGTGGCATTTGACATAAGGAACTAGGTTCTCATAAGGACTGGATGCCAAGGAAACTGTCGATATAAATAGAAAAGCGGTTTGACGATGTTATTACTACGAGAAAACTGAAATGCAGATGGAGGGGGAAGATGCTGTGAACACATCTTTCAGATGTTGAAGGGGAGGGAGGAAGGGAAGGCTGGGTCTGAAGCCTCACGGAGACACTGTGGAGATTTCCTTAGGACCTGACCATTTATCTCTAAAGCAACGTGACTTTAAGATGAAAATGGGGTCATTTTGAAACAGTTCTTTTCACCCCAGTTAATATGCAGCTTGAACGTACAATTTAAATAGTCAAGGAGGAGAAACAGATTTACCAACAGTCCTGGCTCCCGAGAGCAAGGCAAGATAACGAGTAGAACTGGGCCTAACTTCTTCTCCTTAAAATAGTTTCACAGAGAGCGCCACATTCCACCGCATCTCCCGCCGCTCAGGCGCACGTTTGCAGCCGGGACAGGCCTATCTCTGGCCTGAGCGAGGGGTACTGGAGCAGCTGGCGGTGGCCCATGCAAAGCAGAGCCTGTCACCGTCAGGGGGGTGAGGAGCTGACGGGCGGACAGAACCCTCACGTCTCACCCCCAGTTTTCCTGGGCGGCCACGGCGTGAGGCCGGCCTGGGCGGGCAGTGGGCGCCGCAGGGAAGAAAGAAGACGACCAGGTTGAAAAGCACCGGAGAAGGTGGTGTGGTTCTGGCATTCTCAAACTTGGAGTGATCGCCGTCACCTGACACGGGGCACAGCCTCGCGGGGCGCCGAGACGGGACCAGCAGAGATGCTCTGAGCGCTCTGGGACCCGCCATGCTGCGAGCCTTCCTCCCACCCACCATGCCTGGGTACCGGCCGCTGCCCGGCCGCCCCGCCGAGCTCCAGGTGGGCTTTAAGGGCACTGTGGTGCGTGAGGCTCAGCTCAGCTGTTCCTACATCACTCTTGGAGGTAAGAAACCCCACAGTGGAGCAGAGACTAGGAAGACCCTGAACCGCCTAACCATGTCCACGTGAGACGCCCCGCGCTAAGAACAGTTTGGGGGCGACCTTCTTCCTGTTGAGGAACACAGGACCTCAGCAGCAGAGCGGTGAAACTCTGCCTAACACTGCCCTGTCCCGGTCTACGTCATGTCTTGGAGATTTGGGGTTGAAAAAAGCAATGTCTGAGGCAACAGGCAATGTAGCATTGCCTGGTCGTATCTGTTAAAACACCATCTATTAACGTCTTCTATTTTCCTCTTAATTCTGCAAGAAAGATTAGGAAAGCAAAGTTTCCATGTTAGATTTCATGTCTGAATATTGTAGGTACAACAGACATGAGAGCGAGCAAGCTGACGGTAGTCAACACAAATATTTTCTTCTTTTTTAATGTCTCTAGCAGCAAAATCCAAAGTTGATCAAATTTTAAGAGGCTAGTTGAGAGGATCACAGAGGGAACGGCAAACGTCCTTGATGCGCCTTCATTAGGAAACCTCTGATTCTCGTTAGCATGGTGCGTGAGTTCATTCTGGAAGTTCTCTGGCGATTTACCTCTCTAGTTTATGTTTTAACAAATATTTCTATAAATCTCTTCTTTTAAGACATTTGTCATCTGTTCCATGTTTGACTTCAAATACCTTTCAACTCCAAATCATGAAGGTTGCTTGCAATCGTTTTTTTTAATTACTGTAACTTTTTTAAGAAAAATTATTTATTTCATTTATTTATTTTTGGCTGCGTCGGGTCTTCGTTGCTGTGCACGGGCTTTCTCTAGCTGTGGCGAGCGGGGGCTGCTCTTGGTTGCAGTGCGCGGGCTTCTCATTGCGGTGGCTTCTCTTGTTGCAGAGCACGGGCTCTACGTGTGTGGGCTTCAGTAGTTGCAGCACATGGGTGCAGTAGTCGTGGCTCGCGGGCTCTAGAGCACAGGCTCAGTACTTGTGGCGCACGGGCTTAGTTGCTCCGCAGCATGTGGGATCTTCCCGGACCAGGGCTCGAACCCGTGTCTTCTGCATTGGCAGGCGGATTCTTAACCACTGCGCCACCAGGGAAGCCCCGGCTTGCAATCTTTTAACGATACTCATGCTACTATTTGTGCAACTTTAAAATACAAGGCCTATCGCCATACAGTTAGGAAGCAGATAAGACATAACTGCGTGGGTGAAGTTACGTAGGCAGGATAAGGGTGTCTGACTCAGTAATGCTCTCCTCCCCGCTCCCCAACCCACCCCGCCCTCACGCTCTTTAAAAATAATCTCAGTAATTTCTCTCAGAAGGATAGGAAATATATATTTTTCAGCCAGTAGGCAGCAAAGAAGGCATTTAAGTCCTCTCTTTTCACTAGGAAAGCCATGGAAACCTGGCAGTGTAAATTACACAAACCTCTTCTGGGCACTTAAGGATAAGCCAAAAATCTCCAAATTCCTTCAAACCCCATTCTTTTCATGAAGTCTTTCTCAAATGAGTGGAATATTAATCCCCGTGGAAGGACCAAGAACATCGGATCCTATGTTTGGTGCAGACACTTGTTTTTGAGACTTTGCCCGAATGCAGAATTCCTCGTACCCTTTGCCCTGTCCCAGTTTTGGTAGCTCAACCCCACGGATGGTGACTGGCGCCTGGCATTTGGTCGTAAGCGCGCGCGCGCGTACACACACACACACACACACACACACACACACACACACACACACACACAGCTACTATCCTACCGAAAGATAGCAAGATAGTTAAGCAATTAGAAAGTGAAAGGCATGACATGTCAGAGCTGGAGGTTAGGCGCAGGTGTAACCTGGTTCAAACACTTTCTTCTTTACCGAGGAGGGTGGTCTCTCTCTCATGGCCACAGTCATGTTTCCTGGTTCAATCTGTTTCCATAAAATACGCCCCTCCCCCAGCCTTACAAACGAAACACATGAAGTATGAAAACAACTTTCATGTCTGAATGATTTGTAGGCTTGGTTATAAGAGATGCGAATCCATCTTGTTTAACCTAAGGTTCATGTGAACTCTCAAAAGGTCCCAAGGAAGGATGCAAGGGAGGGAGGGAGGAAGGAGGAAGGGCATGCGAGAAGCGCGGTATCTGAGGGCAGCTTTGGCATCCACAGCTGGGAGGGAAACAGGCTGCGCTTGGCTGCTCTGTGCTGACCTGGTACTTCTATCCCGTTCGGAACACTTTGCACTAAAAATGCATTCCTCCGGCATGTTCTTTAATGCCTTTAAAGTAACGTTCTTTCATTCACCTTCTGCCTCAGCTTCACTGACCAAACACGGACACGATCTTGTAAAACAAAACCTTCGCTGGCCCCCGAGAGTCTACATAGCACTGTTATCTTTGGCCCCTGGTCTGGTTCTTTTCATGTGACATAGTTTAACTGCACCTCACAAATCAGTGGTCCCATGATCTCCAAATACTGGAAGGTTCACAGCAGATGGGAAGCAGCTTCTCTTTTATGCGTGACTAATACTCATGAACATTTTGGGGGAAACAGTAGAAAACCTAAACAAATACTGTGAGGTAAGAACAGCCTCCCTCTTGCTAAATAAATTAACTTCCTTACAAAGTTAATGCCATAAAAAATGACAACAGAAGCAGCCTCTGTACTAGAGCATTGCACTAATTTGGATCAAATTAATATTAATCTCCGACTATAAATGAGAATTTATTGTCTCCAAAGAAAAAGATGGATTTATCTTTCAAAAAGTTTTCATTTCTGACAAATGCATGTTATGTCATTAGACCTTCCAAGTCCCCACAGAGGGCTTTATCCTCCCAAAATGGAAATCTTAAAGTCTGCTACTGCCCTCAGGTTCATGAAAGGTCACGTGGGATCTTCTCCATTATATACTAACTCCCTAATTTTATTTATTTCAGGGGAAAGTTGCTTTAGTCCAGGAGATTTAACAGAGTGAATAAACATTAAAAAAAATTAGGAAGCAGAAAAAGTCACAGGTAATAATAAAAATAAATAGGAACAACTGATTCTGTTTTGTTGGCCATTTAAACGTATATTTTCACTTGTCCATATCTTGCGGGTTAATCCCCAAATCTCCCAGGAGTCAAATAACAAGCGTGGGCTCCTGAAGTGTCTTCCCTCCCTGAGTCCTTGTCCTTCAAGACTCCTCTAGGGGGAAACAGTCTCAAGTGTTTCTTTGCTCCCATAGTTTTTCACACATCCTTGGACTTAAAAAAAAAAAAAAAGCTTATGTCATAACTAAGTGTTTACCGAACTGCTCCCCCACTAGACCTGAGCTCCTGGAGGGCGGGACTTGAATGCATATTGACCAGCATGTGGCACATTCAACAGGTATTTGCTGAGTTGAGCTGGAATCCAATAGTCAAGATCTTGTACCATCTTACATGATGGTTGCCACTATTCTGGCTTAACTAAATGTCGCAGTCTAGATGTGCTAGGTCCTCCCCAGGGACCGACTATAACTTACCCGGGGCTCACAGCACAGGGTTTCCTCACGTCATCCCTTTTGTTCTCCTGACCTCACTCAGAATTTATGTTGCTTCAAACATCTGATAATCTTAGGCATAAGTTATGTTGATGGGATTTTGTCATCAGCTCCCTAGGACTGTATATTCTGTTGATCCAGCACTGCGTGGGCACTGATGTTCTCATTTTCTGTGTGTTTATTATTATAACAATGCTACCATAGCCCAGTCTTCCTGATGGACTACCTGTCAGGCACCAGCAGCTAAGAGCTCAAAGAATGCAATTAATCTGCAAAAATCACATGCATTTCTCTTCAGAGTATGAGTAATAGTACTTTGATCCGGCCGAGAACACACTGATTCATATTCCAGTCACGTCTGATGACAGTACTCTGAAACTTACATATACAAGAACCTAAATTATCTTAAAAACATAAGACTGATAGGCAATGTCAATTATTCCAGCAACACACTGAAAATGTGTTACCTGGACTGAATCTCAATATAGCAAAATAAGTCTTGTCTCAGAGAATTGTAGTTTCTGAGAAATATATGTTTAAGGTAAACATAAAACAGAGTATTTCTATAGGTCAAAAACTTGTTCCAATGAAAAACAGACTTCCTCATATTTGAATCAGATTACTTAATCAAGTGTTTACTAGTTATAGGAATAGCTTCGCTGAAGTATACTAACTATAAAAATACACGATCACTGAAAAATTTCTAAGATTTTACACGGCGGTGGTTTAGCAAAAGGGACCCTAATGCTACTTTGTGGTTGGGAGAAAGTGAGCCAGAGTTTCTGTACTTTTTTCATTTCGACCTTATCCTATAATTGTGGAAGTAGCAGACCCCACTTTTCCCAAAGGCCTTTCTGTTATAAATAGTTGAATCATGGTTTGGTTCTACTATTAAATTAGAGCTCTAAGGCTGAACAGAGTATAATTCTAACACCAGTTCTTGCCTAAAATTGTTTTCTTTCTCCAAAACCCGTAAGAACATGAAAAAATTATAATTTGTCCTTCTGTGGGTTAAGAAGTAATAGTCCAATAGTTTTAAATCGATTATTCGAAACTACTAAGTGATTCCTGGACAAAAATCAGTAACATAAAAAATAGACTCTAAGAGAACAGACACGTACACTCAATGTAGCCACACACAGGGCACTGTGTTAGGGAAACTAAAAGATGCTTCACTCGTTAAGCATTTCAGAAAATGTTTGGAATTCAGTTTTTCTCTGCCAAGATTTATACTTCCAGCATGTCAAGCTGGGCTCTCAAAAGCAAATGATAAAATACAGTCATCTCCGAGCCACAAATGAAGTGCACGAATCCAAACAGCATTAGGATGCGGATGCTTCCCCGGTAAAGTCGAGAACGTTAAGTCTCTGTGGTTCAGGATAAAATGAAAGTGACCCCTCCTTAATTTCACTCTCACATCGTGTCTGTGCGTCACCTTATGGGACGCTGTCACGTGGTCCTCCTCACCTATGCATGCCAGATCGCTAAGTTAAGTAAGTTCTGAGATGACAGCTTTTCCCTGTTAAATCTGTGTGAAGGTCCTGTCTGCAGTGAGTCCCCTACAACCCTAAAGGGTGGCGTGTGAAGGCCGTGTGGACTGGGCGGTCGGGGCGAGAGCCGATAAACTCGCGTGGACCCGGGTAGCGTGTGTGCTCCAAGGAGCTGTCAGGTATCTCAACGCCACACACAGAAAAACAAAAACCCAAAGTGAGAGCCTGCTTTCCGTGAGGCTTTTCAGAGCCTTCTTGAATTGCCAGAATGCCAGTTCTTTAGAGAAACAGTCTCCTTTAGAGTTTAGATCTCTTCCTTTCAGCATGAGCTGAATACTGATGAGAGAACAGAAAAGCAATTCTGGGTTTAAGGTGAGAGTGACAGGTGTCATCACTCACATCCCCGCAGATGAGCAGCCCTTTATCACATATGAAAACACACCAGCTCCTGAGCCATGGTTTGTAGAAAATAGGTCAATTTTTCAGTTAGAATGGCAAAGGAGGCTTACAGACACAGAATTCGGTGACCACAGTATAATTTTAAAATTCCTTCTTTCTAAGAAGCACAGACTGAGGTGGTAGAGTGTCCTTGACGGCCGCCCCTGGCCGCCGCTCTCACTCACAGGAACCAGCCTGCCGCTCAGGCACAGGTCACCTATTCTGACTGGAGTGAAATGTGACATTCCTTGTCTCCTACCCCACATCCATGTGATCTGAAGGAGTTTAAGGATCTTGTCTCCCTGGGCAGGTCCTGAACCGAAGGGCACTCCGTTGTTATCCCTGCAAATACTAAGATTCTGTCTAGCAAGAGTGTCAAGTATTTTTAGCCATACCATTACTTTTAAGATATTTTTGGACTCTAGGAGGGCTTCAGGAGTTCAATCTACAAACCCTAAAATTGTATGTGAAATGGTGTGCACACGTGCAGACAGACTTTTTGGAGGTGGGGTGGTACAAAGCATAGCCCCCCCAAAACAATGCCTGGCACACAGCAGGAAAACAAGACATATTTGAGGGAGTAGGGAAGGAGGGCAGGGAGGCAGGAGGCTTATCAGATTCTCAAAGGGGTTTGTGACCCCAAAAGGTTAAGAATGACTATTTGAGGCTATCAACATACCAGCAAATATCTTGAAATAGAAAAATAAACTCGCAATTATCTGTGGGCAGATAACTTGGCTTTCATTTCCTTAGTAATAAATTTACACGGGGGACACTTTTAACCTTTCAAATTGCTTTTGTAATAATTGCTCGAACTGATTCCAAGGTTAAGATAACAGAGGACAAAGTCTCAAGGTCTTAGAATTTGTTGGACTGGAAGAGCTTTGACTCCTCCCGGCGGCCTGAAGCCAAGGAGAGGGTGACAGCACAGGGAACCCTGCACGTCCTCGGCCACGCGCTCAGCTTTGGCCACGGCGCCAGGAGCTTGAGGTGGCATTTTTGTTTCAGTCTCTATCATGAACTCGGGGAGAGGGAGGAATTTTGGGAAAGCTGGGAAACTTTGTGGCTCTTTCTCGATCACCCCAAGCAGAACATCTTCAAAGCTGGACGGAAACATCAGACCTATGTACATATATAACAACTCTAGAATTAATACATAAATGATTTGGGAATTACTTTAAGTACATTGTACCTATCTGTTTCTTATGCAGATCTGTTCATTTTCTGTGTTTATTTGGTACCACAGAATACAAATAAAATGTAAGATGTGGTCTCTGCCCACAAGGGGCCTGTAATCTATTACTCATGCCACTGCTTTCTGCATAGTCCAGGTAATCAATAACCAACTCCTTAATGGTACCATAATGCAAGAGCAAACGTTTCACAGATGCATTCTTAATGAGCAATGCTGCTTCCAAATTATGACCTCTTTGTTTGCAAATTTGACTTTCTCACCGCTATTATTTTTTATGGGTATGTATAGGTACATTTCAACTGGAGCTTTAGAAGAAATTAAAGCATACACCTCCTAATATGTTCTGTAAGAGCCGTCAAGAAGAGACTTTTGATTATATTTTAAATCTTATTGTTTCCTATACATATTGTTCTAGGGAAAGGACTGTAGACTAAGGAAAGGAAAATTGACTTTAAAAAAAGATTGACTCAAGAAAGAAGTGGGAAGTTAAATCCTTCTACTCAGGAAAATATTAAGTTGTATAGGTTTTCA
Source organism: Physeter macrocephalus (assembly GCF_002837175.3). NCBI lineage: Eukaryota > Metazoa > Chordata > Mammalia > Artiodactyla > Physeteridae > Physeter > Physeter macrocephalus. The sequence continues at coordinate 53,929,970 of NC_041219.1, read as the reverse complement.
TATTTGCAGCAAAAGGAAACCTTTCCTCTCAGAAACACGTGGAGAAAGCAGATGTCCCAGGCCAGAGGAAAGGGGGCAGGGTCCTTCTAACGATCTGAAAACTAGAAATGCAAAATAAACCATTCCCATCACCTCAGATTACTTAAAACTTTCAGCTGACGTCACGTTACACGATAGGCTTTGGTATCATGTTGGTTTAAAGTCCTGAAGATGTGTTTTATTAAGGTTGTTGTATTTCAATTTGAGGAAAGCAAGATACAAATGTGAGAAAAGTTAGTGTCACATCTCATCAACTTAGGAGATCAGGGTTAGATGAAAGAGTAGTTAAGAAACGCCAGGATAAAGAAGAGAGTAACAAATTTTACTTGAGTACTGATTTCCTTGACGTCTTCTTTTATAAGGCTCAATTATGCCTATGTTTCAAAACTGAGAAGTACTTTATAGATTATTGCTTAAATAATATATTTAAATATATTAATATTTAACAGAACTTAAAGCACTGTGTTCAGTGAGCTCTGACAATAAACTCTCACATAACCAACCGCCCAAAACAAGATATAAAATATTTTCATCACCCTTTTTCAGTCAACACCTGCACCACTTCTACCACCAACTCCAGCAGAGACAACCATTTTCTGACTTCTATCAGGATAGATTAGTTTTGCGTGTTCTTAGACTTCACAGAAATGGGATCAAACGGTATATACGTCTTTGGTGAATGGCTTCTTTTGCTTAGCATAAGGTTTTTGAGATTCATGTTGTTGAATATATCAGGAGCTCACTCCTTTATTGCTAAGTAGTATTCCACGGTACGAATCTACCAAATTTGTTTATCCATTTACTTATTATGGACATTTGGGTTATTACCAGCTTTTTTTTTTTAACATCTTTATTGGAGTATAACAAAGTGAATCAGCTATACACATACATACATCCCCGTGTCCCCTCCCTCTTGTGTCTCCCTCCCACCCTCCCTATCCCACCCCTCTAGATGGTCACAAAGCACCGAGCTGATCTCCCTGTGCTATGTGGCTGCTTCCCACTAGCTATCTATTTTACATTTTATTACCAGCTTTTTAAAATAAATGTTCATAGCAGTCTTATAATAGCCCCAAGCTGGAAACAACACAAAATGCCATCAACAGGTGAATGAATAAACAACCATGAAATATTACTCATTAATAAAAAGGAAAGAACTATTGATATATAAACATGAATGAATCTCAAGGTTGTTACACTGAGAGACCAAAAATGAGTACTTAACTCAGAGAAAGACAAATATCATATGATATTGCTTTTATGTGGAATCTTAAAAAAGGGAACAAATGATCTCATCTACAAAACAGAAACAGAGTTAACAGATGTAGAAAACAAACTTATGGCTACCAGGGGGTAAGGGGAGGAGAGATAAATTGGGAGATTGGGACTGACATATACACACTACTATATGTAAAATAGATAATAAGGACCTACTGCCTAGCACAGGGAACTGTACTCAATACTCTGTAATGGCCTATATGGGAAAAGAATCTAAAAGAGTGGATATATGTATAAGTGATTCACTTTGCTGTACACCTAAAACTAACACAACATTGTAAATCAACTATACTCCAATAAAATTTTTTTTAGAAGTGAGTACTGACAGGATGGTTCCACTATTTTTTTTTTTTTTTTTTTTGCGGTACCCGGGCCTCTCACTGTTGTGGCCTCTCCCGTTGCGGAGCACAGGCTCCGGACGCGCAGGCTCAGCGGCCATGGCTCACGGGCCCAGCCGCTCCGCGGCATGTGGGATCTTCCCGGACCGGGGCACGAACCCGTGTCCCCTGCATCGGCAGGCGGACTCTCAACCACTGCGCCACCCACCAGGGAAGCCCGGATGGTTCCACTTTTAAAAATTAGGGTATAGTTGATTTATAATATTACCTAAGTTTCAGGTGTACAACATAGTGATTCACAATTTTTAAAGGTTATACTCCATTTATACTTATTATAAAATATTGGCATATTCCCTGCGCTGTATAATATATCCTTATGGCTTATTTATTTTATATATAGTAGTTTGTACCTCTTAATCCCCTACTCCTATTTTGCCCCTCCCCCCTTCCCTCTCCCGACTGGTAACCACTAGTTTGTTCTCTGTATCTGTGAGTCGGTTTCTGTTTTGTTATACTCACTAGTTTGTTTTATTTTTTAGATTCCACATATAAGTGATATCATACAGTATTTTTCTTTCTCTGACTTATTTCACTTAGCAAAATGCCCTATAAATCCATCCATGTTGCTGCAAATGGCAAGATTTCATTCTTTTTTAAGGTAATATTCCGTGTGTGTGTGTGGTGTGTGTGTGTGTATATATATTTATATGTAAACACATATATAAAACACTACATCTTCTTTATCCAGTCATCTGCTGATGAACACTTGGGCTGCCTCCACATCTTGGCTACTGTAAGTAATGCTGCCATGAACACTGGGGGTGTGTGTATCTTTTCGAATTAGTGTTTTTGTTTCCTTTAGATATATACCCAGAGGTGGAATTGCTGGGTCATACCATAGTTTGTTTTTTAGTTTTTTGAGAAACCTCCATAATATTTTCCACATTGGCTGCACCAATTTACATTCCCACCAACAGTGCACAAAGGGTTCCCTTTTCTCCACATCCTCAACAACACTTATCTCTTGTCTTTTTGATAATAGCCATTCAGACAGGTGTGAGGTGATCTCACCATGGTTTTTCGTTTTTTTTAAAAAGTAATTAATTAATTTATTTATGGCTGTGTTGGGTCTTCGTTTCTGTGCGAGGGCTCTCTCTAGTTGTGGCAAGCGGGGGCCACTCTTCATCACGGTGCGCGGGCCTCACTATCGCAGCCTCTGTTGTTGCAGAGCACAGGCTCCAGACGCGCAGGCTCAGTAATTGTGGCTCACGGGCCCAGATGCTCCACGGCATGAGGGATCTTCCCAGACCAGGGCTCGAACCCGTGTCCCCTGCATTGGCAGGCGGATTCTCAACCACTGCGCCACCAGGGAAGCCCTGACCTATCTTTATTTGCAAATTTGATCTTCTCACTGCTATTATCCTATTATGAATAAAATTACAATGAGAATTTGTGTAAAAGTATTTGTGTGAACATATGTTTTCACTTCTCTTAAGTAAATACCTGTAAGTGGAACTTGCTGGGTCATATGATAATTATATGTTTAAGTATATAAGAAATTGCCAAACAATTCTCCAAAGGGGCTGCACCATGTTTTCCTCCTACCAGCAATGTCTGAGAGCTTCAGGTGCTCCACATCCTCATTAAAACTTGGTAATGCCAGTCTTTTATTTATTTATTTATTTGGTTGCACCAGATCTTAGTTGCATCAGGCGGGCTCCTTTAGTTGTGGCTCACAAGCTCCTCAGTTGAGGCTTGCTGGTTCCTTAGTTGTGGCAGGCGGGCTCCTTAGTTGTGGCAGGCAGGCTCCTCAGTTGCAGCTCACGGGCTGCTGAGCGGTGGCATGTGAACTCTCAGTTGCGGCATGCGTGTGGGATCCAGCTCCCCAGCCAGGGATCGAACCTGGGCCCCCTGCATTGGGAGCGCGAGTCCCAACCACTGCGCCACCAGGGAAGTCCCCGGCCATGTCAGTCTTTTTAATTTAGCCATTCTAGTGAATTATGTGGTGTTCTCATGCTTGTTTTAATTTACATATCCCTCCACTGTCCAATAAGCATGTGAGAGAGCTCAACAGAGTTACGGCAAAATGCAAATTAAAACCACAGCGAGATATCCCTTCAGAACTCCCAGAACAGCTCAAATTAAAAGGAGTAACAATACCCAGTGTTGACAAGGATATGGAACAATGGATTTTCATACATCACTGCAGGGAGTATAAATGGGCGCAACTTTAGAAAACTGTCCAGCAGTATCCACAGAGCTATACAAACCCCTACACTGTACATGAGGTGTTGGTATAAACCCCAAACAAGTGCATATATCCACCAAAAAACATGAGCCAGAATGTTCATGGCAACTTGACTCACAATAGTTCAAGACCAGAAATAACTAAGATACCCATCAATGGAGAATGAATCAGTAGACTGCAATGTACTGATCCTATGGTGTACTGCACAATACACATGGACAACTTCTGCTGGACACAACGACATGGAAGTCCCTGATGATTACACTGAGCATCTCTTTATTGGCTATCTGTGTATCTTCTTTTGTAAAGTATCTGTTAAATATTTTGCCAATTTTTAAACTGGATTGTTTATCTTCCTATTATTGAGTTCTAAGAGTTATTTATATATTCTGGATATAAGCACTATGTCAGATGTGTGTGTGTGCGCGCACGTGTGTGTGTGTGTACAGTGAATGTTTTTTCCCAGTCTGTGGCTTGAATTTTCATTTTCCTAAAGGTAATACACCTTTAGGTATAGAACAGACGTTTTTAATTTGATGGAAGTTTACTTTTTAAAAAAAAAATCTATTTATTTATTTTGGCTGTGTTGGGTCTCCGTTGCCGCTCACGGGCTCTCTCTAGTTGCGGCGAGCGGGGGCTACTCTTCGTTGCGGTGCGCGGGCTTCTCACTGCGGTGGCTTCTCTTGTTGCGGAGCACGGGCTCTAGGCACTTGAGCTTCAGTAGTTGGGGTGTGCGGGCTCAGTAGCTGTGGCTTGCAGGCTCTAGCCAGTGCACAAAGGGTTCCCTTTTCTCCACATCCTCAACAACACTTATCTCTTGTCTTTTTGATAATAGCCATTCAGACAGGTGTGAGGTGATCTCACCATGGTTTTTCGTTTTTTTTAAAAAGTAATTAATTAATTTATTTATGGCTGTGTTGGGTCTTCGTTTCTGTGCGAGGGCTCTCTCTAGTTGTGGCAAGCGGGGGCCACTCTTCATCACGGTGCGCGGGCCTCACTATCGCAGCCTCTGTTGTTGCAGAGCACAGGCTCCAGACGCGCAGGCTCAGTAATTGTGGCTCACGGGCCCAGATGCTCCACGGCATGAGGGATCTTCCCAGACCAGGGCTCGAACCCGTGTCCCCTGCATTGGCAGGCGGATTCTCAACCACTGCGCCACCAGGGAAGCCCTGACCTATCTTTATTTGCAAATTTGATCTTCTCACTGCTATTATCCTATTATGAATAAAATTACAATGAGAATTTGTGTAAAAGTATTTGTGTGAACATATGTTTTCACTTCTCTTAAGTAAATACCTGTAAGTGGAACTTGCTGGGTCATATGATAATTATATGTTTAAGTATATAAGAAATTGCCAAACAATTCTCCAAAGGGGCTGCACCATGTTTTCCTCCTACCAGCAATGTCTGAGAGCTTCAGGTGCTCCACATCCTCATTAAAACTTGGTAATGCCAGTCTTTTATTTATTTATTTATTTGGTTGCACCAGATCTTAGTTGCATCAGGCGGGCTCCTTTAGTTGTGGCTCACAAGCTCCTCAGTTGAGGCTTGCTGGTTCCTTAGTTGTGGCAGGCGGGCTCCTTAGTTGTGGCAGGCAGGCTCCTCAGTTGCAGCTCACGGGCTGCTGAGCGGTGGCATGTGAACTCTCAGTTGCGGCATGCGTGTGGGATCCAGCTCCCCAGCCAGGGATCGAACCTGGGCCCCCTGCATTGGGAGCGCGAGTCCCAACCACTGCGCCACCAGGGAAGTCCCCGGCCATGTCAGTCTTTTTAATTTAGCCATTCTAGTGAATTATGTGGTGTTCTCATGCTTGTTTTAATTTACATATCCCTCCACTGTCCAATAAGCATGTGAGAGAGCTCAACAGAGTTACGGCAAAATGCAAATTAAAACCACAGCGAGATATCCCTTCAGAACTCCCAGAACAGCTCAAATTAAAAGGAGTAACAATACCCAGTGTTGACAAGGATATGGAACAATGGATTTTCATACATCACTGCAGGGAGTATAAATGGGCGCAACTTTAGAAAACTGTCCAGCAGTATCCACAGAGCTATACAAACCCCTACACTGTACATGAGGTGTTGGTATAAACCCCAAACAAGTGCATATATCCACCAAAAAACATGAGCCAGAATGTTCATGGCAACTTGACTCACAATAGTTCAAGACCAGAAATAACTAAGATACCCATCAATGGAGAATGAATCAGTAGACTGCAATGTACTGATCCTATGGTGTACTGCACAATACACATGGACAACTTCTGCTGGACACAACGACATGGAAGTCCCTGATGATTACACTGAGCATCTCTTTATTGGCTATCTGTGTATCTTCTTTTGTAAAGTATCTGTTAAATATTTTGCCAATTTTTAAACTGGATTGTTTATCTTCCTATTATTGAGTTCTAAGAGTTATTTATATATTCTGGATATAAGCACTATGTCAGATGTGTGTGTGTGCGCGCACGTGTGTGTGTGTGTACAGTGAATGTTTTTTCCCAGTCTGTGGCTTGAATTTTCATTTTCCTAAAGGTAATACACCTTTAGGTATAGAACAGACGTTTTTAATTTGATGGAAGTTTACTTTTTAAAAAAAAAATCTATTTATTTATTTTGGCTGTGTTGGGTCTCCGTTGCCGCTCACGGGCTCTCTCTAGTTGCGGCGAGCGGGGGCTACTCTTCGTTGCGGTGCGCGGGCTTCTCACTGCGGTGGCTTCTCTTGTTGCGGAGCACGGGCTCTAGGCACTTGAGCTTCAGTAGTTGGGGTGTGCGGGCTCAGTAGCTGTGGCTTGCAGGCTCTAGCAGGCTGAGTAGTTGTGGGGCACAGGCTTAGTTGATCCATGGCAAGGCAGGTGGATTCTTAACCACTGAGCCACCAGGGAAGTCCGGAAGTTTACTTTTGATGAGGTACAATTTTTTTTTTTTTTTTTTTAGCCGCTCCGCGGCATGTGGGATCTTCCCGGACCGGGGCACGAACCCGTGTCCCCTGCATCGGCAGGCGGACTCTCAACCACTGCGCCACCAGGGAAGCCCAGATGAGGTACAATTTATCATTTTTTTTCTTTTATGGTAAATGTTCATAAGATTCTATTCAAATCTAGTGTTTGGTGATACTACCTGTTTTTAAACATTTATAATAAGGAGTTATATTTTAGTTGCTTCTACAAAAAATGAAAAAAAAAAAGGATTTATTATTTAATTCTCAGCTAAAATAACTATAGCATAAGCCTTACTGTTTAAACCACTCGGCCATGTTTTAGCAGGGCCACTGCAAAACAGGGACATGATCCCTGTTCCTGTAACATAATTAAAATATCAACTTGGTAGTAGTAAACAAACTTCTTAAATATCAAATCAGAATAGCTCGATAAAAGTAAATCAATTTGAAAGAATATTCTATAAAATGTTTTGTAGAACTTAAAGTTTTATAAAGTTTTCACACAGATGAAACTGACGTTTTCCCACATTAGATATCTTTTCCTAGAACTACTAAATTTCTCAGGATGAGGATATATGGTATTCTCACAACTTGCAATTATTATATTTCTAGGAACTTTTACGTAAATGCAACTAATATCTGTATAAAATCAGCCTTGAGGAGCAGAGTAATTCCTCTGTAAGCTGCTAAAATTATTTAGTATTTTCTACCCAGGAACCACAAGATGTTTAAGGTTTTGCTTATTGTTGGTTGGCTTATGCCCCCAAGGAAAAAAGACTGAAGATATAGTAGTGAAAATTTTGGTTAAGCTTTATTGGTTGCCTTGAATAAAGAAACCTAATAAAAAAACAACTCGTTGCAAATATTTAACTGTACACACTTAATGCAAGGATTTAAGTGCTGAAGGGAAGTAGAGAGATACCTTGCCTTGAAGGGGCTTGTGCTCTGATAGAGAAACTAGGACAAATATTACACATAAGGTAAAATGTTAAGTACTATTAAGTGCCTGTTGTTCTAGCTCAGCATTTAGCATAGTATTGTGAACATATATATCTGTAAATCTGTCTTTTGTGCTAGGATAGCAAACTATCAGAGGGAAGGGATGAGTCTTATTCATTAATGAACTCCCCCAACCCAGCACAGAAACAGTTATCAATAGGCAAGTGGTCAATAAACACTAGGAAAGTCAACATGGGAGAGGTATATGCTGCAGTGAGAAATCAGAGCTAGAGAGAGAGGATGACAACACTAGGAAGATGTCGAGTTCCGGGTGCTTCTGAAATACGAGTAGAATGTATCTGGTAGAGATTGGTTAGAGGGTGAGGAAAAGAATTCAAGGGAAAAAAAGAACCATGTTTAAAAGCACAGAGATGAAAAATTTAAAAGTATTCTAGGAAAGCACATATTTGTGTTGGGTTAGAACAGAAGGTAAGTATACAGCAGTCACGTTGACCTGTCCAGACAGGTAAACTGGGACCCGACTACAGCAAGCTAAGCTGTCAGGTGAGAAAGTCTACCTGGTGGGCATTTCAGATTCTGAGCAGAAAAATGACAGTTAGACTTGTGCTTTAGGAAGATAAATCTAGCAGTGGGTCTGTACAGAAGGGATAAGCCGGATGCAAATTACATGGCAAGTGGTTCAATTTGTTAATATTTCTTTTATTGTGGTAAAATTTTAAATAGCATGAAATTTACTATTTTAACTATTTCTAAGTGTACAGTTTCATGGCTTTAAGTATATTCACAATGTTGCACAGCCATCACCACCATCTCCAGAACTTTTTCCATCATCCCAGACTTAAAACTCTACCATTAAACAAGAGCTCCCTATTCCCCCCTCCCCCAGTCCCTGGTAATCACTATTCTACATTCTGTCTTTATGAATTTGACTATTCTAGGTACCTCATGTAAGTGGACCATACAATATTTGTCCTTCTGTGACTGGCTTATTTCACTTAGCATAATACCTTAAAGGTTCATCTATGCTGTAGCATGTATCAGAATTCCCTTCTTTCTTAAGGTTGAATAATACTCCAATGTATGTATATACCATATTTTGTTTATCCAATCATCTATCAATGAATTTGAGTTGTTTCCACCTTTTGGCTCTTGTGAATAATGCTGCTATGAACATTATTTTGCTAGTATTTTGTTGAGGATTGTTTATATTTACATTCACCAGGAATACTGGTCTTCAATTTTCTTGTAATGTCTTTGTCTTGTTTTGGTATCAGGATGATGTTGCTCTCATAAAATGACTTGGGTTCTTCCCACTCCTATTTTCTGGAAGAGACTGCAGAATTGGTATTATTTCTTCCTTGAATGTCTGGTAGAATTCATCAGTGAAACTGTCTGGGCCTGGAGTTCTCTTTGTTAGAAAGCTTTTTTAACTACAAATTTGATTTCTTTGATAGATATGGGACTATTCAGGTTATTTATTCCTGAGTATGGTTTGGCGATTTGTGTTTTTCAAGGAATTAGTCCATTTCATCTAAGTTGTCAAACCTATGGGCATGGGGTGGTTCACAGTATTTCCCTCGTCCTTTCAGTGTCCAGAGAGACCCCGCTCTTATTCCTGACACCGCTCATTTGCATCCCCTCTCTCTTTTTTTCCCTTGATCAGTCTGGCCAGGGGTTTAGGTTTATCAGTTTTACTCTTTGCAAAGAACCAGCTTTGGGTTTCACCGATTTTCTCTACTCTCTCTTTTATTTCACTGATTTCTGCTCTTATTTTTGATTTCCTTCCTTCTGCTTGCTTTGGGTTTACTTTGCTCTTCTCTTTCTAGTTTCTTAAGGTGGAACCTGAATTACTCATTTGAGACCTTTCCTCTTTCCTAAGTATTTGACGCTATAAATTTCCCCCTAAGCGCAACTTCAGTTGCACCTGACATGTATTTTCATCTTTGTTCAGCTCATTTTCTAATTTTCCTCCCTCTCTGACACATGGGTTATTTTAGAAGTGTGTTGCTTAATTTCAAAATATTTGGGGATGTTCCAGATATCTTTCTGCTACTGATTTCTAGTTCAATTCCTTTGTGGTCAGAGAGCATACTTGGTTTGATTTCCATTTCTTTAAAAAATTTTAAGTTTTCTTTTATGACCCGTGATAAAGTTGACCTTGGGTACTACTGTCCCATGAGCACTTACAAAGAGGCTGTATTCTGCTGTGGCCGGGTGGAATGTTCGATAAATGTCAATTACATCAAGTGAGTTGACAGTGTTGTTCAAGTCTTCCACAGCCTTGCTGTTTTGTTTATTCTACCAATTATAGAAAGTGGAATACACACACACACACACACACACACACACACACACACACACACACGCACGTATATTCTTCTTCAGATTCTTTTCCATTATAGGTTATTACAGAATATTGAGTATCGTTCCCTGTGCTATACAGCAGGTCCTTGTTGCTTATCTATTTTATATATAGTAGTGTGTGTATGTTACTCCCAAATGGCTTTCTTTTAATTAGCATTTCCATGGTTTGTCTCCCCTGTTTTTTGCTCTGTTGGTACCTCCTTCCTTGCCTTCTTTTGGATTGTTTAAAATTTTTTTAGTATTCAATTTTCATTTATCTATTGGTTCTCTGTTTTCTTTTTTTAAAGTGGCTGCTCTAGGAATCACACTATACATATCTAACTTTTCAGTTTACTAGTTTTTATTTTACCACCTCAAGCAAAATGTAAAGGCTTTACAACTATATAGGTCCCTGTCCCCTTCCCCTTAACCTCTCAGTTGTCACATGCCCCATCTACCTACAATGAACCCCTCCTATAACTTTTGCCTTCGATCGTCATTCGCGTTTTAAAGAATCTGAGGGTAGAAAAAATAAATCTACTCTACTGACCCATGTTTTTACTACTTCTGTTTCTCCTCTTTCATCCTGAGGCCCTGACCTTCCTTTGGTATCACTTCCCTTCAGTCTGAAGAACTTCTTTCAGCATTTACTTTCGAGCAGGTCTGCTGACAAAAAAGGACTTTAAATTTTCCTTTATCTGAGAGTACCTTTATTTTACCTCCCTTCCTAAGGAACATTTTCACTGGAGGCAGAATTCTAGGTTGATAGTTCTTTTACTTTGGCACTGTCTTCCAGACTCCAAGAGAAATCTGTACTCTTTCAAGGCATTGTTCTTCTATATGTATCGTTTCTGGTTGCTTTCAAGGTTTTTTGTTTTTTAAAGTCTGTTTTTTAGCCGTTTGATTATATTTATGGGCATGGTTTTCTTTGGGTTTATCCTGTTTGGGGTTTACTGAGTTTCTTGAATCCATACATTTGTGTCTCACCAAATTTGGAAAGTTTTCAGCTATTATTTCTTCAAATATTTTTTCTACACCAGTCTTTTTCTCCTTTTATGGGACTCCAGTGACACAAATTCAGACCTTTTGGTATAGGCCCACAGGTGTGTGAGGCCTTTTTTTTTTTTAAATCTTTTTCCTGTATATTCTTCAGGTTGGATAATATCTATTGACGGGTCTTCAAGTTCACTGACTCTTCTTTCCCCTGCCATCTCTATTCTGCTATCAAAGCCACTCACTGGGTACTCTACAGTTCTGAATGTTCCCTTTGGTTTTTTTACACCATTTCTCTGCTGAGAATTTCCATCTTTCCATTCATTTCTGAGGACTCCATTCTATCTCACAGAGCACAGTAATAGTAACAGCCTTAAAGCCACTATCCTGTAACTCCAGCATGTGGGTCATCTCTGGGTGGCCATCTGCTGACTGACTTTCCCTGGGAGAGCTGTCAGATTTTCCCAGTTCTTTGTATGAGTAGTCATTCTGTGTCGTATCTTGGACATCTTGATGATGTTGTGAGACTCTGAGTCTTCTGAAAACCCACCAAAGAGTGCTGATTTTGTTTAGAAGGCGATTGATTTGTTCAGATTTACACAAGACGCTCCATCCTGCCTTTTGTGGGCAACAGTTCCCATGTCAGCTCCATTTTCAGAGCTGTGTCTGCCCCGTGCATACACCACTCAGGTGTTGGTCTGGAGCCAGGTGGTTGTCTACACCGTGGGTTAGTTCTCAAAGCCTTGGCTATGCTTCTTTGGCTCTGTTACATGTATGTGATACTCCCGGGTGAGACCAGCACCCATGTCAGTTCCCACACAGAATTAGGGGATCTCCTCATCCAGCTCTCTCTCCAGCTCACGGGGGTCCTTCTCCCCAGTCTTCAGGCCACAAAGTCAGGGTTTCTCTCAGAGTTTTAGCTTCTCACACTGTCAGGCAGTATGCGTAGCTTGGGCTACCCACTGGGTGAAGCAAAGAAATATCAACTACACTCTTGAGACCACAGGAGCCCTTGTTTGCAGTTCCTCTGGCAGACACAGGCTTTTCTTGGGATCCTCATGGGCCTGTCACTGCCGCAGTGGCAGCTCAGGTTAGTGTTGCAGCTGGCTTCAAGTAGGGCTGGGAGGGAAAGAGGGAGTCCATCTCTCCAGTCCTCAGTCCACAGAGATGTTCCTCTTGGTTTTTGTTGTTTTTGTCCATAGTTCTGCGACGTGGCTCACTCTTGAGTCAAAGTCAGGAGACAAAGAAGGGAAGAGTAAGTCAGGAGACTAGCCACCATTCTGGTTATTCTTCAAGTTCTGACTTCCCTCACCAATATGCCTGTTATTGTTTACTTTCAGAATCCTCAGGCTTTTTGGTTTTTTGTTTTGCATTCTGTCCAGAACTTTTCGTTGTAACCAGTGGGAGAGGTACGTCATTGTGAACTTATGCTACTCTGGCTGGTGTCGGAAGCTTATGCTCTTGTTCTCAGGAGCTATGAGCCACCCCAGGTAACAGGTAATGGAAGCCTGGGCTGGAATGGATGTGGGACTGGAAGGAGAAAAGGGCTGTGCAGACAGTATGGAGCTGAGACTTGGCAACAAGCTGGGAAGGCCTCAAGCTTCACTTTACCGTTACCACACACTAAAATGCATTTCATACAAGACCTAGCATTTTTTCTTTTTAATAATAACGCCTTTATTATTATTATTTTTGGCTGTGCCGCCCGGCGTGTGAGATGTTAGTTCCCCAAACAGGGATGGAACCTGTGGCCCCTGCAGTGGAAGCGTGGAGTCTTAACCACTGGACTGCCAGGGAAGTCCCAGGAAGACCTAGCATTACAAGCGATCTGTGACTATACATGGGCACTAGAAGTCCTCTGCCTCACTGCTAAGGAGGTTTTACTCTTGGCGTCTACACAAGTTTTACTCTTGAATTGATTGTCCTACAGAAATAACGCTATCCAAACAGGTGCTGTATTTCATACGCACATCATTATGTTAGTGTGCTATTATTCTTAGTTGACTTAGAAACTTAACCACCAACTAAAATATTGTTTTTATGAATGTATTCTGATATCCAATTATATTTTTATCAAAATAAAACATATCTATAATTTTAAATATCAAATACTGTAAGGTTTCATAACAAATAGCAGAACAATTCTCTAGCCATTGTAATCCTGATTACCACTCCCTAAAAGCAACCTTTTCCATGACAGTTATTTCTGCTCTCCATTTATTTCTCATTCAATTTTTTTTCTGGTACGTAAACCTCTTTTCCTATATATCATGTATACACTACCTCTCGATTCTTAAGAAAAATCCATTGAAGAGGATTTAGTTCTCTGACAATACACACACACTCTCACACACAAACACACACACACACTTTTCCCCATCCTTCCAATGTTAAGTATAACATCATTTCACATTTAGTGTTTATCATTTAATTACGATCAGCAGAGCCAAATAGTGTACTATGATTATATTTCCTTTCTTGTACAATACTTTGCTTTCCCAGGAATTAAGAATTGCCTCCTATGGTTTTTGTTTTTTTCCCCTCAGTTTTTAATGTTCTTATATCATTACCAAAATCACTGAAAAAGGAATTGTAAATGTCCCAAGAGATTCAAAGTCTCAGGTATAAATTTCTTCTTGGACATGCTTCCTGAAGCCTTCCATCTTCCTACTTTTAGACTGACTCATCTTTAGTTCAGTTGCATAGGGGTCATGATGGGACTCCTCTTTACCACTCTTCTCAGAACTCCTTTACCTCCAACCTGTGCTTGGATCCCCCTTTTCCTGGATGGCTTGTCTATCTGTCATAACAGCCCAAGTTATACTGGAGTAACAAATGACCCCCAAATCTCAATGGCTTGCAATGACAAAGGTTTACTTCTCATACACATTACAAGTCCATCATGGGTCACCTCTGTGCGTTCATTCCAGGACCAGGCTGACAGAGCAGCTTCTGCCTGAACACCACGAGTCATCACGGCAGAAGGGAAAGAGACGTGGTCGAACATGTATCTGCTCAGAAGTCACACGTACCACTTCTACCCACATCCCACTGGCCAGATCAATCCACACAATAATACTTGAGTCCAAAGGGCAACTACACAATATCCCCCCGGAAGGGTCAGTGGGGGAAGAACCAAATCGCACTGTCAAGTCCGACATCAACAGGGCAGAGAGTCTTCTGCAGGGCAGTAAGGTTAACAATTGTGAACAATGAAGCTGTCATGGCATGTCTTCCTCTTTCTCGTTTATGCCATTTTTTTCATGAAATCCACCCCCCACCCTTGTGGGTTTATATCTTTTTTTACTCCGTTACTGTCATTTCAACAGTTTCAGGAGTGTGTTCGATCTGCCACGTTGAGCCAAAAGTCTACCAACCAATCACTTGAAAAGGGAACTTCTAGCTCATGGTCTATTTGAAAGATGAGGACTGTCTGTAATTATAATTTTCATTCAGTGTACCATTTTTCATTATTTATAGCCGTTTTTCTCAGATCCTACAAATGTCAATAAAGAATTTAAACTGTAATTCTTTATGAATACAAAACTACCCAATATGGTAAATTCACTTTAGAACTGAGGAGTTTTCTAAAACAGCTTTGATCTAGGTGTCTTGATTTTTGCCTTTTCTGATTTGCTCTAAGCTCCAAGTTTATGTCTGCAATGAAATCAAGCAGCCCAAAAGAATTTCATTCTAATTCTGTAATCACAGACAATAATATATTCAACATGTTGGCCTAGCTCTGAAATCTACCTGTCACTGCTGTTTGTAACTTATCTTAAATATTATGATCTACTCGGGAAAATACAGTTCTAAACTATATCTCCCTATACCAAAATCTTATTTAGTTCTGAAATGGCAAATACAGCAAACAGCTGCTAGAGGCTAATAATACACAAGAAACAGTCAAATTCAGCTTTTTGTTACATAGCTTTTATTTCATATTCTCTCTTTCTAATAACGGAGATACAGTAGATTCTCAACTTAAAAAAAAAAAAAAGAAACTCGCTTTTTAACTCTGGACCGTACACTACAAGACTAGCATTTCTTAAAAGGTAAACCTTGCTCAGACCCATCACTCATGTGTTGGCACTTCCACTGCTTGGGCCTGGACTTCCGGAGCTAGGCTTTCTCAGTTCAAATGCTCTTTCCATCTCAAAACAGTCACAGAACTTGGTAAATTATGTAATCCCTTTAACCTCAGTTTCCTCATTTACAAAATAGGAATAACAGGATTTCTAAGGAAAAGTGATGAGAATTAAATAACCCATACAGGGCCTTGACATAGTGCCTGGGAGACAGTAAGCACTCAGTAAATGTTGATGGGTAAATATTTTCTATCCTAATTCAACAGGCACCTTATTTACCTATAAAGCTTACAGAGGTCAAATTCTATGAGAACCAGGTTTAAACACTATAAATCCTTTGCTGTAATAAAACCATACATTTTGTGTTTGGCCGAAATTCAGTTACTTATTATACATCTTTTTTTTTTAATTAAATGAAGAAAGTTTGAGTTTTCACTTCTTTATTTTGCTCTTCTAAATCCATACAATTTTAGAAAGGGGTAGTTATCTCCTCACGTACCAATTTTTTTAACCTAGTGAATTTAAAAAAACTCACCACAGACCTGTATCAGCTCTGCCTCTTGACATTCCCAACCTGGCCTATGACATATATTGGCCAAAGTGAAATGTCAGGACTAAAACAGGGAGATCCTTGACTCGACAGATCTCGAGAGGTAGACAGTCTTAAAGACCAGTCCTGAGTGAAGCTGGGTTCATTGTTCAAAGGATGATGAATGAATCTATACATCATCAGAGAATATGCAAACCAGATGCAATTATTCCATAGAGTATCAGAATTATTTAAAAACATTTGAGAGGTATCTGACACGCTGAAAGCACTGGAGCAAAACCTTCTGGGAACCTCTGATGTCAGAGACTCTGAAGAGGCTTTTATAAATAAACGAAATCCAAGTGACTATGGCTGCAAAGTCAAGAGGTGCCAAATATTAAGGAGAAAAGAAGCAAAGTAAACTCAGGAAGGTAAATAGATCCATTCCCTTCCACTCTTTGTTGTTCAACTGATTTCATTTGTCTTATGGAAGCTCCTTAGAAACATTTTAATACGCAGCCCAAAGGCTGCCTTCCATTTGCACTCATGTTGAACAGTGGAGAGAGCAGTACAGGCTGGTGTAGAAAAAGCAACGGACCTGAAATCAGAATGTGTGGGTCTGTCAGGGCTGCCACCTCCCTGACACTCAGTTTTCTCATCTGCAAAACAACAGGGCGAGTGTCTGCCCCTCCAAGCTGTGATGAGGAAGTGTGGGAAGATGAATGAAAACGCCTGGAACAGTGCCGTCTAGTAGACACATACGGTGAACCACAAATGTGAGCCACAAATGGAATTTTTAAATAAAAAGAAGCAGGTGAAATTAATTTTAATAAGACTTTTTATTTAACTCAATATATTCAAAATATTACCATTTCAACAGGTAAATCAATATAAGACTACTGAGATTTTTTCACATTCCTTTTTTTTGTACCAAGTCTGTGAAAATCGGTGTGTCTTTTACATTCATAGCTCAGAATGTAAAATACAGACCAGCCACCCTAGCCCGTGGGGTGGTACTGGACAGCACAGTCTGGAACCCAGGTCGGGCTGAGCACGTTTACTAGATCCTATCAGCTAAACCCTGTGGGACTGAGGAAGGTTATTTTTTAAATCGACCACATTAAAGAGAGTTTGTATTTTCATATCTTTGGTACAATACATAATATATAACATGTAATATTGTAATAAGAATTTAAAATATTATCTATACCACCTAGACTCAGTATTTATCCAAAATAAGGGCAACCAAAAATTATTATAAGCCACTAATATTCATTCACTTTATATTTAATTTTGTGGTTATTTTATTTATTAGGATTTGAGTTATATATTAATCTGACATAGAATCTAATAATCTCAAAAAAAGAAAATATAACCTGACATAACAAGCACACAAAAAAATTCGAACTACAAGCTACAATTGATTAAACTACACCTTCCAGCAAAGAAATAGGAATAGTAAACAAAATATTTCTCTGTATTACTAAATTTTTCATTTTATAGGACCTGCCATTAGAAAAGTCACGTTATATAGTTTTAATAGCTTTCTTATAATTTTTTTCTCGTAAAAATTTAACTTTCTAAATAGGATGACCACCTATCAGGACAACTTAGTTACATGTGAATATAAGTAAATATAGCATTAAAATGATGCTATATTTACTTCAGAACAATTCAATGGGGTTGAAACATTATATATTACTTGTATTACATTGCTAAGATAACGCTGAGTAGTACACAGAAGGCAAATTCTCGCATCTTGAGCTCAAAGAATGGGGTGGAAAATGCATGGTAACCATTTCTTAACTGCAAGGTCTTTCTGAAAGCCAGCACGGAGCACGTGCACACACGTTTTAGCAGCTACAGTGTGCTCTTGTGTTCTGTGTGGAGATGCTCCTGCAACTCCTAACGCTCTCATCCACTTTTCTGTGGGCCACCCAACAATCCAGCACGAGTGGTCAGATGAGATGCAAGAGTGAAATGGGGACAGAATTCTGGGCAGGCGATTGCCACCTCATTTCAAACCTGACAAGGACCATTTAGTTACTTAAAAGAACTTCAACTTTACCAAATATTATGAAATTCTTAAGGACCAAAACTCTTTGGACTTTGGTTTTCATTTACTACGTATGCAAAAGATGGTACTTCTGGAAGCAGGCCCTCTCCCTCAAGCATCTCATCGGATGCTCAGCCGAAGTGACACACAAGCTGAATGGCTAGTCTAGGTCCTGCAGCACCAGCGAGGTGCCTTCTGCGGCCTCCTGGCCAAGGACCCGCCTCCCCCAAGCCCCGCTCAGGCTCACAGCACAAAGCGGTCCAGCTGCAGAGGACGGGGTTTAAATGCTCACGTCAACACATTCACACTGTTTCCGTGTAAACTCTCCCGAGGAAGAAGCTATCCCGCCCCGAGGCGTGTGTTTCCCAGGCCACCCATGCTGACCCCTAGAGTCACTGACACTAAACACAACAGTCACACACAGTCTCAAACACACGTTCAGACTCACATCTGGCATTTCTGTAGAGAAGGAAGGGGTCCTGGAGCTGGAAATCCAGGTCTTTCGTGATGGGCTCTGTCCTATTCTCCATGCTCAGCCTGTTCATGATGGTGAAGCCGTGTTTCGGAGAAGCAGACCTAAAGGTCGCCAGGGGCGGGGGGACACAGAGACACGCCGTTCAGAGCAGAGCACTTCCAGGACGGGGGCATCCGGACACGCCTTCAACCTTTCCGCCCCTTCACCGTGGGCTGCACCAATGTGCGCGACGCATACGGCATGCCGGCCAGGCTGGTGCTTTGGTAAAGTCCAGCCCTACTTACTTAACTGTGTGCCTATGTACATACACACTGCTTGTTTCCCTACCTACGCTGTAAGCTCCTTTAAGGCAGAGATGGTAACTACTGATAAAAAAATTACCGACAGACACCTTTAAACAATCTTGACCATTAATACAGAGCGTATATCACAATTATAGAAAATGTCAGTGTTGGTCTGAAATTGAAAGCTGTGTAATTTCTTAGAGAAATGATGTAACTCTGGTCAATGAACTTATGAGGAGATATAGTATAATGAAAAGTTTATACAATTTAAAGCGAAGAGCAGATATTTAGTATTCTTCAGTGTTAGGCAAATAGCTTCATAGATAAGCTACTACAAAAATTTTTATCCATAAAACTGTGCATTTAGCAACTTTTTATTTTTAATTTCATTCAATAAACCTTCAGTGCCTAGTCTCTGTCAGGCAGGAAGAACCCAAATCATAGAGAAACTAACAACTACAAGTGCATCTGTCTACCCTTGGGGGACAGGCCAGATACCAACCCAACTGTGCAACTTCTGCTGACAAACTGGAACGCACATGCTCACACACTGAAACGGAAACAGGCAGGGCCACTGATTTAATCTGGGGCACAGGGTAACAAGCCCACAGAAATGCTGTGAGCAACAGGAGAAAAGGGGTTTATAGCTCAGTTTTATTTCACCTCTAACCACTTGATTTACTACCTACAGTTTTCTTATGAGACTTCTAATTTTAAAACTGATGGAAGGCAATCCTTGCCTAACTTATTTTACTAAGTGGTAAAGTGGTGCTGGGCATATAATGAATACCAGAAATAATCATGACGATCATTTCAACTTAAATTCTGGGGAAGAATGAAGAGTGACTTCCAAAGATCTCTGTCAGAGGGTCCTCTGGAAATCACCAGTGGGCGTAACTCTATTACAGAAAGACACGGGAGGAAACAAAGACATAATTTTTAAAATGGGATTAGGTGTTTTTATACAGAATCAGAATTTGATTCTTCCAGTGTTTCATTATTACAACAGGCTTTCACCCCTCTAATGGTACGGTAACTACACCATCTCACAATTTATAAAATAGACTCAGGGGATACCAAGTGCTCTAAAGCAACATCTGTTAAGTCAAAATACATCACTGGCAGTTCCATTACCTGTACCCAAAACTCCCTTGTGATTTCCATGAGCTGTCTGTCATCCTCCACCGAGGAAAGACCTCAACATTCTAGAATCTGGGATCGGATGTTGGGGCTGGGGGGCGAGAGGGATGGGAGAGAGGGTCCTGCTCTTAAGGAGTGAGATGTGGGGAAGAGATTAAGGACTAGGGAAGGATTTGCTTCTCAGTTTAAAGGTTTGTTTAACTGACAGCTCCATGAGGAACTCAAGAGTATATTAAGAAGTACTTGAAAATACCAACCTACGTTTGGCTTTGGTACAAAACAGAAAATACTTGCATAATCTGTTACTCCTCTGCATCAACAAAAGAAGACCCTACTAAAAATGATCTCCCTTCCACTCCCACCATTGCCTCCTGCCCACCCTCCACGCCAAACCTGCCCTGGGCCGCAGGGGCCTCTGTGTGCTGCTCTAGTTCTGCCTGTCTCCGTGGTGACTCTTCTCTGCATCCTGCTGACCCTGAAACCCAGCCATTAGCCCCTCGGCTTCTCTGCTGATTCCAACGACCAAACTAACGATGCTGACACCTCCACACTCTGTGCCTCCGTCCCTGCCCTGTCCCGAGTGCCTGGTGCCACCACTGGAACGCCCTGCCATCACCCCAAAATCACTATTTCAAAATAAAACTAAAACTATCCTCAAGCCAGGTTCTCAACCTCCCATCTTTCCATTCCGCCAATGAGTCTGTCATCCTCCCTGTTTTCCATTTCAAAATCTTACCAGTACTTTAAAAGGTCACCGCCCCCCGCATGCAGTCTCCCAATGAGCCCTCCCCACTTCACCTCACACCTGCTCCGCCACCACCGTCTTCTCCATGTCTGCATAATGCTAGCACACCGACTTTCCTGCATGTTCTGTCATCACTTCTTTACTCCCCCACTTGTAAACCTTCAATGGCTCCCTACTGCTCAGAAAACAGATTTCAGCACTTCAATCTGATATTCCAAGCCAGCAAAATCTCTTTACTCTCACCGTCAGCTTCTAACTCATGCCAACCGATACACACTCTCCACCCCAGATCACTGCCCTCACTGTGCTATGACACGGGGCCCCTGCCTCTGCCTCCGCAAGGTTCAGCTCCTCCTCCCGCACTTGGCAGCTCTGTAAAGCCTCCCAGGGCCACACACGCCCGCCCACTCACTGCTTATCACGGGCCAACTGGCACGGGGGTAGTCTATCCACACTGTGGTTTACCTTCAAAGGTGAATGTGTGTGTAAAACAGATGAGCATGTGTGGGGTGGGAAGGGTTTGTAGCAGGCCTCTGTATTACATCTCTGTAACCCACCGATGGTGATGGGCCTCAGCTATGAGATCTTACGTGGATGTTTATGTGAATAAACAGCTTAGCTGTGAAGACAATATACATACTACACATCTCTGTGTGCATGTGTGATATTAACAACAGCTGATAAAAATAACCCAAAAAACATGAATTTATTAAATCTATCCTGAAACATACTCCATTAGCTATACAATGGAGGACTAAGAGACATCTTAAATTTCGGATCACGCTTCTTCAGAGTCAAGAGGTGGGCGTGACCAATAATGCTCTCCTCCAAATGCTGGTTAAATAATCTAACATTCTTACCAGTGTACTTCTAGCTCCTCACCAATCCATTATACTCAAGCACTTTGTACCATTCATTTGAATTAAAGAATCGTTAATACTGCTTTTATAAGAACACGAAGATTTAAGTTCGTCTATTACTGAAGTTTACATTATATTATGAAATTAGTATTCATCACACCACACAGATGACATTATTCAGTATTCCCTACCTTACGTCAACTAATAACTTCAAACTAAGTTCTTTCACTTCTCTGAAATAAAACTATACTTGAAGGGTGACACAACAGAGCTAAGACATGAGTGAAACACCATCGGTTTCTTTATGAAAGTGAAATACTCTTACCTTGTGTAAACAAATAAGGTTCCTTCCACGTCAGTCTTTTCCTAAAAAATAAAAACAAAACAAACAGCAAAACATGTATATTCTGTTCACTAATAGGAAACACTCACAGAGGTCAGAGAACATAAGCATCTTAGAGAACAGGAATTCGATCAGTTCTAAGCGGGGTCAAACCTATGTAACAGAAGGGTAACTCTTAGGGAAAGGAAAGAGCAGATTTTCTGCCCATTGTGACTCTGCTGCTTAAGCAGCAGGAAGCATCCTCCTACTGTCATTTACAAACTAAACCAGAGTGCTGTCTTCCCCTCTGACCTGGGGACACGGCCAGCCGCAGAAACCACCGCTGTCTGTACTTCCTTCTCCTCCTCTGTTTTCTGGTTTCCTTTTTTCTTGTCGTATCCTGTCACCTAGGAGAGCAGCGGACCTGCCGATTACTCTGACTACTACACAGAAAACAGCAATGCTGCTGTAGTTTTCAGACAAACTAATTGCCTATTTGATGTGGAATATTTAGAGTCAAGTCTGATCTTTGAAATACAATTAGACAGAAACATTACCAAGCTAGGACTCAAGAACTCTGCCTGAGAGGGACTGGGAAAGTTGTAAACTTAAAATGATAAACTATCATTTCAGTTCACTGGGAAAGGCTCTTTTCCATCTCCCCAGGCCCTGATGAAAATGTTCAGCTTAGTAAAAAAAAAATTTAAGTACCCGTTTGTCTGATTAACTAGTAATCAGACTATTATAACTCAGAATTTAGAATTTATCTTTGCTATTTACGTGGTTTAATTTCAGCATTCTATTTAACCTCTCAATATTTTGTTATTTATATCTCCATTAGCAAAGTCATTCAAAATTTAAGTACTCTGTAATTTTGGTGAAAAATACTCGCTTTAAGAAACAAAGGTATATTAAAATGATGATTCTGAAAAGGCACACAAAAAAATTGCAAGCATGATCCTTTACATGCTTGAGTAATTTCATCATCCTTAAACTGTATTTACTATTAAGTGACCACTTGCTACGAGGACAAAACACTTTTCTGTCTTCCAGTATTTGACCCTGGACTGTTTCATCTCAGAGATCCTAGTCAGGATGTTTCTGTGGATCAGCACACAGAAACCTAACAGCCTTTGACTTGTTTCCTTCCTTCCTTAATGAAGTAGTAATAGAAATTACCTGTTCCTTAAGGAAAATCCAGAATCAGAAATGTAAAAGCCATTCTTCTCCTGAAATTATTCTCTAACTCCAAATTTGCCATTCTTTTTTTTTTTTGGCGGTACGCGGGCCTCTCACTGCTGTGGCCTCTCCCGTTGCGGAGCACAGGCTCCGGACGCGCAGGCTCAGCGGCCATGACTCACGGGCCCAGCCGCTCCGCGGCATGTGGGATCTTCCCGGACCGGGGCACGAACCCGCGTCCCCTGCATTGGCAGGCGGACTCTCAACCACTGCGGCACCATGGAAGCCCTAAATTTGCAATTCTTAACTAGTTTATAGTTTTGTGTCTCAGTTTCTCCACTGAAAAGGGATAACTTACACCACGCAGATCTTTGCATTAAAAACATATTTTTCATCTAAGGCTCTATGACACCTAAATAAAAAGGTCTTTGGAAATGTAAATTCTGGTCTATTCTGGCTGAAACAGCTCAAATTCACGCATTTTCTTTGTCCCTCCACAGTTATTCAGGGGTAACCAGATTTTTTTTTTTCTTTCTGGGCAAAGCCCAGGTTTGGGGTTTTGGGCAACAGTTAAAGCAAGATTCTATTAGCTCCTCCTCAGGTCCTGCAAGTAAAGAAAACTTTTTTTTTTTTTTAAATATTTATTTATTTATTTGGCTGCTCCAGGTCTTAGATGCAGCATGGGGGATCTTTCAGTTCTGGCACGGGAACTCTTAGTTGCGTCATGTGGGATCTAGTTCCCTGACCAGAGGTTGAACCCAGGCCCCCTGCATTGGGAGTGCAGAGTCTTAGCACTTAGACCACCAGGGAAGTCCCTAAAGAAGACTTTTATGTTAAAGTATTAGTTCACAGTTCTGGAGGATTTCAGCTTTAATTTTAAAAGTACAATTTAATGATTTAATATTACACTCTTATAAAAACTAACAAGTGCTAAAAAATTAAGCAGTTCAAAATTTAAAATAATGAAGTAGAGTGTAAAATAGTGCTAGTTTGCAAACTACTGGGACTTGGCAGATTACCTGACACTTCCAAAACAACGCAATCTACATCTGATTATTCTGTTAAAATAATGAAAAAGTAAATCTCCATTTACCCTCTAAATCTGCCTTTCTCAATCATATATGTAGCATCTGAGTCACCTAAGAAGCTTTCAACAAATATCAAATGCTTGGGCCTCATATCCTGAGATTTTTGATTTGGTGGGATGCACTTTTTAAAACTCCAAATGATCTTGACTCACAGAACTTAGAAAATCACTGGCTAGAAACAAGGGGAACACTCCCACTATCAGGCAGCTTCTCAAGCTCAGCACCTTTGACATTTGGGGCCAGATTAACCTTTGTCGTGGGGGCCTGTCCCATGCACCGCAGGATGTTTAGCAGAATCCCTGGAATCTACCCTCTGGATGCCAGTAACGTGGTCCCTCTCCAAGCGACAACTAAAAATTTTCTCAAGATCCTGCCAGTGTGGCCTGGAAGCAAAATCGACTCCAGTTAAGAACTACTGCTCTAAGGGTTGAGAGGTGAAAATACCACCAGGGTTAAGACACACTGGTGTTTTGGGGGAGTGGGATTTCCTGGCAATGGGAAGTAGGTCTAGTTCCAAAATTCCTACTCCAGTACTGACATAATCGTTCTTAAGCTTCCTTAAAGCAGCTCATTTTCTGTCCCCGCTTCATTCCTTATTCCTCCTGCTGAATGCCTTAAGTTAGCCTTCATCCATATTCAGTGTAATAAGAATTCCCCTCCTTTACGTCCCACCTGCATATACTTTCTCTTCTGTTCTTAAGCATGTCCTGTACACTTTTATTAGGCTTATGGACAAAAGCTCCCGTTGTGGTGGCATATGGAGACGCGGCACCAATTTGTTTGCCCCCAGCAACTGCCCTGCAGCTAAACTAGGTCTCTGTCTTTTTCTTTCTCGGCTACCACAGCCTTGAAGATGAGTACTTTGAAAAAATGACCTCCTAAGGGATGAACTATGCACTGTCTGAAAGCAACAAGTCCAGGAAGCAGAAAAACACAACTCCTGTAAATAATGCACTGTGCCACTTGTGACTTCCGATGAGGCTGCAGAAGGGCAGCCTCTGCAACTATGGTTAACACGTGGCTCAGAGACCCTGTCTGACGCCCGTAGGAAACAACCGCTACTCAAGGGGAACCTCTCCTGTACCCTCTCCTGTTAACTTCCTGTTAACAGAAGAGGGTAACAGGAGGTAACCTCTCCTGTTAACTTCTCAGAATTCCCCAGACTCTCGGTCGGGTGTCAAGTCAGTCCAGAGAACGACACCCCCCCCATCCTCATCTCTACTACCGAATTTCCTCAGCAGAATTAGGACATCATGCCTTTGGCGCTTTTCTAGAGCAGTATACAGCCGCACGTAAAATATCTGTATTTTAAAAGCTGCCGTTGAAACTTGTCCACCTCGTCGCTCAACGTCCTGGATACGAAGACCCGGGCGACACATATGCCCCCGAAGACTAGGGAGACATAGCTAGGAAGCGGCGCGCTTCCTCTCCCGGGACCTCGCGGGGCAGGTGTCCCCACGTGCCTCCATTCCTGCCTCTTTTCGGTGAATTTCCTCGGTTACGAACTTAGGGCAAAGCTGTTCTCTTCTCTCCCATGTTAGGACCTACTTCTCAGTGTCTTCGCTTCTGTGAGTGGTTTTCGGGTAAACTTTAATGACCGGCTGCGGAAGGAGGTAGGGAGGCCCCGTGAACTACTGGGGCTGTGTCCCGTCGGGGGGCTCTCCTAGCTGACCGCCGGGACGTGCCGGAGCAGGGTGTCTGACCCGCTCCGCGGGGCTGAGTCCTGCCCGCGCTCCGTGACTCAGTTCAACGCGGCGGGAGGTGCCCGCGGACGCCGGACCCGAGCGACCGCGGGGGGGACCTCCCCGCCCGCTCGCAGCCCCTCCCCGGCCCCGCCTGCCCGCACGCACCCACTCGTTGGCCCGGTGGCCGAAGGTGTACAGGGCCACCTGGCTGGCCACGTCCACGATGCGGCTGATGTAGGGGTCGTGGCGCCGCAGGGCCGCCAAGCTAATGTCGCGCCCCTTCCCAGCTGGGCAGCCTGCCGCCGCCGCCGCCGCCATCTTCCCGCCGGTCCGCGGGGCGCCGCAGCCCTCTCGGCAGAGCGCAGAGCGCGCAGGCGTCACTGGTCGATGGCCGCTCCGCGCCCGCCCGCGATCGTTGCCACGGCAACCGCAAGGCGGCCCCAGCGCGGTCCTGCGAGCGTCCCGGGTACCGGACCATCGCTGGACGCCGGGCACGTCTG
The DNA here is from genome assembly GCF_002837175.3 of Physeter macrocephalus. NCBI lineage: Eukaryota > Metazoa > Chordata > Mammalia > Artiodactyla > Physeteridae > Physeter > Physeter macrocephalus. Next base: position 53,903,877 of record NC_041219.1, on the reverse strand, counting down.
CTCCTCGGCGCTCCGCTGTCAGACCTGTAGTGATAAACACGCCTCGAGCGTGCGTAACTGAACAGGGAGGGAACTGCGATTTCTCGTGCGCGGACGCCGGGGGGTTCTTCAAGTGCAGTCCTCGACGCCCTGGCGGCTCCGAGATCCTTTCAGGGGGTGTAAGGGTCAGAACCGTTTTCGTGACAATCCTAAAACTCACCTGACTCGTGCCCTGTGCTGACTTTTGCACGAATGCTGCAAAAACAACGGTGGGAGGAAGTGCAGGAGCCATGCTGTACAGGCCAGTGTCACTTGACAGTGTACGTGATAAGGCAGAAAAATTAATTTTATTACATTTCAACCTTTTGGTACACTTTTAAAAATTCTGTGTGAAAAAAAGAGGAAGAAATCACAGAGCACGTGACCTGAACACGGAGCTGCCATACTTGCCTCCAGGAAAACACTTGAGTGCTTAAGTCGCAAGCTGAGCTAGTGTTTTTATTTTCACGGAACACTACTTTTACTTGAAAGAAAGATGGACAACCTATGGGTATTCAGACAGGCATTTGACAGACATTTTTTAGAAAATAAATAACGTGCACCTGTCACTTCCAGGAAAACAAAAGGGGTAATTATTGTCACCACTGATAATTTTTGAGCTTTCAAGCGAGAATGAGAAGTTTACAAAATGTGTATCCACTGTCATGAGCTTGGCAGCTTCTCAATACTTAAAGTCTTTTCTGATGAGATTGCTGGGTATTTGGAAAGCCTGTGATGAGGGAGTTCCTCTTTAAAACTTGGGAGAAAGGTGAACGTTGATCACTCTGGTACATGCATAACTGGATGTACATTTTTGTTAAAATATTTCAATAAAGCTTTAAAGTTTCTTTTATATCTTTGAGCCTTGGAGTCTATAGGCAAAGTTTACCTTTTGATAATTTCAGGGAACATAGACACACCCTAGTTGTCTCTCTAGTACTTGGTCCAATGCCTTGTGCTGAATAGAAATTTGTAAATGCCGATTCTAGTGAACTCAACCATGAGTTAGTCGAATTTACTCATTAAATATCAGCTTTTTAAAAGAGCTCATGATTTACAGAATATTGAGATCCAAGTTGGCGTGAAAGAGCATACAATAACAAGTCCTGATCTTTCAGAGTTTACATTCTAAAAAAGATAGAAAAAAATGGAAAGGTTTGTTTAATTTTCCATGTTATAAAGAAAACAAGAAAGAGAAGGGAAAAGACCTTGAAGATTAGAGATTACACTCAGAAAAAGAGGATGTGTAATTATGCAATGGCTTCAGCATTGCAATGTTGTTTATCTCCTGGCCCCAGAGCTTTGTTCTTAAAGAACAAAAGATCTTAAAGATCTAACCTTCTAGGATGAAGAGAGAGTTCTGCCTAATTTCTACTTTAATAATCTGTGTTTGTAAAATCAGGTCATCATCACTTATCCAAATATACTAAGTTACAGGCTTTTTATTAGTAAAAGGCCATTTTTAAAAAATTGGCGTATAGTTGTTTTACAATGTTGTGTTAGTTTCTACTGTACAGCGAAGTGGAGTTCCCTGTGCCATACAGCAGGTTCTCATTAGTTATCTATTTTATACATATTAGTGTGTATATGTCAATCCCAGTCTCCCAATTCATCCCATCCACCCCCTTTCCCCCCTCGGTGTCCATACATTTGTTCTCTACATCTGTGTCTCTATTTCTGCCTTGCAAACCGGTTCATCCGTACCATTTTTCTGGATTCCACATATATGCGTTAATATACGATATTTGTTTTTCTCTTTCTGACTTACTTCACTCTGTATGACAGTCTCTAGGTCCATCCACGTCTCTACAAATGACCCAATTTCGTTCCTTTTTATGGCTGAGTAATATTCCATTGTATATATGTGCCACATCTTCTAAAAGGCCATTTAAAATGAGCGAATTCTTTTAAAATCCATATAACTTCAGTTTTCACTGGCTTCCACAGTGTGGTCATACTTACCCTGTGTTTCCAGAAGCCTCATCGTGATAACCTTGAACAAATATTGGGGTCTTTGGGTTTCATGATTATTTTATAATTGCCATAATGAGATAAAATATGTGCTAACAGTTGGTGTTACAAAGTTGTATACCACAATTTAAAACAAGTTATAGTATGATTTAAAAAATAGTGTCTGGGTCCAGGATGTTTATGCCATTGCAATGACTAGGATAAAATTCACCACTTAAGGTAATTGTAAGAACACAGTATGTTTAAATTGTTTGGAAATAGATATAGAACTGGAAAATGTTTGGTTTTGTAGCCATGTATGGATGTTTGTATACAAATATAAACTGACTTTTTATGGCACGATTGTCTAGAAATGTAAATACACAGTCTGCGTTATTAGTACTCTTTTCTTTACTGTGTAAAGGACCTCTAAGTTTTGCATTTGTCCGGTAGTAGAAAGTATTGGAATGGAGGGGAAGGAGGAGCTTCCAGGATGCACCTAAGAGTTTGTGATTCTAAAATGGCTGAAACAGCCTCTGATGCCCTGCTGGTGCTGCCTGTATGAATGGCCCTTCATGCTGGGAATTTTATACCAAATGGTGACAGAAGTGGACAGTTAATGCCCTCTTTCTCCCAGCGGAGGAAAACGGTTTGAAGCTGTGTGTTATCAATTGTTTTCAATGCATGGTTTGTTTCTTTTTGAAGCAGCAGAGCACAGCAGAAAGGGCACCCCCTTGGAAAGGGAAACTAGTTAAACTTATTTTTACCTCGCTTGGAACTTGGGGATCATAATATCACAACTTCACAGGGTAAATGAGATCAAATGAGGAGAAAATGTACCCGGAAAAGATTTGCAATGTGTAAAATGTTCTGCAAATGAAAAAGCTATTACTGTTATAATTATCATCATCATCATCATTATTATTATTTCTAATAGAAGCCCGGAAGGGATTCTTCTTGTCTAATTACCCAGCCAGAGCTCAAATCATCTCAACAGAGTTCTGCATAAGTGACAAGGAACACTTTAAATCCCAAGGCGGTTCATTCGCAATATTTTTATGTGGTGGAGGATGCGAGCTAAGACATATTTATCAGGAGCTCCACAATTAGAGGAAGAAATGGTGTAGGAAATATAGGTCAATGTTCCACGAGATCGCAAAGGGGTTAAGATGTGAAACAGTCCTCAGAGGCACTTGGAACGGAATGAGAAGGGGCAGATGTGGGGAGGGGAGAGGCCTGATGGGTGGGGATAGGAGGTAGCCTGGAGAAAGGCTTCGAACGTCTCCAGTCTGGGCCCAGCAGCTGCCTGGACTGAACCTCTGCTCGCCTGACCCAGAAAGGGCCCAGATCTCTTCCGAGCGGGGACCATTCTTGCATGTTCTCTTCTGATCCCTGCTTGCCCCTCTCTGCCAGTCCCATACGATCTAGTCCTTCCAGGCTCATTGTCGGGGCTCAGGTGGAGGCTTCGGGGGCCTGTCAGACCCAGCCATCTTAACAAACACGGAAACGATGATGAATAATGTATTTAATGTGTCTTGAAATCAGGTCAAGGGAGCAGCCTGTGAAGGACTTTGAAATGTTATATCAAAGCTGAGGGCTGAATGCTTTAGCCAAGAAAGAGAAAGGGCTTTCTTCTTTCCTTGGTTGTTTCTTGTTCTCAGAGGAAGGCAGTCGTGTTGGGAGAAAGGAATGTTTATCCTCGCCCTCCTTCACATGGCCTCCTGCCAGAGTGATTGGCCCTCACTGCAGGATTTTTTTTTTTTTTTGGCTGCATTGGGTCTTCGTTGCTGTGCGCGGGCTTTCTCTAGTTGCGGCGAGCGGGGGCTACTCTTCGCTGCGGTGCGCGGGCTTCTCATTGCGGTGGCTTCTCTTGTCGCGGAGCACGGGCTCTAGGCGCGCGGGCTTCAGTAGTTGCAGCACACAGGCTCAGTAGTTGTGGCTCGCAGGCTTAGTTGCCCCGCGGCATGTGGAGTCTTCCCGGACCAGGGCTCGAACCTGTGTCCCCTGCGTTGGCTGGTGGATTCTTAACCACTGCGCCACCAGGGAAGTCCCCTCCTTATTCTTTCTAAGGAGCTTTTACGTCCTTCCCTGCGTCTCACAAAGAAAGCCATGGTGGTCGCCCATCCCAGCCCCAATTTCCCTTTAGTGGGGGCTGAAAAGTCCAGGAGTAGCTGGCTGGGTGTCCACGTATGGAGATTCCAGGAGCCCCCTTTTTGCCCTGGCTTGATGTTGGGGGTGGAGGAGAGCCAGGGGTAACTCCTAGGTATTACAGTTAGAATCGTCACCCAGAAAAGTGGTTTCAGCCACCTCTTTGTATGAAGAAGCAGAGCTGGAGGGCTGAGGTCACCCCGGTCAGAGGAGAGAGAGCCCAGGCAGATCCTCCAGCCCGGCTGCCTCACGATTGCTGGAGGGCATTTAAACAGGACTAGCCGTGGCCAGGGCCCAGGCAGACTGCTGCATGCAGCCGTGAGGTCCGGCCTGGGAGTCTCCTCAAAGTGGTTCTCACTGCAGCCTCTGTGCCAAGGCCGAGCCCCCCCCACCGGGTTCGAATCTGGCTCAGCTGGGGTGGGAACTTGGGCAATTTCCGTATCCCGTGTAGACCTCAGCTTCCTTCCCTGTGAAATGAGGTTCTTAATGATACCGACTTTGTAGGATTGTTGTTGAGAATCAGACAAAAAATACAAGCATCTGAAATGTATCAAGTGCTTAATAAAAATAAGTGACTGAGATGTTATTTGTTAATAGCAGAACAGGATAAGACATCAGGCTCCTGACGTCCGGGCAGCGCTCCTTCCAGCATGGCCATTTCTCAAGGCCTATGGGGATGAATTTGGTGTAAAATGGGTGCTTTGCCCTTTAAAATGACATCAGTGGCCTTGTTCCTTATTCCTTATTTTCAAGGCCTCTTAAGCTTCACTCTATTTCAGTGTTTCCTGCTTGATATAATTCATTTGCTTATCTGCTAATTCATTTGTTCTTTGAGTTGACAAACAGCTGTTGGGTGTCTATTAGGTGCCAAGTACTACCTGAATATCATCAATATAACAAAAAAATTAAATATAGACCCTGCCTTCCAGGACCTTAAAGTTTAATGGAGGAGAACCCCTAAAACAAATGATGGTACCATGTACTTATTATGACAGTAGGTTTGTAAAAAAAAAAAAAAAAAGTTCTAAGAACCGTTTCTAGCTCTCCAGGCAATCTGGGAGACCAAAAAATTATTTCAGTTTTGGTGTTAACTAAGGTGTCGTACTCTGGCTTTCCCCTACGACATTCTGATTTAATTGAGATGGGACGTGACCTGAGCGTGGAGATTTTTCAAGCTCCCGGGTGATTTTAACGTGCATCAAAGTGTGGGAACCACTGACGTATTATAGAAGCTTCCTGCTCATTAAGGATAGAACTTGGGAAGGACAGACTGGAGCCGGCATCTGGCTTCGCCTTTGGGATTTGACAGTGGGGTGCACTTGAAGGTTTTTAAAGGAGAAGAGACACGGAAGTTTCAGAAAGACTATTCCGGCTGCAGTGTGGGAGTGGGTAGGGCCGGAGACAGAGTAATCTGTCAGGAGAAGGGATGATGCCGAGGCCTGAACAGGATGGGTGGTAGGACCCTGATGCTCAGTCTCAGCGGAGACCCAGGCACAGGGTGGTGGGTGCGCAGGGAAAAGGAGTCCCGGCAACTGAGGTGTTTGCTTCTGCGGGTTTGGGGCCTTGAGATTTAATTACTGCCTTCTCTGTAAATATCTAAGGAATTCGGCTGATACTCACGAGGTCCGTCTTTAAATGAGGGTGGCTCGTTCAAGAGCTCTCCAGCATGTATGGGTTTCAGAATGATACAGAGATGAATTACGGGTGGTGTGGCTGCTTACGTGGATCCAGTTACCTGGATAATGGCCAAATATCCGCTTAACATCGTGATGTGGAGATGGCTGTTTCTGGGTTTCTTTCCCCTTACCTAATGCTTCTAGTCATCAGACATAATTTTACTGTTGTTAGGTCTGCGGAGCTGACGTGAGTCTGGTGGCGAGACAGGTAGGATTCATTCGCCTTGAGCTCCCTCACATTCAGTTGTCAGTCGAGTCCTGAAGCCGACTCATTCCGGGGGAGAAGGAGGCTCTTCGGACGAGCCTGGCTGGAGCTCCCGTCTCGGCCGGAAGGCTCAGCACAACTTAGACAAACCATCGGTCACCTTCCAAACGGACACAACACAGCATTCACGTCCCACCAAGAGTGAGGTTCCGAGTACTTGTCACAGCCCTTTAACGTGTAAAGACCATTCTGGGCTCGAGGGTCTGCAAAACCAAGCCACCGGCCAGTCTGCAGACGCCTGGCCTAAACAATTAACAAAACAACACATCAAGGGCAGATGGGTAGCATTTGCTGATTTCCCTGCTGTAAATACTCTCGCTGTGACTTGATTTCAAATAGCGACACGAGCCTGGCCGTACGTGGGGTCGCGGGGAGACCGGGGGTCCAGCGTGGGGATGTGTTTCCACCACACAGATGCGATGGACTAAACAGAGAACAGAGATGACGGTAAAACGCAGTAAAACGGTTGAGAAGTGATGAGCTTTTGAGTATTTCTTCCCTGAGTCTTTAATGTAATCTACTTCATCGTAAGCTTACAGAATTCAATTTTGATACTCTTGCTTTTTTAATTAATTAATTTGGCTGCGTCAGGTCTTAGTTGTGGCACGCAGGATCTCCCTTGCGGCGTGTGGGCTCCAGAGCGCACAGGCTGAGTTGCCCCGTGGCGTGTGGGATCTTGGTTCCCTGACCAGGGATCGAACCCGCGCCTCCTGCATTGGCAGGCGGATTCTTAACCGCTGAGCCACCAGGGAAGCCCCCAGAATTCGATTTTAAGGCTGGCTCTACTTGACAATCGGGTCACACAATTTCTGAAAATTTAACAAGCTCCTCTCAGAGCCGGTTCAAGTCGGCCCCCGCACACCTTTTCTAGGAAAAGGGAAGTCAGGGTGTGGAGAGGCATTTGGGGATTAAAGCGAAGGGGCCACGAACCACGACATTCAAGGCCATGGACGAACAGCCACGCCGTCAGTTGGGACGGAGCCAGGCCTGGCGTCGCACAGACAGTGGTGCTGTTGCAGAGGGAATTCGGGCCGTCTGTCTTAACAAGCGTGACTCGACTAATTTGGGAAGAGAACTCAGTCCAGTTCGACCCACACCTGGCAGGGACAGAGAACTTGACTTAAGATGTGGCAAATCTGATTTTAAACACACTGTGCCTGAATGTCCATGTCAATAGAACTACCAGGTAAGACAAAGGCAGAGCCTTTCCCTAACCATCACGCCGGGGTTTCTGTCCTAACCTAGATCTCTTACCAACACGCAAGCAGTGGTCCCAAGGCCCTCATTTTAAGAAATGCTTAACCCTCCCTTGAACATTGCCTAAGGAGGGAGTAAAATCTATCCCCCTCCACTGAGAGATGTGATTCCTGATTACTGAAGGGACAAGAGTAGAGGCTAGACTGTGGGTCCCTGGGTCATTATTTTGGCTTCCAACTGTGTGAGTCTAAATGGAGTGGGTGGAGGGTCGGGTAGGAAGGAAGGAGGAAGGGGAGATGCTGAGGTTGAGGTGCTTGAGGATGGTGGTGGAGCGGGGTGACCTCTAGGTGACGTGTTCTTTGTGCGAGGGGACCCGTTAACCAGAGCGCTGATTGATTTGCTCACGGATTTTTTCCTTTTTAGTGCGAGTGGTTGAATGGGCGAGAAGGGAAGGAAGGGCTGATTTGGTGGAAGGCCATGGAGGGAGTAAAATTAGACCTTGTGGCTGCAGAATAGAAACACTGAAACCCCATGAATCCACAGCACCTCGAGAATGGAAGGGAACTTGAACGCCATCTACCTAATACATAACTTTGCTCTGCATCTTGACAGGGTGCTTGTTCAGCCTCCTTGGATGCCCTTGGAGACGGAGGACTCATTACACCATCTCAGCGGGTGGTGTATTAGAAAGTTCTTCCTTGTATAAAATCCAAATTTGCCTACTGGGATCTGACTTCTCGGGCCCACACCCAAGTCTTTCACAGAATAGTTCCAAGGCTAAGTACAGAGACAGCCACACATTGACCGTTTTTCCCCAGTAGTGAAAGTATTCCTGGACACTGAGCTCACAAACGCTCCCTGATCACTGATCACCACCCAGTGCCTCCTTCATCAGCTGGCTTCCACCAGGTAGCAACAATAATAGCTGATAATAGCTGGTTGGGCGCTTACCACAGGCCAGGAGCTTTGTATGTGTCGTTTCCTGTGTTGTCACTTCTGTCCTACAGCCCGGGAAGCTGAGGCTCAGGGTTCACATAACGTGCTCAGGGTCACCCCGGTCATAGATGGAGGAGCCGGGCTTTGCATGCAGGTGGCTTGGATCCAGAGCTAGAGAACCTAACAAATAAGCCACTCTACCCGGTAAGGAAGAGACCGTTACAGAAGGAAGGTAGGGTCCACCTGGGGCTGGCTTCGAGGACGTGTAACTTGTACAGTCCCCCACCTAGAAGGGCTCCGAGCTTATTTCAATGCTCTGCCGTCCCCGTCTTGAAATTCTTTATACATTTTGAACAGGGAGCCCTGCATTTTCATTTTGCACGGAGCCCTGAAAATTATTAACTGGTTCTGGGTCTAGCGTGGAAGACAAACGATCCAGCTGACGAATGAGCCGTGTATTTTGGGGGCGGGTGCAGGCAGTGCCCTGTGCGTGTGACAGTCGGTGTGTTCTGGGGTAACCAGCCGCTCCCGTCGGGGGCTCCCAATCTCGCCACCCGGAAAGCCCCGCGGGCAGCCGGCGCCCAGGGTGGGGCTTCGGGGCCAGCCGCTGCCTTGTTTCTTCGATATTATGCTTGGGGCATGTGCTGTGTTCCGGCAGGGATATTTTTCCGTTTCGGGGTTTCGTTACTTCCCACTCCTTTGACACTGTGTGTTCAGTCACGTGAAATTTATGGGCACATTATAGCAGCTGACAGGAACGACAAGCCTCCAGGGTTTCCCCAGGGGAATGTGTACCTGCCGAGCGCGAGCTTCCTTGGGAGCCGACGGCACCTTCCTGGCTGGGCCTGTGGCGGGTGCCAGGGGTGCGGGCCGGGGCGCGAGGCTCTCGGAGACCCTCCCGGGAAAAGCAGCCGGGAGAGGTCACGGCCGTGCTCCCCTACGGCCGCTTCCGGTTGTCTTAGGAAATCCAGTTGAACAAACGTGTGCCTTTCTGAGTCCCTGTGGCTCAGCCCAGGGCTACCAGCGGAGAAAAGGGCCAGGGGACGTGCAGTGACGCGCGTCCGCCACCGCCCTCTCTGTGACGTCATCGCCTGAATGACGCTTCCCTGCCTGTTAGATGGTGGATTCCTTCCGACGGGCGGGAGGTGGCTTGGAAAGAACGCTGGGCTGAGAATCAGCAAAGCTGGGCTCCCGGTAGCTTCATCTTCCCCCAGTTTAGAGAGGGATTGAAGTAGGCGACTTTCAAGCCCTCACTTCGTATGCAGCTCAGGGGTTTTACGAGGCTTCATATTTGGGGAATGGCCAGACGTTGAGCCTGAGTGTCCTTCTCTTGGCCCAAACTGCACAGGTTTCCATCCACGAAGAGGTGTTTTCGTGGGTCTTTACCGCACCTTGAGGGCCGAGTCCCAGCGCTGAGGAGCCTGCCCAGGCAAGCGGGGGGCGAGTGAGGAGAAGGTTCCAGAAGGGGTTGCTCTCCTGAGTTCCCACTTAGGGCCTGGAGCCTGGGCTCTGCCTGTCGGGTGGGACCCACCTGGGGGCTTCCTGGGGTCAGGCCCCCAGCCCTCTTCTTCGCTGCTGCCCCTCTGCCCCTGAACCGTTGTCTCTTCACCGTGTGACCCCAGACGGCTCCCGATCGCGTTCACAGTCCAGGCGACAGGACGAAAGAGGGGAGCTGGAAGCAGGCTGCACCGCCGCCGCCGTCTCAGCCCCACGACCAGCCCACGGGCCTCAGGAAGAGGGGGAACGTCTCCTCGCTCTGGGCAGCACTGCGGGGCGCGAGCCAATGCATGCTGCGGGAAGAGCCGCAGCCGCTGACGTGGCTGCTCAGGTCGGGATGTGACTAAGACGGGCAAAAGGTCGGCTGGGAGACCTCTGTGTACCTGAGCGTGTGAACTCCCACGCAGTGAAGTGGGAAGGCCGAGGCGGGTCACGGCCGCGACTGCCCATCCCTCCCCTGAGCCCGTGTGGCTGCGGCGTGACTCTGGGCCGGCCGGTGTGGGCCCCTCCGGACACCCCGCGGGGGCTCGCGTGGACGGTGCTGGGATGTCGGCGTCTTTCTTTACAACGCGTCTGACCAGGCCTCAGGCTTCATCAGGTCCCAGTGTGGTCCCTCGCCACGGGTTTCTATGGAAGGCTGCTTAGCCTCCTTCTGACACCCTCTGCGAAGCGCTGCGGCGTCCCGTTCCGCTCACCTGAATTCTCTGCTTCTCTGCTTCTGTGCTCGGAGGGAAGGGAAGGGCCGCCTTTTGGTGGGAAGAGTTGCTTCCTACTTAGAGCAGAAAAATGACCCCCAGTGGCGGGGAAGCGTGGTCTGTGGTTCCCTGTCCCCTGCACCACGTATAAGGGCTGGTTCCAGGCAGCAGGGCGGGGCCGGTGCTGTCTGATCCCCCCGAAGGCCACACCTGCCGGGTGGGCAGTGGGGACGCCGGGGGGGCCTGAGGGCCTCTGGCTGTGAACGTGGGGTGCGCGTTTCCTCCTCACTGTGCTTTTCCTTGCTGAGGACTAGTTCACTCTCAGCCTCCAAACACAGTTCTGGGGTTGCCTTATATTTAGCCTCCAAACGAGGCTTGAGCCTCCCTGCCTCCCTTTTCTCCCTCTCATTCCCACCTCCTGGGATGCAGTTCTGTCGTCTGTGTTCTGATTCCAGCCCTCCTTCCTCGTCCGCGGGAGACTGCCCCAGACTCCTGCCTCAGCACGTTTCCGACACGTGACACGTGTGGATTCTCCCCTGTGGGTCTTTCCTTGATTGAGCTGAATGATTACTGATCTCTGTTGTTAAGTACTTAACTTCACATACTTCTGTCTTCCTCTCTCAGTTAGGTTGTAAGTGCCTGACTTCTTTTTTCCCCACACTTATCACTCACCTCCTGGGCCTGTGGGTACCGTGCCGGACGCAGGCTGACAAGCCATGCCCCTGTCCCGTGCCTCCCTAAGGTAACCGGAGAGGGAAGGACACTCCTGGTAACAACAGAACAAAGGCTCACTCTGCTGGGAGACGCCTGTGCAAACATCTTGAGAGGCCAGAAGGAAACCGGCTGCCCGTGCCGGGCGCTGGCTGACAAGACAGCCATGCCCCTGTCCCGTGCCTCCCTAAGGTAACCGGAGAGGGAAGGACACTCCTGGTAACAACAGAACAAAGGCTCACTCTGCTGGGAGACGCCTGTGCAAACATCTTGAGAGGCCAGAAGGAAACCGGCTGCCTGGGAACGTTGGACAATTTCATGAAGGAGCTGACATTGCTAACGGCCTGGTGGGTGGAAGGGTCCAGGGAGCCAGAGCGTCGGTGTCCGTGGTTTGAGGGGGAGGAGGCGGAGGTCTGTGTGCGTTCTGGTGGAAAAGGGGAAGAGGAGCAGGACGCGGGGCCGAAGAGGTGAGGTGCGCGAGATGCTGTAGCCCTTAGAGGCTCTGCTGCAGGCTTTGGATTAGCCCACAGGTGATAGGGAGCCTTCGAGGTTCTTAGGCGGGGAGGAGCGTGGTCACAGCTGCGTTTTAGGATGGTGATGTTGGCTTCAGCGTGAGAAGCAGGCTGACGGGGTTGGCAGTGAGGGCCACAGAAAGGCCGTGGCGGGAACGCGCGAAGGAGCTCGTCTGAGATGCCCAGCGCACGGCACGGCTGCTCGGCCGGGCAAGAAGCTCCAGACGTCGCGGAGCTGCGGCTGCTTTGCCTGAGGCCGTGTCCCACCTCGTATCTGATAAATCTCCACTGTGATTTTAAACACTGTGAACCAAGGATGTACGCTTCCGTGAACGTTGGACGTTAACTCCTGAGATTTAAACAATGTCGGTCAGGGTTAGGCTTAGGGTTAGGGTTGTTACTATTTTCAAAAGTTGATCATAAAGCTTCACGTGAGGGGTTACTGCCCAGTACAAGATTTTGCGATGTTGACAAGCAGCCTACTTGGTGCTCAGACTAGTTTCTTACTAAGGATTATTTATTGTTTTATTTCTTTACCTGTGGCTAGAATTGCATTTCGGATGGTCTCTCGGTGTGCCACCTGGAGGGGCCCTAGTCCACACTCCCTCTTGATTCGGTCATGAATGATCTCAGTATGTAACTCTCCCATACCACAAAGGATAGTCTGGTTAAAAGAGGAAGAAAACAAAACAAAGATCAAGGAAAAAAGTATGTTTATCAGAAAATACTAATACAGATATGATATCAATATATTTTATTTTTCGTTACTTGCAAACTGAGGTTCTTCTGTAACTTTTTTGGCTCCTACATCAAAACACTGTTTTTAACTTTTCTTTTTTTTTTTGCGGTACGCGGGCCTCTCACTGTTGTGGCCTCTCCCGCCGTGGAGCACAGGCTCCGGACGCGCAGGCTCAGCGGCCACGGCTCACGGGCCCAGCCGCTCCGCGGCACGTGGGATCCTCCCGGACCGGGGC
>NC_041219.1:53858459-53891266 GCF_002837175.3 Physeter macrocephalus | reverse complement strand
CTCCGCGGCATGTGGGATCCTCCCGGACCGGGGCACGAACCCGCGTCCCCCGCATCGGCAGGCGGGCCCCCAACCACTGCGCCACCAGGGAAGCCCCTGTTTTTAACTTTTCGGACTGGAAACAATTAAAAGTGAAAAAAAGGACTACTTGTGACATTTGGGGGCGTGCACAGTATACATTCTGGGAGAACACCATCAAAATGTGTTCCCTGCTACGTTTTTAAAAGAAAAACTAAAACTGCAAAGTGATTCTTTTCCTTCAGGTTTTATGGGTTTAAAAAAAAAAAAAAGTGGAGGAATTGCTTTCTTGCCATTCCCCAGAGAAAGGTACTGTGATGTTTGACTAAATTCAAACTGCGGTTTTTTGTTTGTTTACTGCCGTCGGGCCAGCAATCTGGAAGATGATGCTGGGGGCTGGCGGCGAAGGACAGGACAGTGTTTCCCGAATAATCTCTCTTCCAGCTCGAGACCAGCCCGAGAGAACTGCTCTGCCTGCTGGGTGGTACACGCCACCCAAGTGGCAGAGCCAGGGGCTGGGGAGACACTCGTCTTTTCCTTTTTGCCTGGTGTTGCCCAAAGCACATAATTGTTTTTAAGTTAATTGGTTCAGATGCTCCGTCGCCTCTGAAGGAGATCTATTTGTCTCCTCTCCATCTTTCTCCTGTGTTTCCCCTATTTGTTAAGCACCTTGGCCTTAATGTCTAAACTCTTCACAGCCTATCTGCGGATCCCCTCAGCTCCCAGATACTGAAAATAAATTATGTTATGGCCACTATTAATATATTCCTGTTTGTCTTGGCCTCTGAGTTACGGGTTGCCGTCTGCCTTGAACGCTGCATCATAATAGTTGTATAACCTCTTCCAAGCACTGCAGCAACCTTGAACTTCTAAATGCCTGAGGAGCGAGCTGGGAGGATGATGCTGAGCTGAGCACAGATGTTTGAAACACAGGTTTCCTTCCCTGGGGGCCTCTGCCGGTCGATCTTTCCAGAGCGAGCACGAGAGACTCGTATTCTCCCTGACATTTCTTGCCCAGCTATTCACTGACCACTTTTAATTACAGGGACGCAGCAAGATAACAGCATCAAGTTATGAAGTGACGCTACCGTGGTTGATGGAAAACCCTAATATATCATCCAGCTTCATCATTTCAGGGCTCTTTAGAGAAAACATACATGCTCAGAATTGGGTAGCTTGTCTCCTGAGAGGGCTTTGCCGGGCTGGTGGCCTTCAGCAGTTAGTTTAGAGGGATTCTTCCCTGAAACCTTCGCCAACTCAGCACAAGGCCACCAAGACAAAGGAGCGTCTTTGAGCAAAGGGACTAGAACGTTCTAAGTTTTCCCTCCGTGTTAAAGGATGCCTAAGGAGCAGCACTTGAAATTAAGGCGTTCGGGTTTCAATTTCAAAAGGACTGTATGAATGTCTGTTCAAGCGGTTTTCAAACTGTGTTCCCCAGAGTCACAGGGGTTCCAGGGAACTGCTTAGGCCGTGGAGAGAGGTTTGGCATCTTGCCTCCTCCACCTGAAGCCAGAACTGCTCCATGCTTTCGTCGGTTTTATAGCTTGGGCTTCTGGGTCAAGTTTAATTTTAAGAATGTTACAATAGCCATGACACGGAGACAACCTAAATGTCCATCGACAGATGAATGGATAAAGACGATGTGATGCATGTATACAATGGAATATTACTCAGCCACAGAAAAGACTGAAATAATGCCCTTTGCAGCAACATGGATGGACCTAGAGATTATCATACTAAGTGAAGTAAGTCAGACAAAGACAAATATCATATGAAATCACTTACACGTGGAATCTAAAAAAAATGGTACAAATGAATATATCTACCAAACAGAAACAGACTCACAGACATAGAGAACAGACTTGTGGTTACCAAGGGGAGGGGGGTGGGGGGAGGGCCGGACTGGGAGTCTGGGATGAACAGATGCAAACTATTATATAGAGAGTGGATAAACAACAAGGCCCTACTGTAGAGCACAGCAAACTATATTCAATATCCTGTGATAAAACATCCTGGAGAAGAATACGGAAAAGAATGTATATATATGTATAACCGAATCACTTTGCTGTACGGTAGAAATTAACACAACATTGTAAATCAACTCTACTCATAAATAAAATAATAAATATATAATATAATAAAATAAAAGAGTATAATAATACAATAATAAATAATAAAATAAAATTTTTTAAAAAGAATGAATTCTGCTACTTAAATAGTTGGAAAACCATTGATCTAGTCCAGCTTCTTGTTTTTACAGAAGAGGATACCGAGGGCCCGCGAGGTTTTATGACCTGCCCAAAGTCACAATACCAGTGGCCAAGATGGATCTAGAACGCTGACCTCTTGTCTCTCAGTCCAGTGCTCTTAACTTTTCTCAGTGACCGTTGGATCCCTCCGTGTGGCCAGGACCAGCACAGGCCTACGTCAGCGCCAACCTTAGAACTAAAACAGAATCTAAGAGAAAGTGGATGCCGTCTGTGGAAAGGCCGCGGAGCTCAGAGGGGAGAGGTGCAGGGTCTGGGCTTGGCCGGTCTGGGCTCCAGCCTCTGGTCCGCCTCATCAGCTGTTTGACCTTGTGTGAGCCCCGCCGCCTTCCCAGCGCTCTGCTTCCCCATCCGTAAAGGGGTTGTTACGATGGTGAAATAAATCAAGGCAAACCCGAGCACTGCCAACAGCACGGCAGGAGGTAAATACCCAGCGAGCATTAGCTTTTGTTTAAAAGTTTGTACGTCAGGCCTCTTGAACCCCAGCTTTCTGTAACTCGCCCTTGGACGCACTGTCGCCTGTCGATCCTGTGACGTTTGGGGCGGAGGATGAACACGTTTGTGGTGTGTTCCCGTGTGTCTTCAGAGCCGTCATCGTGTGGCGGGAGGGACGGGATCCCTGGCTGTTGTCTTTCATTTTGGAACTGAGGCCCCGAGATTGGAAACGACTTGCTCAGTTTTAGGGAGTTTTCCAAGCACAGGGCAGGAAGGAGAGACACCAAACACAGTGCTGCGGGGCACAGGCTATCCGGAAACCGCTTCTTGTTCACTGGACTATATGTTCGTGTTGCATTTAAAACATTTCATTCCTTTATTGAGGTGAAATTCACTGAATATAAAATTAGACAGTTCCCAGTGTCCAATTCAGTGGCATTAAGGACATTCACGATGCGTGGCCGCCACTTCTCTCTAGACCCAAGGTGCTCTCGTCCCTCCCAGAGGGACCGCTGTGCCTGTAGAAGCCACTCTCCGTCCCGCTGTGCCCCAGCCCCTGCCATCCACTAAACTGCCTTCTGTCTCTGTAGATCTACCTAGTCTGGATTTTTCGCACCAGTGGAATCATGCAGTGTGTGGACTTCTGCATCCAGCTTGTTCACTAAGCACGACGTTTGCAGGTTCTTCCAACTGTAGCTCGGAGCAGCACCTCACTCCTTTTCACGCTCTTTATGTCGCCTCTTGGTGAAAGGATTCCATCCTCCCCCACCCGCCGTCTCCCTTCACCCCGTGAAGTGGGGCGAGCTGACCGCCACACAGTTTTCTGTTCACCGTTTCTCCCTCCTTCCACTCCAGTCGTGATGAGGGGCCCCACTGCGGCTCCATTTCTTCCTACAAACCTGTCCCCATCTCTCGGGGCAGGAGACCAAGGACAGAGGGAGCCCCTGCCTGCCGCTCAGACCGTGCGGGCGTCCGGGTGTTTGTGAACCGACCGCTACGGCAGGAAGAAGGGAGGGGACAGTTCAGCCCCTGGACGGTCCCTGGGTTTTGTACAGACCCACCGGGAAGTGGAGAGTCTCACTTGTGTCAACACCACCCCTCGCCCGGCCTGGAAGGGGAGCCTCACCGGCTCGGGGGCTCACTGGGTCTCGGCGACAAGGCACAAAGCAGATGATGGGGTCCTGAGTGGGCGTCATGGCCCTGCGCTGGGGTGATCTGTTTGCCGATGGGTGAGTTCCTGGGCTGTAAGGATGTCTGAACTGAAGAGGAGAGATTTTAAAAAATAACATCCACGTGCTCATCAGGCCCAATAATCCCTGTTTTAAGCCGGGATCTAAAGCTGAGGAATCTCTGGCATGGTCCCTTGGGATCCATTACAGTCAATTTCTTCACATTTTACATCGGTTAAAGGAATATTGTCAAGGTAAAATCTTGCCCAACATAGATTTTTTCCCTGGGGGGGGGGCGGTTTAATTTCCTTACTCTGGCAAACCAAGAACTTCATAGATTATTTTGCCAAAAACGTATTTTTAGAGCCGGATTTTATGGGTTCGGTCTTTACCTGGGCGGTGATCCCACGCTGGGTGGTTGTACCGTGCTGGCCGCCCCCAGGGGCTGCATTTTGTCTGCATGCAGGGGCCTGAGTCCTGGTTCCTGAGGTGCTTGTGAAGCTGTGTCTGTCCTGTTGATGGGGTTATTTGTGCTGATCTTTCCAGAGCCCAGGCATGGGCCACAGCAGGGCAGAGCCACCTGCATGGGGTCAGGGCAGACAGCCGGGGGTCCGACGGGAGCGGGGCTCCGGCGGGCGCGAGGCCACGGAGCACAGGCCTGGCGCCGTGGACAGGCAGCGCTGGACGTCCAGGCAGCGTGAGCTTGAATGAGAGTAGCCGAGGCAGAAAGGATCCGACGTGGACTTTTGCACCAGAGGGGGGGTCGGTAGCAGCTGGGCCACCAGCGAGAGGACAGCAGGATGGGGACACTCCCCGTGGCACTAGGTCCAAAGGCAGCGGCGAGCTTTGTGCTTACACCTTCCCTTTTGGTCCCTGTGTCAGGCAAGGACCTACAGGTGTGCGTTGGCTGCCAGAAGGCAAGCCAGGTCCCGCGGTGCATCTCAGCCCTGACTGAGGGGAGAGTGGCTTAGACCTTTCAGAGGTCACCTGACGTGAGCTGCCAGCAGCAGACTCGGTTCTGTTGTCACACAGGCATCTGGAGCCCCGCCGCTTACCTGCCTGTGGTGACCTTGGTCCCCTCCCCACCAGGCAGATCCTCTCCTTGTCTTCTAAACTGGAATATCCAAAGGGTCAGACACCCTCACTCTCCCAGGGGTCCAGCCTGGATCCTGTCTTTCTCATCAGTGTGGTCTCAGTGCAGGAAACTCAAGGGCTTGTCCTTCTCCCCTTCCCTGAGCATCCTGCCCTGCCGGTGGGTTTGGGCTTCTCCCTGCCGGGCCAGCTGTGAGTCCTCCAGGCTCAGCCACGCGGAAGACGGTGCTTCCCCGTCTCTTCCCCGCTTCCTGGTTCCGTGTCAGGGCCTGAAGAAAGTTCTGGGTTTTACTTCCACCCTTATTTTCTCTGGAAGTAAAGTCGGAAAGTTGGTCCGCGTGGGTCCCTGTCTCTTGTCTCCTGCTTCCCCCTTGTTCTACAGCAAAGGTTCTGGGGTGACGTAAAACCCCAAAGCCAGGCTGTGCTCCGGCTGGCTGAGTGGGCACCCCCGGGCCGGGTCCCAGGCATGTGTTTAAGCTCCCCCCGCACGCGGCCCCGGTCGGGACCGCCCTGGTGAAACCCACCGGCGAGGGGCCAGCCTGGGCTGAGCCGGGCTCCCGCCCTCCCCTCCTGGCTGGGCTCACCGGCACAGGCTCGGCTGCAGGGTCCGCTCTGTACTTGAGGCTGCACGGCGGTGAGGAGGCCACGACCGCTGGAGTGTGACTCTGCCCCTCTCTGTGCCCCCTTTCCACATCCGCAGGTGAGGAGGGCGACAGGGGTCCCTCGAGGCACTGGGGGAAAGGTTTAAGGGAGAAGCTGCCCACGGCAGGCTGGCTGAGGCCTGTTACCTGTTACAGGATGCTTTGTTTTCACACGGCCTCCCCGCTGGAATAAACTTCAGCTGGTTTCCCTTCTGTCTTAGCGTGCGTTTCCCCACGAAGGTGCCCGCTGACCTTTTGCCCTCTCCCACGTGTCACGGGCTCCGGGGCGCGCGGAGGCTGATCCCGTCGGGGGGGGCGGGTGCCAGCTCTCGCGTCTCCGGGGCTCTTCTTAGAGCACAGGAAGGGTTCAGGGGCTTTCTCTGGTGCCTTTGTTTCTGTTTCCCCGGAGAGCTCTCCGAGTCCTGCTTGGCCCTTCCCGGGGTGCTCGGAGAGTGTCGCCCCCCGAACAGCGGAAGTCCCGAGGGGGACAGCCTGCGGTCAGTCTGGCCGTGAGCGTGTCACCCTCAGGTTTGCGCTTTCTCTGTCCTGAGACAGACGTCTGCTCCTTCCGCGTGCGTGCTGGCGGGTAGGAAGGGGGTGGCCCACGCCCCATCCGAACCCCTCCACGCGGTGAGGGGTGTGCAGGTTGACGCGACGTGAGTTGGGGGGACGGGTGCCCGCCGGAGGCCTGGCCCCTGGAGGCGGAGGGCACTCCTGTGGTCCCACCCCTCACCCCTCTCTGCTGGAGGTCCTTCCTGGTTGTAGGTTTTATCTGTTTATATCATGGTGACCTCCGCCGGGCTGTGTCATAGACAGTTCCCAGCAAGGATACCAGCCTGTCACCTGCCTCATTTCGGGTCCCCTCCGGCCAGGAGGCTCCGCCCGTGCTCACCGGTGGCACATGCTGAGAATAGGCTCTGCCGCTCTTGAAAAGGATTTTTTAAAGAATGGAGCTAGCGTCTGGGCCTTCCTTCCTCTACTGACTAAACCCGCCCAGTGCTTCTTCGCTTTGGCTGAAGTCAAAGTCAGGACAATGGACGTTTCAGATGAAAGCTGCTGGAAACAGCCGCGTTACAGGGCGGTGTTTGTGGGCGTTCAGACGTGAATCAGACCGACCCCTCACACTTGTTTGCTGTTCACTGGGGCTGCAATATTTTCATGCAGAATGCGTGAGAGGAGACACGGTTCGGTGGTGTTTATTAGCGACCTTGCCTCATCCTCTGCATCACGGGCGGGACGTCGGGAGACGTGCTGGCCTGGAGCCGTGTTTGTGGTGCATCTGTATCCACGACTCGCTGCTGCCGTCTCGGGCTCAGGGTTTGAGGTAGAGAGAGGGAACGTGGCTTTTCAAATCAGGAGTATTTACAGAACTAGGTTCTGATTTAACACTTGCTGAAGCCCTGGCGCTGGAAGTAATAACACACATCAGGAAAGAGAGAATCTTCCTCCCCAGAAACACCTCCACAGTGTTGGCTTCTGGGGGGGCCTGCCTTGTGAAAAACTAAGGGTTGGCCCATCTGATCCAAAGGGTTTTAAACTAAAGATGGGTGGGCTGCAGGGAAACGCAGTGACAGGCTCAGCTGAACCGTCCCTGGTGTCCCGCTGGCCTGGAGGGGGAGCGGGCTGCCCGCCTCTGGACTCACAGGGAACCCCAGGGAAAGCGTGGGCAGAAGTGCCCGCCTCGTGGGGCACCATCGCGGTGTCCAGCTGACCCCTCCTCTGGCTCCTGAGCAGCTGCCGCGTGATGCCTGCCCCCAGTGGTCCTTGCCGCCCCCCCACGTGCAGCTCTGTCTGGGCCACAGACCCCCTGGGGCGGTGCACGGGGCTCAGGAACCCGGAACACGGGTCCTCTTTCTCCTCCAAACCCAGCTGCTTTCATTTTTGTTGTTTTTATCTTTTTAATTAATTTTTTTAAATTGGAGTAGAGTCGATTTACAATGTTGTGTTACTTTCTGCTGTACAGTAAAGTCGATCAGTTATACGTATGCAAATATCCACTCTTTTAAAGATCCTTTTCCCATATAGGTCATGACAGAGTACTGAATAGAGTTCCCGGTGCTGGACAGTAGGTTCTTATTAGTTATCTATTTCATATATAGTAGTGTGTCTATGTCAATCCCAATCTCCCAATTTATCCCTCCCCGCCAGGCTGCTTTTACACCTTCAAAGCACAAAAGTCTAACCCTGCCTTCTTTCCCGGAAAATCGGCCTCACCCCCATTCTTCCGTGCCACGTGTCTCCCGGGGCCTTTCGCTGTCCTCGAGGGCTTGAGGACATTGTCTTCAGGGCCTTGGATGTGACTCTCCTACTGTAATCCCGAGGGCAAAGATTCTCTGGCAATCTCACACTAAAACAGACGACAAGAAAAGCCAGCCACAATCCCCAGCTCGCCCTCACCCCATCCCCCCCAAAGTCAGATCTCCAGCAGCTCTCTCACTATGGAGACGAGAGGAACAGGAGCCACAGCAGATGCAGCTGCCAACAATGGAGCTAAAGTCACCTTAGGCTCCATTAACAGAAGCACGGCGTCCAAAACGAAAGTGGTGTTGGCTGTACCGAGCTAGTCACACCCCCTGGGAGGCAGCTCAGTCCTTTTGCGAGGAACGCTGATGGACAAAGAGATGAGGATGCCAGAGGAGGCGACAGTAGCTCACGCTTCTGCCTGGAGAAGAAAAGATTCATGGAGCAGAGAGGAGGAATTGAAATATATTATCTCTATTAGAACATTTATTTAATAATAAGCATCACACCGTGAATATCTGCTGTGTCTTAGACAGCTGGAACATATGAACTCACTTGAGTCCCCACGACACCCCCGTGGGGTGGGATCGTTATTCCCATTATACAGATGACGAAACTGAGGCCTGGAGAGGTTCAGTGACTCGCCCAAACTCACACTTAGCAAGTGGCAGAGTAAGGCTCACCTCCAAGTCCTTCGAGGTCCAAAGGCCACATTCCGTCTTCCGTGTCCCCCCTGGAGCGTGGAAGAGAGTGCGTGGCCTCCGTGTGAAGCTGGGAGCTGAGTCAGAACCACAGGGAAGACATCAAAGGAAGAGACTGAACTCAGGGTAACGGAGAACTCGCTCCGTGCCAGAGTCGTCCAGAGATGGAAGGAACAACCCAGCTGGGCCTGAGTGTCCTGTCCCCCGAGGTCTCCAGGCAGGGGCGGAGGCGCTAAGGGTGAAGGTGCAGTGGGGTCGTCTACCGTCTCCGGGGCCACCAGACGACCCCAGTGAGCCTTCCTGCTTCATTGCTCTACGCAAAGTAACCCCAGCACACAGCTCAGGGAGAAGGGCAAAGGAACTCGTGGGGCCGGTACCCGATCCCTTCGGAATCATTCGAGGGCGAATGGTGCCCTCCAGTGCGTTAGAGGTCGTGGTTTCTCATTCATTCATTCATTCACTCATTCACTTATTCGACAAGGAAGTTTCTGAGTGCTTGCTATTTGCCAGGCCTTGGAGACACAGTGGTGAGGGACACAGTCCCTGTCTTCCAGGAGTCTGTAGACCAGCAGGGCCCAGAGATGTGTGAACAGGTGGGAATAATTAGGAAGGTGCAGGGCGCTAAGAGATGCCCAACGCAGCTTTGCGGAAAGGGGGAAAGACTCAGGAGCTGGCGAGGAGAAGGGGCAGAGGAGACAGCCCGTGGGGGAGCCCTGGGGGCCCGGACCCGAGGCTCCAGCAGCCCCGTTGTGCAGCGCAGGTGCCGGGCTGCCCGCTGGCACAGGAGGACCGGGCGCCCCTACAGGGCGGAGTCCCCCCTTGGCCCTGGCCCCGCCGGCAGGGTGAGCCCCCCCGCCGCCGGGAGGCTCCTGCTACTCCAAAACTTCCCGGTGGAAGTCCTGAATGGGAGCCGTTTCCCCTGGAAGTTTCATGAGTCCAGAGTAGTTCCGGACGTTTAAAAAGAAATGGGGAGACTGCTCTTTTGTCCCCGGGGTATTACGCTTTGCCACTTGGAAACAAAGCAAGGCTGCTGCATCCCTGCGTTTCTCGGGGGTCCCTTGGTTCCGCTGGCGTGGGCTGCAGAGCCCTGGACTCGCGTGGCGGGGAGCGCCCGGGGGGTTAGGAGGGGTCGGAGGCCAGGGAGGGTCCCGGGAAATAGACATCTCTGGTTCTTGCAGCACCTTCTTCCCCCGGGAGCTCCAGCACAAGCGTCCGCTGTGCAGCCCCAGTCCCCCCTCATCCACCCAGAGCACTGCGTCTCCCACCCTCTCGGCAGCTCCGGCATCTGAATCCCAGTGGGGGGCAGCTCAGACCCACCTGGGTCCCCGGGGTGCGCCTTTGTCCAGGTGTGATCACAGAACCCAAAATGCGACGGCGAGGAGGGTCATCCGCTATTTTCCTACCTCCAAGGCAGGGCTGTACTTAAACCATTTCAGACAGATGGTTAACTGTCCTATTTTAAAAGATCTCCAAGGAGGACGATTCCACAATCCCTGTGGCTGTGTCTGTTCTAGTATTTAATCATCTTCATCGCCGGCAAGGTCTCCTTTAGGCTGCATCTAAATCTCTTTGGTTGTGACTCGAGTCTTGTTCCTGACAGTAGGTGCTGTGGTCTTCTGCTCCGGGTGAGGGGAGGGCTCTGGTCCTAATTTTGCTGCCTTTGGGAATCATCTACTCTGTTTTGACACCCTTCTTCTTGGAGTTTATTTCCTTTATTGGTAAACATGGGGGTTGAGCTAGGCATGATCCCCAAGGACTCCTCCAGCTCTAAAAGCTGTGACTTCTCAAATGAAGACAGTGCTGCCTAGGTATCCCAGGCAATTCATTACCCCGTGGAAATAATCATGCTTTGCCACATGGCAAGCTTGTAGCTGAAGTCTGAAATGATGCCACATAGACCCAGCCTGGAAAACCATCTTTCCCTTCTTCTGGGGAGGAAGAGCAGATGAGGGCTGCAGTCACTCAAAGCTGGACATTTCAAAGTCACTGCAGAGAAGTGACAGGCCCGGGCTCCAGCTCCTGATAGCTGAGAAGGCGACCCAGAGGAGGGCCCTGGCGCGGGGGGCTCCCCACCCTTCGCTACCTCTCCGGCCGTTGCCCCAGGGAGGGGAATACCTCGAGGCATTTTCACAGAACTGGGCAGTGACCCGAGAAGGGAGCCGTCACAGTAGCCCCTTTGCTCTGAAGGACGCGGGACCCTGGGGACGGCAGTTTGCCGGGAACAGAGACAAAGGCTCCACACGAGAAGCGAGACGATGCTGAAGACGAAGTATGCTTATTTCCCAGTTTTTTAAACACGTTCTCGTCTGCTGCCTTTGGCTTGCGTATCCGCAGGAGCCAGCTCGCTCCAGGCCGGCGTCAGCGACCTCGCTGTCGAGGACGGTTGCCCACGCAGCTCACCTGAGGCCGGGTTCCGCCAGCCAAGCTCGCCCAGCATCCGGCCTCACCTGTGAACACAGCTTCAGCCAGGGACTGACTGGATCCCATCCTGGGACAGATGGACCTGCCCTTCTCTTGGATACTCTTACCTCCTCAAGCTCTTAAAAGGAGACAGAAATAAAGAATCCGTTGTTGGGCAGGCATGCGAGGCATTTTAATCTTCTGTACACGTAAATGTGAGATTGTAGAATTTCTCTTGCTCTTATTACTTGGATCGTCAGACAGTGCACTGGGCTCGCTGTCTGCTGACAACTGTCCGAGGTAGCTGGGAGTTAAAGTGTATTCGGGACCCAGCTCACTCTTGAAATGGTTTGTTATAAGTTGTAGGGTACTGAGAAGGCTACACACTGTATGATTCCAACTATATGGCATTCCGGAAAAGGCAAAACTGTGGAGACAGTACAAAGATCAGTGGCTGACTGGGGGCAAGGGGGGCGGGTGGTGGCGGATGGAACAGAGAGGGTTTTTAGGGCAGTGAAGACGCTCTCCATGATACTGTGGTGGTGGGTAAAGTCATCACACATTTGCCCAAACCCACTGAAAGTACAATACTGAGAAGGAGCTCTTAGGCTGACGATGGACCCTGGGTGATTATGATGTGTCAGTATAGGTTCACCCTGGTTAAAACATGTACCGCCCTGCTGGGAGATGTTGCTCATGGGAGAGGGTGTGTGGGAAACCTCTGCTCCTTTCTCTCGATTTTATTGTAAACCTAAAACTGTCCTAAAAAACAAAGTCCTTAAAAAACCAAAATAAAGCAAAAGGAAACAACAAAAGAGAGTTGTTGGGTACACCAGAAATTGCCCTGGGCCCCCGAAGGGGAGAGAAAGGGCAGAGCACGCCACGCCCCCATGGAGTCTCCCTTCCATGCAGGAGAAAAGAGACCTGAGAAAATCATTCCTTTTCAAGGCTGAGTAATATTCCACTGTATATATGTGCCCCATCTTCTTTATCCATTCATCTGCTGATGGACACTTAGCTTGCTTCCATGTCCTGGCTGTTGTAAATAGTGCTGCAGCGAACATGGTGGTACATGACTCTTTTCTGAATTATGGTTTTCTCAGGGTATATGCCCGGTAGTGGGATTGCTGGGTCGTATGGTAGTTCTTATTGTAGTTTTTTAAGGAACCTCCATACTGTTCTCCATAGTGGCTGTATCACTTTACATTCCCACCAACAGTGCAAGAGTGAAATTGAGTTGTTTGTAGTGAGGTGGATGGACCTAGAGTCTGTCATACAGAGTGAAGTAAGTCAGAAGGAGAAAAATAAATACCGTCTGCTAACACATATATATGGAATCTAAGAAAAAAAAAAAGGTCATGAAGAGACTAGGGGTAAGATGGGAATAAAGACACAGACCTACTAGAGCATGGCCTTGAGGACACAGGGAGGAGGAAGGGTAAGCTGGGACAAAGTGAGAGAGTGGCATGGACATATATACACTACCAAACGTAGAACAGATAGCTAGTGGGAAGCAGCCGCATAGCACAGGGAGATGGGCTCTGTGCTTTGTGACCACCTGGAGGGGTGGGAGGGAGACGCAAGAGGGAAGAGATATGGGGATATATGTATATGTATAACAGATTCACTTTGTTGTAAAGCAGAAACTAACACACCACTGTAAAGCAATTATACTCCAATAAAGATGTTAAAAAAATAAAAACAAACAAACAAAGGAACGAAAATCATTCCTGTTAACTTGTCAGTGACTTAGAAGCTGGAGGAGTTCTTTCCCGTAGGGCTACTGTACTCTAAAACAGGACACTTAATGAATCACCGTGTAACCCAAAGATTGCATTTCTGCTCATAGAGATGGAGTCCCTGTGGCATTTTGATGGAGCCTGGGGGACACACTGTCAGTGTCTGGGGGACAGGCTGGCTTCCTTAGACACTCACCTCACACTCTGTGGGCGAACACTTAACCTCACGCCATCGCGGGCTGGCCCTTCTGGAAAGGGCGACCCCTACGCTTCTCAGACCCCTAAATCCTCATTAGTGCTCACAGATACTGCTGAGTTCTTAGCGCTGCATCACAGATACTTTATTCTTATCTGTGTTAGGGAATTCTTGGCCACTTAAGACACAGCGTCCAGATTTAAACATAAGTGATGGGTTTTGAAAGGTTTTTCATGAGCCAAAGAAATGTAAAAGAAGAGGATTGGTTTATTAAAAATTAATTAATTAATGTTTGGCTGTGTTGGGTCTCCGTTGCTGCGTGCAGGCTTTTGCTAGTTGCGGCGAGCGGAGGCTACTCTTCGCGGCGGTGCGCGGGCTTCTCACTGCGGTGACCTCTCTTGTTGCGGAGCACGGGCTCTAGGTGTGCGGGCTTCAGTAGTTGTGGCACGTGGGCTCAGTAGTTGTGGCGCACGGGCTTAGTTGCTCCGCGGCATGTGGGATCTTCCCAGACCAGGGCTCGAACCCGTGCCCCCTGCGTTGGCAGGCGGATTCTCAACCACTGCGCCACCAGGGAAGCCCCGAGAAGAGGACTGCTGAGATGTGATTCCGGAACTGTTCCCGGAGGTAGCTGGACCCATGCTCAAAGGGGCTGGTGTTCTGACACAAGAGGAGTACTCACGGGTCTTCAAGTGTCCTTTTCCTTTCCAGTCATTGTGGGAACAGATCTGGCCTGGGTGGAATTTCTCCTTTTTCTTGCTGGATGTGATGTTTCTCTCATTCAGGTCACCTCCCAGAGATCCAAGCCCTGCCTGTCCTGGGCTCAGGTATCTTCAGAGGTGAAATCCCTAAACGTGAAGTTTGTCAATAAGAGTTTGTAAGACAGATGCTGGGGAGAATAAGCGGGTAAATCAGGTGTTACAGATGGCACACAGGCAAATGCGGGGATTACGCGTTAGATGAGTAAACGCAGCTTGTACAGGTAGGAAACTGCAAAAGGCAGACGCTGCGAGTGATGGTCTGTGGGCAGCGTCAGTCTCTTATACATAACACAGGCCTCTTCCCAGACTCGTGAGAGCCAAAACTCTCACGAAGAGTCTCAGCCCCCCAGCAGAGGGTCTCTTTAGCTGGGTAGCCCACTACCCAGTGATGTGGCAACAAAGGAAGCAACCTCTCTCTCAAATAATCTCCCTGGGGAACTACCAGAGTTACCAAGGCCAGCCTTTCTTGTCCATACCGTTGTGAAATGTTTGGGCGAAGGAGGGCAGGTCTCCTGGTCCCGAAGTATCTCCTCTACCAGCCTGCAACAGGCCTGCAACGCTTCCTTTGGATGAACTCCTCACCGCCTTCAGGATTATAGGACATCATTCGTTTATCAAAAGTTTCTTCAGCATTTACTAGGAGCCAAACACTCTCCTTGGGAAAGGAAATTTAACACTTACCAAACGGGAATAACACTGATGAGCCCCTGGAAATGGAGCTTTTGCTCTGCCCTCTGCAGAACAATCCATCCTGATGGGGCCTTAGCTAAAGGCATAGACTTGACAGCAGACAATTTAGTTAATCCAACTCCTACCCCTCCAGGACTCGCTTTCAGAGTTTGAAGGGAAGTTTCCAGGCAGAAAATGGTTACTTAGATAAAATTATTGAAATTTTATTGCCTGAGAAATTTGGCGGGATTTGGTTATCAAGGTCTGGTGTAGGCCGGGTGACGTGGAGATGCTAAGTGCTCTTGACTTTCTGAAGAATTGGTTCAGATAGATAACAGGCTCTTATGTAAGAGATGGAGGCCAGCTGTTCTCTTTTCCCAAAGAGGGGGAAAAAGACAAAAAGAAAAGGGCGGGAACTGTGGTTAACAATGTTTAGGTCGGACCAGGCGTGATCACTGGGTCCTGCTATCGATGGTCAAAGATGTTGTAAAATGCCATCGTCACGGCAATAAATACCCCGCTGCGTCTATACTTCTACTTACCTCGCATTTTCACACTAATACGTCATCTTACGCTCAGACCCCGCTCCTGGGGGGTTTCCCAGTTGGTGGTTGAGAGAGCTGATAGTCACAGGCCATGAGAGGCTGGGCCAAAGTCACACAGCTGGGCAGGCGCGGGAGCTTTGAACCCAGAGTTCATTCCAATACCTAAGCCTCGTGGCTCCTTGACGGTGACCGAAAACACAGCAGATTCACATCCACCCGATGAATCCCGACTGGAGTCCAGAATGGACAGTATGGCTTCTGAGGCTGACAGAATCCAGTCTCATATCATTGAAAGGGTAAATACAAGCAGTGAAGTCCCAGGGCCTGTTCTGTTTGGCGTTTACTGATGAAGACCGTACTTACAAACGGAACGATTCTGTCATGGAGTAAAATGCAAATAATCTGGGGTCAAAAAGACCCCTCGGGAGGGTTTGCGGGGCCGGGCACACTCTGGGATAACGTGGCCGCGTGACACTGCATTTCTTTCTCCGAGGAGCTCAGGGTAAAAACCTTGGGAAGGGAGGCAAATCCTTCAAGACCGTGTTGGGGCTGGAAAGCAGAGTGAGAACGGGAACCAGGGCTGTTCACAGGTCGCCTGTCACCTGCCTTTATTCCATATAAATACAGGCTCAGAGGCCGGGCCGGCTGGGGCCTCCCAGGGCCTCGGGCTGTGCCCAGTCGGGAGTGTCCTCACCGCTTTGCTCGCATAGCCCCCAAAAAGAGTTTCGAAAAAGTACGTGCCTCATCCTACGTTCCAAGTGACATCCCCACATTTTCATGATACGTTTAAACGGGTGTAAGTGATGCAATTTCTGGTGTCTGTAGATCTTGACAGTTTAAAGTAAAATAAAATTGTTGCATCACTCTTTAAAAAGTTTCCAATGAAATATAAACACCCAAGCTATTGGAAACCTTCTATTATCTGTTCAAAAATATATAAAAGCTCTTTTTTTAAAAAACAAATATTTCGCCTCATTTCTTTTTCTCCTTGGAAACACTGTTCCATTCCATTCCCTCCATAAAGTTTGACCCGATACAAGATATTTTTATGCTTGAAAGTCTTTCATTGATCACACTACCACACTGCTCTGCCCCAAAAAGAGATATAAATTGATATTTAAATTAAAATAAAATGCCTGTGACTATAAGGCTTGGTGCCACCAATTTCTTCTGGGTTCAACTATCATTAAAAATATTATTAGTGTACAACTGAGCAAAACAACACAATTACATGATGAGCTTTAAAAGTAATTATCAGGCTTCCCTGGTGGTGCGGTGGTTGCGAGTCCACCTGCCGATGCAGGGGACACGGGTTCATGCCCCGGTCCGGGAGGATCCCACATGCCGCGGAGCGGCTGGGCCCGTGAGCCGTGGCCGCTGAGCCTGCGCGTCCGGAGCCTGTGCTCCGCAACGGGAGAGGCCACGACAGTGAGAGGCCCGCGTACCGCAAAAAAAAAAAAAAAAAAAAGTAATTATCAATAGAAAATTTAAAGGGTGTTAGAAATGTATCTCTTAAAGAGACAGATGGCTGGAAGGGTGTGGGCCCTGATTAAAGGAGGCTTTCTAGACACAAATGTTTCAAATGCCTCCGTCTTTGGTGCCTGGAGGGACTCACATGGCAGGGAGATGGGCATGGAAGGGTGGGGGCGTGTGTGACAGGTGTGTCTCTCCTCTGTAGCATGGGAGACGGATGGCTGTGAAGGGTCAGAAGAGAATGGACAACTTCTGCCCCAGGTTGTCCTCAGACCAGTGTTAAGATTGGGTACGTAGGAAATGTGAGGCTCTGGAAGCTGATTCCATTAAAACCCTTCCAGGTACCACATGGGTTCCTCGTACAAGTTGGAAGATGCCTAAAACTACTCCAAGCACTTTCTGAGCCCATTTGGGAAAGTGTCAACGTGTGCTGATTCACCCACATGAGAGTCGTTTTCATAAGTTATTCAATATAAATATAGGCATAGGATGTATATATGTATACATATAGCTGATTCACTTTGCTGTACAGTAGAAACTAACAACATTGTAAAGCAAATGTACTCCAATAAAAATAAATTTAAGAAAACATATTGAGTGAGGAATTTAAAAATATAGGCATAAATATACCTGCAGTTTCAGCAGACTTAAAGAAGGAAATGTGTTTGGGGGTATTTTGTCTGCAAAATCAGTTGAAATGGATACTGTCCCTGATTTATCTAGAACAAACAAAAACAACGGTGTGCTACATACATGATACATGCTCTCAGTATCCCTCCATCACAAGATCTTTTTGGTTACAACCTTCCCTCTTGTGAATTAGAATCACTGACTGACTTTTCATGATGATTGGCGTGGAAACCAGTTCAACTAATCAGAACTTGGTGCGCCTCCGGCCACGCACGGGGCGCACGCGGAGATGCTGCCTTACATCGGCGTGTTAGTCAGGCTACGCGATGGTACACGCTGGCAATGACTTCCAAATTCTTGGGGCTTGGTATGATAAAGGCTTATTTCTTGCTTGTGCTACATGTCCAGACGGGGTCAGTGGGAGAAGCTCTGCCTCACAAAGCCACGCTGGGGTCCCGGCCCATGGGTCCTTCCCTATCTCGTAGCCGCTCCATCTAGACTTCGCAGCAGAAGAGAGGAAAGGAGCATCACAACAGGCCTCTCATCATCTCAACCTGAAAGTGACACACATCGCTCCACTCGCGTATCACTGGGCAGAACCAGCCCACTAGTGGGTCCAAATACAGGTGAGACGTGAATATGCTTCCGTGTGGCCAAACAGCATGTTCTTGGAACTAAACTGTAGTAGAAGTTTCTTTAGGTGTCACTTTATAAGCAGCCTTAGTCAGTTTGGAAAGAAGTGATTCCCAAGGTTTGGTGATTAATAATAAAACAATGAGGTTATATTTCATTGCGAACAGTGATTATAGAAACAGGGCGGAACGTGAGAAGGGCAGAAAATTGGAATCTGAAACGGAATATGGCAAAACCGGTAAACTTTGCAGGAATGACACTTGTCTTCAAGTATGACCTTGACCTAAGCCCTCTCCAGGGGCAGAGCTAGCTCTGCAGGGTAGTATGAGGAGATGGCTGGGAGTGTCCTGCCGTGCTTGAAAGCTGCCAAGGTCTCGGTTGCACTGGGCTCCAGCTGGCTGTCGAACGGAAGTCATTTGGCGAGTTAATGACGGTCACCTCTCAGGAGGCACCCTTTTCGTGTAAGCCCCTGGACTTGGCTTTGTCTGAGCTGGTATCCAGTTGTACTATATGGGGCACTGAACTCACTGTGAGGGTGGTGATGGCTAGTGATAACTTCTCTACCCCCGGCTCTTGGAAAATTGCCTTTCAACTGCTCAGAAGATAGAGCGACTAAGCCAGGTCTGGTACCAAGGTGGAATCAGTCAGAGGGCATTGGGGTTTTCTTCCTGAGAACGTAAATATTTGCAATGACTCCTATCTGCGTGGCCCGTATCACTCACTATTCCTGTAGATTTGATACCGGGAAGAGACTGCTGTAGGTTGACCCAAGGTTATCCCTCTAACAGAGCCCTAGAATCTACAATCAGAATAGAACATCCAAGCGGGGAAAGTGGGGGAGGGGTGGTGGTGGTATGAATTGGGATTGACATATATACACTAATAGGTATAAAACAGATAACTAATAAGAACCTGCTGTATAAAAAAAAAAGAAAAAGAATAGGACATCTCTTTAAAAAAGAGGCTTAGGGAACAAATATCCTTTTTTGTTTAACGAGGTACCCTTGCCCAAATGTCAGGCAAAGCATTACCTGACCCACGTCAGATCAGGAAGCAGAAATTTTCTAGTCTAACATAATTTCTGACATTGTAGGAAAGCAAGCTGGAAATTAATGCCATGGAATTCTAAGAGAGATGCATGCAAAGTGACCCTTCAGGAAGGAATGATCCAGAGCACAAATATGAACTGAGCCATCATTTATTCTTCCTCCATGGGCAAGAAGGAGAAAAACCAGGCTCAGAGAGAGAAGACATTATAGATTGAAAACCAGCTGAGATATCAAGGGAAAGGTGAAATGACCAAGAGTTATATTAATAGGGTTATATTAACATATTAATAGTTACATACTATTAATATTAATAGTTATATTAATAGTTATATTAATTGAACAAGAGTTAACAGCTGACTTCTGATGGCCAGAGAAAGGTGTTTACCCTCAGGACCATGTTTGGAAGATAACCAAGAACTCAGGATGCATCCAGAAGGATAGAAGGAGAGGAGAGAACGTTTGTAAAAGCTGGTTAGAGGGGAAAGGTTCTGGAAGGCCTACTGAAGGGGGCACCTTCTGGATTATGTTAAGAAAACAGTTTCTCCCCAGCCTGGAATAGTGAGGAAGGTAAAGGGGTGGGGAGGCTGGATGGCAGGATGAGCTCTGGGTTTAAAGTCAAGTCCACTCCCATAGAGAACAGACTTGTGGTTGCCAAGGGGGAGGAGGTGGGGGAGGGATGGACTGGGAGCTTGGGGTTGGTAGATGCAAACTATTAGATATAGGACGGATAAACCACAAGGTCCTGCTGGATAGCACAGGGAACTATAGTCAATATCCTGTGATAAACCATACTGGAAAAGTATATTAAAAAGTATGTGCGGGCTTCCCTGGTGGCACAGTGGTTGAGAGTCCGCCTGCCGACGCAGGGGACGCGGGTTCGTGCCCCGGTCCGGGAAGATCCCACGTGCCGCGGAGCGGCTGGGCCCGTGAGCCATGGCCGCCGAGCCTGTGCTCCGCAACGGGAGAGGCCACAACAGTGAGAGACCCGCGTACCGCAAAAAAAAAAAAAAAAAAAAAAAAAAGTATGTGCATATACGTGTAACTGAATCACTTTGCAGTACAGCAGAAATTAACACAACATTGTAGATCAAGTATACGTCAATAGAATAAACTTTTAAAAAAGTCAGGTCCACTCCTAGCTGCTGAGCTGTGTGGCCAAGTTACTTAACTTCCCAGGAGTTCAGTTTCTCTATTTTAGAAACTGGGGGGTAATGTTTCCCCACAGAGTTGTTTTAAGTGTGGAATCGAGCACTGAGGGAAAGGGGTGCCTTCAACGTAGGCGGCGATGCTGGACTTATTTACCACTCCCTTCACTAAGTCTTGACATACACCCATCCCTTCCATTTTATAAATCAGAGAGAGAGAAAGAGCCAGAGGGAGTTAGCCAAAGTTTCCGTCACTAGTAACGGTTGGACGTGGGATTCAAAGGATGTGGTGAAGAGACTTAGGGAGCGTTAAGGCCATGTCGCTGGTTGAATGGTGACCCCTCAACATGTGCGTCCACGTCTGATGCCCAGAACCTCGACGGTGGCCATACTTAGTTACCTTAAGGGTCTCGAGAGGGAGATGTCATCTTGGCTTATCCAGGAGCCCTGAATCCAATGACAAGTGTCCTCGAGAGACTTGACAGGCCACCAGGAGGAGGCGAAGGGACAAAGAGACAGAGCCAGGAGGGAAGATCCCACACGCCGTGGAGCCGTGGAGCAACCAAGCGCGTGCACCACAACTACTGAGCCTGTGCTCTAGAGCCCGCGTGCCACAAATACTGAGCCCACATGCCATAACTACTGAGCCCGTGCACCACAACTACTGAGACCGTGTGCCACAACTACTGAGCCTGCGCTCTAGAGCCCGCGAGCCACAACTACTGAAGCTCGATTGCCACAACTACAGAAGCCCGCGTGCCTAGAGCCCATGCTCCGCAACAAAAGAAGCCACCGCAGTGAGAAGCCCGCACACCGCAACGAAGAGTAGCCCCCGCTCGCCACAACTAGAGAAAGCCTGCGTGCAGCCACAAAGACCCAATGCAGCCAAACATAAATAAATAAATAAATTTGTATGAAACAAACAAAAAGCCAAGGGGTGTCTGCGGCCACCAGAAGGTGGAAGAGGCCAATGGACGGTCCCCTGGGGCCCCTGAAGGTAGTGGGACCCCACCAGATTTCAGACTTTCAGCCTCCAAAACTGAGAGACAAAATATGTGTTGTCTTAAACCACCCAGTGTGTGGTCATTGTTTGGGCAGCCCTAGGGACACTAAGACATGTGGGAACGTGTGTCCGTGGTGGCCTTTGAGCCCCTCAGAAGCGGGCAGCTGGGTCTGAAGGGGTCAGCAGGTCACCCACAGGAAACGAACTTCCCCGGGGCCTTGACGAGATGCTAAGGAAACCATTTCAACCATTCAGCTCTTTTCCTGCATCAGCTTCTCTTTGCAAAGAGCGGTGGGCCATAGGACCCCGTGGCCCCGTTTCGCGGAGGAGGGGTACTGGCCAGCTGCATGACTTGGCCTGGACTGGTATCTTGCTGACCCAGAGAGAGACCCACAATTTGCACCCACACGTCCGGTATGAATCCTCCCACAGGGAGAGCCAGTCGCCAGGGACAGGCTGGCCACCGTCTTGCCGCTGCCTGTCTTGGGTGATCAAGTTGCTGGAAATCACAAAGGTGGGCGTGATCCCCCGTTGTCACCCCTGTGATCTGCGGACGCTTCGGCTGAGCCCCCCTCACCTCCAAACACTCTGGCCTCCCCTTGGGCCTGAGGTGTGGTAAGCTGCCAGGAGTCTTTTCCTTAAATGCAACACGTACGGACAACCTGGCGGGTTTGCAGGGATCCGGTCTGTCCTGTGGCCTCTGGACAAGTAGGCGAGGAGGAGAGATTCAGTTTGATGTCGGGGTCAGCCTGCAGCCTCGTCAGCCCTGCTCTCTGAATCGTGAGCTGGGAGAG
The DNA here is from genome assembly GCF_002837175.3 of Physeter macrocephalus. Lineage (NCBI taxonomy): Eukaryota > Metazoa > Chordata > Mammalia > Artiodactyla > Physeteridae > Physeter > Physeter macrocephalus. The sequence goes on along the minus strand of NC_041219.1, from coordinate 53,869,668 downwards.
TTTTCCCCTTCCTCTCCTCCATTTTAGTTCCGAGCCTGAAATGTCTGTGTAGAGGGGATCTGCATGGAACTGGGCTCAAATTCCAATTCTGTCACTTACTGACCAAGCAATCTTGGGGAAGAAAGATAACCTCTTAGCTGCCATTTCACACCTGCAGAATGGGGCTGGTCAGGCTCTTTGGCCGGGCTGGGGAGAGGTTGGGGCCCAGAGTAGCCCCTCGACATGGTTTTCTTGTGGGGGTGAGGGATGGTTAACAGCCAGCACACACGTTCCACATGCTTCACCTGGATTATTTGATTTAATTCTCGCCCCTGCCCGGAGAGAGAGGTACCACTGTTAGCTCCATTTCCTAGAAACTGGGCATCAGGAAGTGAAGTCAGGCGTCCAAGCTCCCACCGTTCAGAGCAGGGAGAGTCTGGCCCTGTGCCTCGCCCATCTCCAAAGACCAGGCTCTGAACTGCAGGTGTTATTCAATGATGGTGATTAGTGTGAATTCAACAGGTATATGCTGAGGGCACCTATGTTCTGGCACTAACTACTGACTCATGAAAGCATCTAAGCATGTAGCCTAGTAAAAGTTGGGAGTACTGCTGGGGTGCGTCCTTAGGTTTGATGGAGGGAGCACGTCGAGTGGTGGCTGATTGCAGGACTTTGACCTTTCCCAGGGGGCGAGTCTATGGAGGCTGCTGCCTCGGTGTCTGAGGACAGGTGGCTGGGTTCAAATCCCAGGTTTTCCAAAATTCATCAGCTGTGAAGACTTCTGCCAGCTAGTTGACCCTTCTGTGAAATGACCCTATATAACATGGGGTAGTAGAGCTGGCCCTCCGTATCCACGGGTGTCTGTAAAGGGTGGATAATTACATTTCCCTCATAGGGATGTTCTGGGGAGCAAATGACTGTAATAATCTTTTTTTTAAATTGAAATATAGTTGATTTACAATATTGTGTTAGTTTCAGGTGTACAGCAAAGTAATTTGGTTATACATACATATATATGTATCTACTCTTTTTTGGATTCTTTTCCATTATGGTTTATTACAGGATATTGAGTATAGTTCCCTGTGCTATACAGTAGGTCCTTGTTGTTTACCTATTTTATATATGGTAGTGTGTATATATTAATCCCAAACTCCTAACTTATCTTTCCCTCCCTTCTCCTTCGGTAAGCATAAGTTTGTTTTCTTTGTCTGTGAGTCTGTTTCTGTTTCAAAAACAAGTTTGTATCATATTTTAGATTCCACATATGGGTGGTATCATATGATATTTGGCCTTCTCTGTCTGACTTACTTCACTTAGTATGATAATCTCTAGGTCCATCCATGTTGCTGCAAGTGGCATTATTTCATTCTTTTTTATGGCTGAGTAATATTCCATTGTATAAATTGTATAAATATACCACATCTTCTTTATCTATTCATCTGTCAATGGACATTTAGGCTGCTTGCATGTCTTGACTATTGTGAATAGTGCTGCTATGAACACTGGGGTGCATGTATCTTTTCGAATTAGAGTTTTCTGGATAGACGCCCAGGAGTCGGATTGCTGGATTATATGGTAACTCTATTTTTAGTTTTTTAAGGAAACTCCATACTGTTTTCCATAGTGGCTGCTGTAATAATCTCTTACTGTTATCATTTAACCAACCTTTTTGTTGGATATGTAGATTGTTTCCAAGCTTTTCACTCTTACAAATGAACTGTAATTAACAAATTCATTACACTCTTAATTGCTTCCAAAGGAAATATTTGTGGTCATTTAAGAAATCTTTTCCAGAGTGAATCAGGCACTCAACATACAGTGAGTGTCCTTATAGACCAAGCATTATGCTTTGCACAAAGAAAAATGAACACAGTTCTCTCTCTGAAGACATTTAAGATGTAGCGGGAAGGCGGGCGGAGAAAAGGCACATCTGCATCCAGACATTACACCACACACCACGCGGGAAGAGTGCACACACACAGCACCCAGGGAGGGCAGAGGGGAGAGAGCCTTCACCTTAGAGTCAAATTGCGCCATGAAAGAGAAAAAGATCCTCCTCCTCGGCTCCCACCATCTCCCAAACCCCCACTCGGAATTCAGGATGGTTTCCGCTTGTCACGTTGAGAATCTGTTCCCTGGAAAGGGAGCACTGAAGGCTGTGTTCCAAAGTTAGAAGCCGAGACATGGGTGCTCATTGCAAGACCAAATATTTTGGAAGTACCTTTCTCTGGAAGGGAAAGAACACATTTCACAGCTGGAAAGAGAAGTGAAAAACGAAGCCAGAGAGGCATGAAGGTAATATTTACTTGCTAGATTTACACGTTGCCTACCCTGAGAAAAGCCTGGCTGCAAATCCCATCTGTGCCCCTGACACAGGGCACCCGCTCTCAGTTACCGGGCTCCCTGTGAATTCCCTGGGTCACACTTTGCAATCATTTTACTGTCACTTTAAACTGCTCGGTCCCCTGCCCTGCCCCAGCTGACCCTCGGTCACCCCTTTGAGCATAGGATCATGGTACCAACACGTGTTGGGAGTCAGACCCTCCTGGGCTAAGTCCAGGCTCCGCAGTCTACCAGCTGGATGACTCTGGACACGTAAAATTTCTAAGTCTCAGTTTCCACATCTGTAAAATGGGGATAGTAATCACAACAGTAATACCAGCCTTATCCTTGTAATGAGGGTTAAGGGAGATAACGGGGTAAAACACTTATCACAGCCCAGCGCACTCAGCAGTGTTAGCTACTGTTATTATTCCTGTACTGCAGTGTGTAAAGGGGGGCAAACTGATTTTAATATTGGTTTAAACACACAGGTGCACGGGTCCCTGAGACACAGGCCTATAATGCACCCTAAAGCTAAATGGAAGCGGTGTTTGGATTTGTGTCATTTCTGATTTTCTCTCTTAGCTTGAAAATTGGGGATGAACACACCAGAATGGTAAAGTGGCCAGATTTCTCTAGACCACTGTTCACAGTAGAATGAAGATAATGGATAAAGCTTAATGCGTCTCACAGGGGCCTTTGCATTTTAAGCTGGGGCCCAAACCCTTGGCCAAAGGAATGGGGCTGGAGCAGTGAGGTTTCAGACATGCACGAGGGTGCCGATGGAGGCATTTTGATGCAGGAATGGTGGCATCTCAGGTACTCACACACTCATTCCACACATATTTATTAACTACCCTCTGCCAGACATTGTTCTATACACTTGAGATAAACTGGTGAACAAAAAAGGACAGAGATCCCTGCCCTCATGGGATTTACATTTTAGTGGGGAATACAGACAATAAACAATACAATGAATGAATAAGTAGACAGTACAGCATGTTAGACAGGGATTAAATAGCAATTAAAAAGTAGCGGAAGGGGAGATTGAGAGCGCTGGAGGGGCTGGTTGGGGGAGTGGTTCCAGGCCCTCCGCATATATCAAAGTCCGTGGCTCTCAAGTCCCTTTTACAAAATAGTGTCGTTTAGTCCCCCACCCCGCAACCCGCGGTTCTGTATCCGCGGTTCTGCATCCGCGGCTTCGCAACCCGCGGATACCGAGGTCTCAATGTACTAAGTACGGTGGTCAGGGGGAACCTCGCTGAGGAAGTGAGATTTGAGCAGTCTTGAAGAAAGTGAAGGGGTTCGTCAGGTGGGTGGCTGAGGAGAGGGCTGCAGGCAGTAGGGACAGCTAGAGCAAAGGGCTCCAGGGGTGTGTGTGTGTGTGAGAGAGAGAGAGGGAGAGGTGTTCCTGGAGAGTCTGGGGCGCTGCTAGGAGCCAGTGAGGCTGGAGCAGTGGGAGACCAGTAGGGGAGGCCGTAAGAGCAGCTGTACCCGCTGTTTCTGTGGGTTCCTGGAGGCTGCTCTGAGGACCTGGCTTTTACTAAGTGAACTGGGGACCTCTGGGGGGTTTGCGCAGTGCGGTACTGGGACAGGTCCCTTTAGATGCCATATCGAGAAGATACCAAAGGAGGGGGGAGGGAGGGTAGATGCGGCAGCAGCCTCTGCGGGAACTCAGGTGAGGGACCATGTCGGCTCAGGCCTCGGGGTAGAAACGGGGGAACTGAGAAGTGGTCACATGCACGATTTTTCGGGATTTCCCGAAGGACCAGATGAGAGGATGAGAGAAAAAGGAGTCAAGAACGACTCCAGGTTTTTGGCCCCGTCCGCTGAGACGGGGAGGCTGCTGAGGAGCAGGTTTTGCACAGAGAGTAAGGAGTTCGGCGTTTGGAAACGTTAGGGTTGAGATGTCCGTCCGCCTCCGAGCGGAGACAGAGTGCGCCCGGTAGCCTGGCGTTCGGGAGGAGAGAGGTCTGGGCTGGACACACCGAGCTGGATGGGCTCCCCCGAGGAGGAGTGCGGATGGGGAGGCGGGGTCTGAGGGTAGGAAGGGGGGCGTTTTCCCGAGAGGGAGCTGTAGGCATCCCTGCCAGGGCTCAGGCAGCCCCGCTCTCAGGGGCCCGGGCCTGCAGGGGGTGCCATGGACCTTCGGTGGCTGCCTGAGTGACGGGGAGAAAGCTTTGCTGCTCCGGGAAGGACAGGCGCTCAACAGATTCCCGCCGGGGTGGCAGAAATAATTAAGAGGAGAAGGTGAGGATATCCTGGTAGCACACGTGCTCGGCGGCCTCGGAGGAATAAGAAAACCCGGGTCTATTAGTCTGCGCAGACATCTGGGCACCGCTGCCTCTCCAGGAGGCTCCGCCTCTCGGGCCCTCTCTCTCTGGCCCCGTCTCTCCGCATCCACGCCGCTCGTGCAACCGCCCTGGTCGTAATCCTCCAAACAGAGCCGTGGCGCCGCGGCTCCTTTTGCTGTTTCGCGCAGTGGCCCGATCCGCAGAGACTCTAGGTGGGCAGACGGCCCCGCCTCCTGGAGTTGCGCGCCCGAGGCCTCGGCGCCGAGGGGGCCGCGCAGGACGCGGGGGCCGGGGCGGGGCGCGAGGGGTGTGTCCGGGCGGCATGCGGGCCGAGGCGCGGGCGGCGGGGCGAGCGGGGGCTCGGGCTGGGCTGGAGTCGGCGCCGCGCGCCCCGCGCCGTGCGCCCCGTGCCGTGCGTCCGGCCCCGCGCGCCGCCGCCACATCTGGAAGCGTTCAGAGCGTCCGCCTGGGGCGCGCCGGGCGGGCGGGCGGGCGGGGCGGCGGGCCGCGGGGTGAGCGCCGCGCTCCGCGCTCCTGCCGGCGGCTCCCTCTCGCCGCCTCTGCAGAAACAGCTCCTGCCAGAGCGGCGCGCGGCGCGGCCCGGAGCGGCGGCGCCTTCCTGCCTCCTCGCCCTCGGGACTCGCCGGACCTTCGGGCAGGGAACAGCGGAGCAGGGCCGGGGAGGACGCGCCGAGAGCGGGCGGAGACGGTTCAGGCCGGCGGCCGGCGGGCCTCTCCCGCCCTGGGGTCCGCGCTCCCCTCTCCCCTCCCGCCTCCTCTCGCTCTGCCTCCCCATTTATTTTTTTCAAATGCTGTGGCCGCCAGAGGTGCGGCGCTGAATTCTTGGAAGGGGCCCGGATGTGCTGAGATGCACTACAATTTCACTGAAGGAGGCAGTAGTGGAAAGGATCAGTTTTTGGTGTTTGATGCAATAATGGGAATCAGGTAATCATCAGAAGGGAAGAAGAGCGACTGCAGATCCACGGCTTCCTCGAATTTTGCACGAAAGCCGCCGGCCTCGGAGGAGGGATTAGTGCAGACCCGCTCGGGCGTGTTTGACATTTCTTCCTCTTTGTGGCTTCTCCTTTTCAAACAATTCTTGGTCCATGGTCAATGAAAACACGAGGATGTACATTCCGGAGGAAAACCACCAAGGTAAGGCTGGACCCCGCCGCCGCGCCCGCCGGCCTCGCCCGCGCGCCCCGCGGCCCCGGCCGGTCTCCTCCGCGCGCCCTTCTGCCCCAGCGGCCGCGGGCCCGCGAGACCCTGGCCGAACCGCGCGGAGCCCGAGCGGAAAATCCCCGCCCCTCCCCCGCCCGCGCCCGCGGCCCCCGAGCCGCGCGTCCGGAGAATTCCGGGCGAGGGGAAAAGTTCCCAAGTGTCTGCTCCGGCCTCGCTGGCTCGCGCTCGCCGGGAGAGCCCGACTACCCGGCCGGCGACGCCCCAGCCCGCTGGGCCGGGGTCCTCGCCTCGCCCGGGCGCGGCTGGGAGCGCGCGCGCGCGCCCCGCACCAGGCCGGCCGGCGCCCCCGCCCGGGCAGCGCGCTCCAGGGGGGCGGCTTCGAGTCTTGGCGCCTCTCCCTTCCCCTCTCCCTCTCTCTCCCTCTCCCTGTGGACCCCCCCCATCTCTCTCTCTCTCTCTCTCTCTCTCTCCCTCCCTGTGTCCCTCCTCTTCGGCTCACCTACACCCACCCACCTCTTTGCGGCCACTGACCCCCGCGCGCCCACGCCCCGTGTGTTCTTGTTCGCACCCACATGTGGGCTACAGCACCTGAGGATGTCAGCGTTTAGAACTCGGGCGGTGCGTGGGCTCCGCTTTTTCATGTGTCAGGCGGTAATAAAAGGGTGTGCCGAGCTCACGCGGCTGCACGCTGTCGCCCAGCGTTTTCCCAGTATCTCCATCCTTGGCATCGAGTGTCAGCAGCTCCCCCTGCAAGGGGGAAAGGCTTTCAGGCAACTCCCCACTTCCTGGAAACTTTCTCCCTCCCCCCTCCCCCGCCGCCCGTATTAACAAGTTATTGTTTTCGGGCACTGCCCTGCAATTAAGATCACGATGGAGCGGAGAGGGACGGTCTTGCCGGAGTGCGGCCGCCTCCAGCTCCGTCTCTGCCTTCCCCGTGGCTTCCTCTGCCTCTGGGCGCAGGCTCTGCCCTGTCTCTCCGTTTCCCAAGCCTCCCTGTTTACACTCCTTCCAATCTCTCCCTTCTCCGTACCTGTCGCTGTGGGCCCTGCTACTTCCTGGGTACATCAGGGGCTCCTCTGAGGGCAGCCTGGTGGAGGGGTTGTCTCCATCCCTCCCTCTTCTTTCCAGCCTCCTCCCTCCTTAGGCCCCCAGCCCCACCGCTGGCAGGCAGAGCCCCTACGCTTTAGAGCCAGAGACTGCCAGGCAGCTTCCCTGGTCTCCGTCCAACCTGAAACTGATCAACAGCTTTTGGGCAGCCGTGGGGGAATTTGGGCCTCTTTTGGTGGAAGGGTTGTGTCAAGGGTCGTGGGTTCTAGGGTGAGCCAGGGCTTTGGGGTCACAAGGGAAGCTCTGCCCCTGGATTTCTCTCCCCCATGCCCCACCCCTACCGGTTCCCCTGTCCCCTTCCTGATGGAGGTGTGGATGGATTCGGAGGGAGGCCAGGAGAGGCACAAAAGAAAGGGGGATGTTTGTGAAGAGCGGGGATGGCTTTCTCCCCTCCAGGCTCCCAGCTCGGTCCAGGCGGCCTTGAAGGGGAGAGCCCAGCGGCCACGTCCTCGCTGTCACTGACAATGGCAGCGGCCTGTGGTCGTAATCATGATTCACGTGGTGATGACCCTCAGCAGGTCACAAGGCCTCTTCTCCGCGCAGGACAAACCCTGTCTGGCCCTTTCCTTCCTTCCTTTTGCCCCTTGGTGCCCCAGCGCGCCCTCCCCGCCCGTGTGCAGGGAGCAGACACTCCAAGTAGGCGCCGCGGCCCCACGAGGTCTGTGGGGAAGATGGAGGGGCCGGCAGCAGGGAGCGTGGCCGTGCGCCGCCTTCCCAGCCGCACGCCACAAACACTATGGCAACCTGGATCCCAGTCCTCTCCCTTGAAGCCGCAGTGATTATATAATTCACAGAGCAGTTTTGCCTCCTTTCCCGGATGCGTTTCTCAGGTGTAAGAGCACCAGGATCCCTGTCTCCCCTCCATCTCCCCCCGCCCTGTCCTTGGCACTGCTGGGGTCTTCCTGGGGCAGGAGGGGAGGAGGGTGACGGAGGGGTGGGTGGGCAGACCTGGAGGAGCAGGAACGTCTGCCGGGAAGGGGTTGCTGTGGCTTCATAACTAACGGGGCGATGAGACATACCCAGGGTTGGGCTTTCAGGAGCAGAGAGGGAAGAGGGGCATTACGTCGGGTGGTGACAGCCGAGTGGAGGACTGGAAAAGTTGCCCGGGGCGGGGGTTACATCCTCCTCTTCCCAACGGACTCGAGAGTAGCTCAATGCAAGGCCTTTGCCCCAGTTTTGCAGTGGGGTGTGTGTGTGTGTGTGTGTGTGTGTGTGTGTGTGTGTGTGTGTGTGTGTTGGGGGTCGGGGTGTGGAGACGGGGGTCAGCACGTTGGAATAGCCCGCAGGTTCCCTGAGGGCTGGCCCCCAACCCTGGGTTCAGGCAGGGAGGGTCTCGTGGGCCTCCCCTCACCTCCAGCGCCCCATCCGCTCTGGTCCCACACCAGCCTCCCACTTTTCTGGGCTGATTTTCCATTGCAGCCTCCAGCTAGCAAATGAGTTTCTTAATAGTCAACCATTTAACAAATAAAACATCAGAATGTCCCTTATCTCCTGGAGACAAGGCAGAGGGGGAAACGTGTTCTGGGAGTGGAAGACACATTGTGCTTTTCTTTTCAGAGCACTGCTTAGCGATGCAGCAGAACAGTTATTATCATCATAATAAAGTAATAATAATCACGATCACTGGTCAGAGAGCACTGTTACCTGCACCTCAGCTTGCACAGGTTGAAGAAAGCACGACATTAACTTCTTCTTGGATTCTGCATGGAGGAACCCAGAGAAAAAGGGCTCTTGAGGTTCCAGATATTGTCCCTAGTACTGCTCACATACTTCCCAGTGTATCAGAATACTATACAATAGAATATATTACAAGAATCAATTGTTCCTTATTTCCATGGAGCACATGCTAACAGTATTTAAATGTGCACAACACACACACACTGAATAAGGAAAAGCTATTTTAAATAGATTGCACAAGAGCCTAGAGCCCTTTGGGGACCCGGTGCGTAGCAGACAGGAATACTGGTGGTGCAGCCCTGACACCGTTGCACATTGGGGCCTCGCCTTGGGTGAATGGTTCTCTGCAGGTAGATGCTACAGGTACAGAGATGGTGAGCCGTTGGCCCCTGAGTCTCGGGGATGACTTGGGACTCTTCCTCCTGTTTTCTCTGTGATTTAAAACTGCCCGAGGTGGGTTCTTCTGGGTGTAAGACAGATGCAAAAGGAGACGCAGGGGCGTCCTGGGTGGGGGTCTGAGGCCCTGCTGATCTTTGCATCCCCACCTCCTAGCACAAGGCCTTGACGCTTGACGGATGAATGCAGCCCCCAGAGCAGAGGGGGTGCGCTTTCTGCCTCTTCCAGGAGGTGGCGCCCCAGGGCTTGGGAGTCAGGAGGGGCACCTGCGGGGCTGGGCGAGGGGGCCGAGGCTCTGCAGGGCACTTCTTGCTGCTGTGCGTGCCCGCCCCAGGGCGGAGGCCTCCGAAGACCAGAGTGCCCGCCGCACGCACGCCACGGGCCCCCAGCACGACCCGCCCTCGCTGACCTCTCACCCTCTCTCCGGTAACGAACCCACTTCGGATTTCGCCCTCCTGCCCCAGCCTTGCCTTGATCTCTAGCACAGGCAGCATCCTGCTCGCCTGAACCTGTTACGGCCCTGTATTAATTTCCTCCCCGTATTAATTTTCTCACCAGGGCTTGGTAACCAGAGGGGCCCGGGGGTCCCAGGCCCAGCCTGGGGCCAGCCTGGAGTGTGGGAGCTGGAAAGCCTGGCCGGTAGGGTTGCAGAGCTTGTCAGCTCAAAGGCAAGAAGACATTTTCCTAACTTTATTAGGGGAAAAACACAAAAACAACTGGGTACACTTCACAGCTGTTTATGAATCTGGCTGGTCCCATGCTGGGTAATGGCAGCAAAGCTCCCGAGACCTGGGTTAGGGAGTAACTGAGGTTTGTTCTAATTTTCAGTGATGTGTTCCAGCTCCCGGTGTTGTCTTTTCTATCCCTTTCTCCGCTCAGCTTTCTCGGTTGTTGTAGCGAGTTCCTGGGTCCGAGAGCCCTGGCCTTGGAGCTGAGACTGTGAGGGCGTGGCTGGAGCAGCCCCCTCCTGCCCCGGGGAGCCTCCTGCTGGGGTCTGGCTGTTTGCCATGTGGTGGTGACCAGTCAGCCGGCTGCACCCCGCTGGTCCCCGTGGGGACTCTGGAATCTGTGCTCTGCATTTGAAATCGGTAGACGATTTTCTTTTCCCCGGGTGGACTGAAGAAAGCCGATGGATTGTTTGGGAGACACCTGAGGACTTAACAGCTACACTACTTGGCGAGAGACTCGCACTGATTTAGCCTCCTAGGTTCCGTCCCCACTGTCGCCTAAGCTGACGGTGGGCTCGGAGAATCGGAGAATCGTGCAAACTATCAGGTGCTGAATATTTAATGACACAAGTGCTAAACGTTCTGATAATGAAACAACCTCCCAGCCGTCGCTGTCATTATTAAAATAATTTAGTAAACACCTGTTTACATGAACCTCAGGGTTAGGTACTGCACAAAACAAGTAAAAGTGACAGGATGCCCCTGGGAAAGCGGAGGGCCTTCAGCGCTGTTTCAAAGCCGGGGTGCAGGGACTACCCCGCATCCCTGGGGGGGCAGCAGAATGGGGGCTGACGTGACCCCTGTGTGTGTGGCTCGGGTCCCAGGTGGGGTGCCCATTGCTTAAGGCCAGGCCTTGAGCTGGGGCCCGGGGGGCCTCGCTGCCTCCTTGCCGCGGGCAGGGGACCCGGGAGGCACAGCTGTGAGCGGGCCTCAGGGGCCGCAGGAGGAGGCCCGGCTCCCTGGCGTATCTGGGGGAGCGTGGGGCGCACAGCCGCTCCTTGTGGAACCGAGTTAATCTAAGTGGGGATCCACGGGACAGAGGAGGGCAGTTTGGGCCCGCAGCTCAGGAGGGAAACAGACTTTGAAAATAGGCCCTCACGGGCTTCCCTGGTGGCGCAGTGGTGGAGAGTCCGCCTGCCGATGCGGGGGAGGCGGGTTCGTGCCCCGGTCCGGGAGGATCCCACATGCCTCGGCTAGGCCCGTGTGAGCCATGGCCGGGCCCGTGAGCCATGGCCGCCGAGCCTGCGCGTCCGGAGCCTGTGCTCCGCAACGGGAGAGGCCACAGCAGTGAGAGGCCCTCGTACCACAAAAAAAAGAAAATAGGCCCTCACTTCCCCGGAGACGCTGGGGATTTGGCGTTGGGCAGAGGTGAGGCAGAGGGGGCTAAGTGGCCAGAGCTCGAAATCCCACGGTCCCTTCCTCCAGGCCCCAGCCAGGCTGCCACCGCACGGCCGCTTCACCGTGGTCCTCAGGTGCTGTGTGTGTGTGTGTGTGTGTGTGTGTGTGTGTGTGTGTGTGTGTGTG
>NC_041219.1:53818486-53858427 GCF_002837175.3 Physeter macrocephalus | reverse complement strand
TATGTGTATGTGTGTGTGTGTGTGTGTGTGAGAGAGAGAGAGAGAGAGAGAGAGACGGGGCAAGGAGGGGGCGGTTCCACACTCATGTTCTCTGAAGGGTTGTCAAGCAGACCTAGAATAAACGCGTCTCTTCGGGAATTTACTCTCTAGGATCAGGAGGTTTTATGGGCAAAGGAAGCTGAGGAACAAACTCCGTTTCCAGTTGAGAAGACAGGCTCTTGCAGGGTCACCCGGGAGGGGCGGGACTGGAACCGGCCTGGGCTCTCCACCCTCCTGCCATCTCTTGACCGTACGTGGTGAACGCTGATACTCTGAAAGCATCCATCAGTGCTTCTGGTTAGACTTTGCCTGATAACCCTCTTACCCTCCCCCAGCCTCCCTCCGCCGACGCCGCCTTCCTTCTGGCTGAAGTCATTTCTGAGGTATTCGATTTGGGAACAGAGCTGGGGGCTACCTCTCACTGGGAAGGTTGAAGCGTTATCTTAGACAACAGAGTAAAGGTTCACACGTGTCCACAGGAAATCCCTGCGAAACTCAGATCACCGTTCTGTCTGTGAACAGACGTGCCTCCAGGCCTTTTTATTTGCTCACTTCCTTTCTGCCCCAGTCAGGGCTCATTTCGGCCCCTGAGGGAGAGGCCAGGCTGGGCTGTCGGGCTGCCTTGGCGAGGGGTTGGGGGCTGTTTGTGGACCGGCCGGCTTTTGCTGTGTGTAGAAACCACAGGGCGGGTGGATGTGCAGGTGAACTGCAGGTAGAACAGGTAGAAAGCCCGGGGCGGTCAGGCTGCCGCGGCCAGAGGCCAGGCTGCCCCCGAGTCTGCGAAGGTGTGGGAACAAAGGCTCCCCTGCTCCCTTGTCTGGGCTGGTCCCCTCGGACCCCTCCTCTTCCCGGGAGATACTTAGGTAAGGAGAGGTCTAAATTCAGCATGGGAAAGGGATCATCTGGGGCCTCCTTCCGACGTTCCCACCATCCCCAAGCCTTTGGCATCTGACCTGATGCTCCCAGACACCGGAAGGCCTGTGAGGCTGACCTGGTCTCTAGCTTTAAGACAGGGCCCGAGCCCGACTCACTCTCAGAGGTGTAGCCTCTGAGATCCCTGGAGGAAGCCACCATCGCAGAACACAGTGTTGCCATAATTTCATGAAATATTCAAGCTGCCCATTTGCCAACAGGGGTTTCTTTTAATACACTCGGCTACATGTGGTGCTGCCCGCTGGAAACTAGCTGAAGGGAAAATAAAATAATCTCGTCTCCTGTCTTTTCGAGAAGCAAAAGCCAAAATCCAGACAGTAAATGAATGTTCTTCCCAGTATTGCCCGTGGGCAGAAATGTTGAGAAATGTTGACTTGATTACTCAATTAAGCTCTATTTACTTCGTAACCATTGTGTCATGTTCAGTCATTTATATATTTTTCTCCTTCCAAAATAAGCCATGTTGGGCTAAAACCTTTCAAAGGTGTTAGTTAGCAAAAGTAAAGAAAAAAAAAAAGGAAGGAAGGAAGGAAGAAAGAAAAATAAATAAGGCTACACCTAGAAAATGACTTGGGTCACAGTCTTTGACTTGATGTCTTTCTCTGAGAGTTTTGAAGGAATCAAGTCTCCTGTTTTTCATCTGTAGAATGGAGACAGTAATCCTTAGCCAGCTGGCTTTGCAGGGCAGCCGCGAGGCGCCGAATGGGAGGGCGAGTGTAAGTCACTGCACGGTGGCAGCTCTTCTTAGCAAATAGCAGGACATGGGCGTGTGAGAAAGGAGCGCCTTGAAACTTCTGAAGCATTCGAACAGCACTGTGGATGCTGTTGGATGGCTGACATTATTCAAAATTTCAAGGATGGAAACGTGAAACAGAGAGAACCAGAGTCCCAGGCGGTCTGGCTGATACCGAATAATCAAGGGAGAAGGGAAAGACCAGTCTGGAGAGGCCTGGTAATTTGGTTTTCCTGTCAAGTGTCAGCCCGCTTGAGTCAGCGGGATCCCAGGACTGTGGGACCAGCCTGAGGGTCAGGACCCGGGGAGGCCGGGCTCCTCACGGCCTTGGCACGTGGTCCCTGCCTGCAGCCTGAGGCCCGGGTTCTGCCTTCTGAACTGGCCAGAAGTCCTCTGCTGGTCCAAACATGCGAAGATAGGGCCACTGAGAGCAGGAGGCACCCTGGCGGGGCACTCAGTCTGTCCTCACTTTCCGACATGAGTTCCCCAAACCTAAATGTCACTCCTCAGGATGGGAGGACACGCTGCCTGGCAAATAGAACTTTGCTTCAAATGTAAACCTTGGCTTTGGAAAATAAACTACTTTTAAAAAATATATAGCAAAAGTGCTGGCAGTTTGTAGGTAAAGGGAGGGAGCCGTTCCATCCGGCATCTTAAGACACCAGTCAAAATAGGAAAGGGCTTTAATTTCACATCTTAAATGACAGACTAGCCTTTAGTTTCCTGAAGCAAAAACAATCTCATCGTCAAAAAGCGTGCTGGGAAACGTGCGTTTCAGTTTGCGCCTTGCTCCCCTCGACACCCACCTCCCAGCCTCTGGGCCTATGATCTACGGGGCCGTCCACGTTTTTATTTTATTTTAAAAATAATCTGAGGCTTCCCTGGTGGCGCGGTGGTTGAGAGTCCGCCTGCCGATGCAGGGGACGCGGGTTCGTGCCCCGGTCCGGGAGGATCCCACATGCCGCGGAGCGGCTGGGCCCGTGAGCCGTGGCCGCTGAGCCTGCGCGTCCGGAGCCTGTGCTCCGCGACGGGAGAGGCCACAGCGGTGAGAGGCCCGCGTACAGCAAAAAAGAAAAAAAAAAAAAAAAAAATCTGTATTTCAGTGCAGCATCCATCGCTTTGTATTTGTAGACCAGGCAGAAGCAGCAGCTGCCACGTACCGGACGTCAGCGTGTCCAGCGACGTACTTAGTACCATTGCGTCCTTACGCTCATCCTATGGGTGGGTATTAATGACATGTTTCAGATGAGGAAACCAAGGACCAGTGGTCTTGAGTAACGTGGCCAAGGTCATCCAGACGCTGTTGGAGCCGGGAATTAAGTTCAGGTCTGTTGGACTTTCCAAGCATGTGCTGTCTCTCTTCTCTCTCCACGTGGGGCTGAGGGAAAATGACCTTGAGCCAGCCTGGCGGAGCCTGGCTTGGATTTGCTCCGTGAAAGCTCCGGCTTCCGCTGGTCGCTGTGGTGGACAGACAGCCGAAGGCTCGTTCTTCTCTGTGGTCACTCCGCACGCTTCCCCTCCCACTTCCTCCTCTAGCTGTGCGTTTGTTCCCGAGGTTCCTGCCTGGACCCTGCTTGGTCCTCAGATCTGTGGGGACCTCCATCTGTCCAGCCTTGGCTTTGAGATGACCGCTTCGTGGCGGGGCCCCGCTTCACCACGTTCTTGGAACGTCTTCCCAGTCATTCCCTCCTGGAAATAAGGCCGTCCATTCTCCAACGAGGTTCTGATGCGCTCGGGGCCCATCCTTGCAGGCTGAGCGCCCTGACTGCATGCGTTGTGCATTTATTGATTTTTAAAGAACATCTCGGTGGAGATATAGTTCACTTGCTGTAAAGATGCATTTCGCATACCTTTGGAGTGTACAGTCCAATGAATTTTAGTATTTTTACAGGGCTGTGCAACCGTCACCACTGTCCAGTTCGTGCATATTTTCATCATCCCAAAGAGAAACCCCGCACGCACTGGCAGTCACGCCCCGTACCCGCTCCGACCCCTGTAACCCTTTGTGACTGTGGATCCTCGTGCGTCATTGACAGTGATGTTAATTTGGTCACTGGGGCTCCACCTGTGTCGTCTCACTGAGGGCAGCACATTCCCTGCATTCAGATCTAGGTCTTTTGTGACAGTCCACCTGGTAAATGATCCACGTGATAAATGATGCACTTAAAAGGAAGCACATGAGGTTAGTTAGGGACCTGGGTGTCATTTGGAGGTGAGGTCAAGCACTTTCTTTCAGTTACATGAAAAGTGATTTTAAGATTTATTTCTTTTAACTATCTCAGCAAAGCTAAGTCTATAAGTCACATCTACTGGTAGTTGAAGATGTGAATTATGACCTTTAAAAAAATTTTATTATGAAATATATACAACAAAATTTTCAATTTTAACCATTCTTAAGTACACAATTAAGAATGAATTACATTGTAATTACAATGTAATTACAATGTAATTACAATCACATTGTAATTCATGTAAGTGGCATGAATTACATCCACAGTGTTCTACAACCATTGCCAGGCTATTTCTCAAACTCTTTCTGTACTCCAGACAGAAACTCTGTAACCTCTAAGTAATAACTCCCCATTCCTCCCTCTCCTAGGCCTCTGGTAACATCTAGTCTACTTTCTGTTTCTGTGAATTTGCCTATTCTAGATATTTCATATAAGTTGAACCACACAGTATTTGTCCTTTTGTGTCTGAATTATTTCACTTTGCATGGTGTTTTCAAGGCTCATCCACATTGTATCATGGGTGTCAGAGCTTCATCCCTTTTCATGGTTGAATAATATTCCACTGCGTGAACTGACCACATTGTGCTTATCCATTTGTCAACTGATGGACACTTGGGCTGTTTCCACCTTTTGCTACTGTGAATAATGCTGCTGTGAACATCAGCCTACAAGTATCTGAGTTCCTCTTTTCAATTCTGTAGGGTATAGACCTAGGAGTGTAATTGCTGGGTCTGAATTACAGCTTTTTGGTTAGAAGAGCCCATTTCCTTGTGTGGCTCCCCCAGTAGAATGCTGTGTAGATGAGGATGTCGGATCAGGAAATTCTGCTGTGGCAGTAGTGAGGGTCCAGTCTGTCCCCTGGGCTCCCAGGGCCGGTGTCAGAATTTTTACTTTAATTAGGTGTTTAAGAATACGGCACTGCTGGAGGAGTAACCGATGCTTCCCCCCTTGCCAAAATAATGAAGGTCTCCACATCCAGTTCAGTGCTCACCTTCCTGCCACCTGGGCTTTGTAACGGCAGGAAACGGGTATTTGGCAAGACAGAGCTATTTGGTCTGTCTGTCCCCGTCTGGCCGTCCGTAGTCCAGGAGTGCCCACGCCTGGGAACCGCGGGGACCCTGGGAGGGGATGGATGCCGCGTGGCCGGGTGAGCCCCCCGTGGCCCTGCGTCTGCGCTGGCGGAGGGGCAGCGTGGCCAGGAGGTAGCTGGTGAGGGGCCTCTGTCTGCAGCCTGGGGGGCTGCCTGGGGGGAAGGCGGGGCCCAGGGCTGCCGCCTGCTCCTCACACAGCTGCAGTCTGGGCGAGGGAGGGAAAGGTGTGGGGGGAACAGGGAACGCTCGGGGAGAGAGGCAGGAAATCGGCGGGGAGGGGAAGGCGACGGCAACACTTGGTGGCCCCGTGGGGAGATGGAGGGCCAACCAGTGACTCAGGAAACCCTTTCAAACTGGGGATGGCTATTTCTTCCATAAATGTTTTGTCTGAAAGTAATAACATCATTTTACTTTCTGATTGTTCTAAAATACCTTTTCAATGCTCTTCACCTCTACTGTATCAGCAGTTTTTGTTTTTTTTTTTTAAACCCATTGAAGTAATGGGACAAGTTTTATTATTTCCATTTTTTCAGATAAGGAAACCTGGGCTTAGAAAGTTTGAACAACTTGCCTGGTTAGGGAAGGAAAAAAATGAATCTGTTTTTTTATTTTTTGACAGAATATTGTATGGTGGACTTTATCTTATGTTTACCTAGGTGGGCTCATATATGTTCTGCCATTTATTCCTACAGGAGCCCTACTAAGGTTAGACAGCTCTCTGGGCTAGAATCCCTGTCCCCTGGTCTGGGCTCCTCCTGTAGCCCGACTGTACCGTCTGTCAGGGCTCCGTGCCCTGACCCAGGCCCACACCTCGTGCCTCGTGGCTGCTGAGCTGCTCTTGCTGCGTGCCCAGCTCCCTGATTGGCGGGTTCTGCTGGGGCGTGTGTGTGTTCTTTCTCAGATTAGCAGAGGTGAACGTGCTAAGACGGACTGCAGGTCAGGCCCTTTGTGGGCCCATACACTTAGTTTAATCCAACTTTTAGTAAACCCCCCTCCTGTGGGCTCTGCCTTCCCACCCCCTCCCTGGTCCTGCTCACAGGTGTGTCCTGGCCGCTGTCCAGAGCTGAAATGGTGCACAGTGTGTCTCCAAGGTCAAAGCCTCTGTCACCGTGTCGAGCTGCCCAAGACGTCCCGGGGTTCCGAGCTGCACATCCGAGGGGATTACGGTGACTCAGATGTCACATTGGTCTGCAGTGGAGAAGGTCCTGTGCCTCTGTTTTTCAGTTATTTAAAAGCCAGCGTTCTCGACCTGAGCCCAGCTGTCTGAAAGACCAGGAGATGAGGGGCCTTTTCACAGGATAAACTGACTGTGAAATGCCCTGAAAATGGGGACTCTCACGCCAATTTTGGTGAAAACAATCCTAAGTTGCTTTTCCCCTCCCAGAATTGGGGCAGTTAGTCAATCTTACCATGTTTTGGGCATCTGCTCTGTGTAAGGCAGTCTGCTCACAGGATCGCTGGATCCAAGGAGACCTTCAGGGTGACGGCCCCTCAGCTATCCCATCCTTTGGGGAGTGTGTAGTCCAGTAGGAAGAAAGATGCACAGATCCCACAGCTGAAATAACGGGCAGAGCGTGCTTGACGTTACAGGGAGATAAAGATGAAGGGCTCACAGGTTTAAAGAAGGAGGGGGTACACTCAGATGGAGTAAATGGAGAAAGCACATATGACGGGGGTGACAGAGCTGAGCCTCGAAGGGTGGGCAGAAACAGGGTAAAGAGGAGGACTCACGTTCCCAACAGAAAGCATGGTGGTGACAGCCTCATGCATTGGATTTTAAAGGAATGGGGAGCTGAGTTTGCTTAGTGCATAGGCAGTGTATGGGGAGAAGTGGAGAGAAGGCTGGAACGGCAGGGAAGGGGAAGGTGTGGATAGCCCTCGCAGCAGGCTGGAGTTTGCATCCCATTCGGGGGCTGCTCAAGGCCATCTGGAGTGTTCGAGCCAGGGGAAGGTGGACCAGAGCTGCTCTTCCAGAAGCCTAGTCAGGTGGCAGGGTAGAGGGTGAAGTGGTGGTCTGAGACCACAGGTGGACGGACAGTTCCCAGGCTGTTGCCATCGTCCAGGCGAGAGGGAAGAAGGGGTTTTCTCTACAAAAGCTGGGGGGCAAGAAAGCCCTCTGTCTACATAGCAAGGGTTATCTAGATGGGAACGGCTATCTAGGTGGGCAGAGCCATCTAGGTGGGCGGGGCTATCTAGGTGGGAAGGGTTATCTAGGTAGGTGGGGATATCTGTGTGGGTGGGGCTAAATACATGGGAAAGGCTGTCTAGCTGGGGAGGGTTACCTAGGTGGGAGGGGCTATCTAGGTGGGAGGGGCTATCCAGGTGGGAAGGCTAGAGGGTGGATTTGGAGGGCTAACGGAGGATACCCAGCATACATGCAGGATTAGAGTTCATTTAAAGGTGATATTTGAAGCTGTGGAAATGGATGAAATTATTAGGGAGAGAGAACAGAGGGAGGGGATGATGTAGGGCTGGGAACGGAGGAGCAGATAAAACAGAGGAGACAGAGCCAGAGGGGCCCGGGAGGTGGAGGAGAGCCTTGCTCCTGCGGGGTCGTGGAGGGCAAGGGAGGCCACTGCTGTCAGCGTCAGATGGGGTGGTGGGGAGGGGAGATGGAAACCGAGGGCAACCCCACTGGATTTTCTTTCTTTTTTTTTGCGGTACGCGGGCCTCTCACCGCTGTGGCCTCTCCCGTTGCGGAGCACAGGCTCCGGACGCGCAGGCTCAGCGGCCGTGGCTCACGGGCCCCGCCGCTCCGCGGCACGTGGGGTCTTCCCGGACCAGGGCGCGGACCCGGTTCCCCTGCATTGGCAGGCGGGCGCGCACCCACTGCGCCACCAGGGTAGCCCCGGGGATATATGTTTATGTATAGCTGATTCACTTTGCTGTAGCCGCTCCGCGGCACGTGGGATCTTCCCGGACCGGGGCACGAACCCGTGTCCCCTGCATCGGCAGGCGGACTCTCCACCACTGCGCCACCAGGGAAGCCCAGCCCCACTGGATTTGACGACCTGGTTCTCAGGGCACCCTGGGAGGCGGCTCGGGGTGACTGCCGTGCAGTCAGACTGTGTGATGCCGAGAGTGGGTGGCGGGCTGTGTGGGCACGTGAGGGCCACTCTTCGGGAGTTTCGGCTGTGAGTGAGAAAGGAGGAGATGGATTTGTTGGCGCAGGAGAGAGTGGGAATGGATGGGCGGGGGGCCGTTGACGAAGCAGACGTGGACGAAGGCACTAGGCCGTGGGGTAAGTTCAGGAGTGGAAGGGTTAGCCCCCCAGCCGAGGAGATGGAATTCTGTTCTCAGAAGCAGACCTGAGCAGGTTGGCAGAGCACAGGAAGCTGTAGAGTTGTGCTGGGGGGTGGGCGTGAGGCTGCAAGAGGAGGTCTTGGGGGTCTGGGGGAAGAGAGACCTGCCTCTGGTGTTCCCACCCTGTCTCCCCACCCCTGTCCGCACCAGCCGAGCTTCCCAGCCTAGGATGTGAGCCCTCTGGAGATTGGCTGGCCTTCGTGCAGTGTTCAGCTCTGTGACTTTGTGTCCTTATAATTATATCAGAATATCACGTTTCTGCGAACAGAGCATCTTCATATATTTTTTCTTTATCCTCTCCTCCTTCATAACCCCACAACAAAAAATGTTACAAACCCCTGGAATATCTCAGATCGGACCCCATTTGAGCTTTGCAATGCCTGGATTGCCCTGTAATCAAGACAAGTATCCTGAATGTTTAAGGAAAGGACAGTAACACTCTTTGGGTGCCTTGCGGATGTCCCCTGCTGGTGGCATCGAGTTTACTCTCGGTCCAGGAGGAGTTGATGTCAGGAGACACCGGCAGAGACTCTGGTTGTGAGGGCAGAGCAGGTGGACTGGAGGGCCTCTCGCAGAGGCAGCGGGGGTGGTGGCTGCAGAGCTGGGGAGGCTGGGCCCCTGCACCTCCCCGGAGTCCTCCCGGCAGGTGAAATGTACAGACAGCCCCAGGCCCCAAGTCCCACCCCTGTTCTCCAGCTCCTGCACCAACCCTCCACCTCCTCCACGTGAGATGGACCCGACCACAGGGTGGGATACCTGGGGAGGGGTGAGACCTTTACCTGGAAGCCATTTTCGCTGCCTTTCTTGGCTCGGGAGGTGGCCCAGCCGCCATCTGCCTGCCCAGAAGCAGTGAGCCGTGGCGGCCTTCTGGGGCCTGGTGCCCTGTCAACCTGTGGGGCCCCATCTGGATACCTACCTGCAGAGTTTGGCCATATTCTGATGAACCTCGAGGGCGGCGCTGACCCCAACCCGAGCTGTTGCTGGGTCTGGGCCACAGAATGCTCTGGTTTCCCTTTCCCACTTCAGGGGAACTGAGGCAGAGTGTTGGCTGCAAAAGGAGTTCTGAGTCTGATGCACAGGCCTCCTCAGTGCCAGCCGTGTCACTCGCCAGACAGCGCGTCCCAGGCCTGGACCTTTGCAGTCTGGCTTGGCTTTGGTAGAATGGAGGAGGAGAGAAGAAAATCTCCAGGAGAAAACTGCCAAAACAAAAATGCTCTTGAGGTGGGTGAAGTGATGGAATGGGCCTGGTGTCCTGGAGAGGGAGACCCCCGGAGACATCACAGGACGAAGTCTCGTTCACGCCCGCTTGGCCACGGATGAGCACAGGCCAGTGTCTCCCGAGTGGTGACAGTTAGGTCATGGTCTGAAAGGCAGAGAGGGTGAAATGGCAATAAAGGTCATCTACTCATGTTTACAGGCCCAGAAGTAAATGAACAGAAACTCTAAACTAGAGACTCTTAGGGAAAGCTTCCTCGAGCACTTGGGGGCCAAGCTTACGAGTTCCTTGGCAAGGATCTGCGTGTGGTGTGTGCAGGTATGGGGTGTCACCGGCTGCAGGTGTGTCTGGGCGCCAGGAGACCTGCGTGTAGAGGTACCTCTGCCTCTTGCTTTGGCATTTTGTTGCATCACTTCCCTTCCCTGTGTCTGGGGATCTGTACCCACTCCCCCAGCCCTCCAACTGAGAATCTGTTTATTCTTTTTTATTTTTTATTTTTTATTTTTATTGTTTTTGTTTATTCTTTTAACCCCACTTATAAATGACTGATTTAAATATTGCAAAGGGATTAAGTGAAAACTTTGTGAGTGTGGTCCTATGCATACTGTCCGCGGTGTGGGGAAATGGTAGTGTAGGCTCAAATGCATAAGGAGTATTTCTGAGCTAAGTTTTTCCTAAGAAAGAATGTCTTGGGGGAGGGGCAGGAAGAGTGCAGAATAGCCCTGCTCCATGGTTTTGAAAATAGTAGCATAGAAAATAGGCTTTGGGTTTTCAGTGCGTGGAGATGTCCTGTGTCTCCTTAGCCTTGTGTATGAAGTGATTGAGGGGGGCTTGAATTGGGGTGCTTTACACACCACACAGTAATGTGATTAAGAAGACACCTGCTTCCAAGAAAGTCTTTGTGAAGAAGCCGTGTTGCATCTTGCATTCTTTTCCTTCCTTCTGGTTTCTTTCCTTAACACTGAAGCACATGTTTTGTAGTGTTTTGGGCAGTGGTCTATAGTGGTAAACTTCCTCAGTCTTTGTTTGAAGCTGTTTTTCTTTTTCGTTTTCTTTCTCTCTTCCTCCCTCCCTTCCCTCCCTCCCTCCCTCCCTCCCTCCCTCCCTCCCTCCCTCCTTCCTTCCTTCCTTCCTTCCTTCCTTCCTCTCTCTGTCTCTCTCTCTCTGTCTCTCTCTCTCTCTCTCCTTCACTCATGAATGATGGTTTCATCAGGTACACAATTCTGTGTGAGCTCTTGTCTTCTTTCAGCAATTTGAAGATCTTGCATTGTCTTCTGGACTCTATTGTTGCTGATGAGAAGTCTGCTGTAAGTCCAAGCCACGATTCTGATTTTTGAAAGATACTCACTTTGTCTTTAGTCTTACGTAGTTTCACAATATTGTGTTAATACATTAATTAAAAAAAAATCTTGCTTGTGACTTGGTGAGATACTTCAATCTAAGGATTTGTATCATTACCAGTTCTGGAACATTCTCAGTTATTTTCAGCTATTCCTTCTCCACCAGCCTTTCTATTTTATTCTTCTGGAACTCTGGTATTAAAACATGTATTGATCTTTCTCATTTTACCTTTTCTCCTAGATGCTCTTTCATATCCTATATTTCATTATCTTTCTTTGCTACACTCTAAGTGATTTCTTCAGCTCTATCTTCCAGTTCACCAATTTTTTTCATTTGTATCTAATAAGCTGTTTTACCTTTAAATATATTTTCATTTTTAATGAAAATTTTATTTCTTAAAGTTCTATTTTGTTTTTCTTCAAACCTTTTGTTTTTTTAAGACTGTATTTTGTCCCTTTATGATTTCTATTCCATATTTTAGATTGTTAATCATTTGAAACATATATGTAATATTTATTGTCTATTTCAGATTGTTTTATTGATCTCAGTCCTTGGGGAGTGGCTATCCTGTTTCTTGTATCTGCTGACTTTCACTGATGGTGGATCACTTCCTTCTGTGGCATTTGAATTTTGAGTGTGAGCCTATGTCCTTTGTGAATTTTTTCTCCCGTGGTGTCCTAAGCACCTGAATTGTGGAGGTGATGCTACAGTGCGGTTTTACGTTTGCCTCCAGTGGGTAATCTTGGTGGTTTCACTGGTCTAGAAACAGTTGTTAGTATTTACTCTTTCACTTGGAAGGCCCAGAGCATACTGGTGCTTTGATTCGCCGTGAGAAACAATTCTCACACCCAGAATCTCAGTCAGAGGCAGGGGCCATGCATGTAGGATGGACCGACTCATATAAACAGGAAGGCTTTTACTTCCCAGCACTGCTGCAGGCAGACCTGCTCTGCTCGCCCCCCTTTCCTTTTGTTCCCCGTCATCGAAGCCCATCATAGCTTAGTTATTTGAACAGTCTCATTGCAATACTCAGGCCTCAAAAGACATTCCAAAGCCCATGGGCTACTTCAGGCCTTACCCATGGCTTTCAGATTTGTGCAGGGGAAGAGGGTCGTGACCTATTTTTTTCCCTGCGGCCAGTCCTCCTCCGTCCCCGCCATGCTGGGCTTCTAGGATTGGGGCAGAGGAGAAGCACTTGGAGAAGAAACAGGGCTCACGGCTTTCTCCTTGGTGCCGGTCTGCCTGCCGTTGCCTGCTGTCATGCTCTCTGCCATGGCAACCGTCCCAGAGCCGACACTTTCTCAGGGCACCTCTGTGGGTTCCTGGAAGGTCCCTGTGGGATCCTTGAAGTGGGCGATGCGGTCTCTGCCAGACCTCTTGTGAATCTCAGCCTCTTTCTGCTGGGGCTTGAATGCAGCCACCTACACGTCATCTGCTCAGCGCAGCAGGGGCCACTGTGTTTGGTTAGCAGTTGGGGCTGCAGTCTGCTTCCCGTCGCCACCCTGTCTGTACAGCTGCCCCAGTGCCCCTGGAGAATTCTGCAGGTGGGGGGCCCGCACCATCCCTTGGCGTGTACGGTCCCGGACTCGGGGAGACATGGGTTGAGGCTTTCCCGGGACTGGCGCTCCATTAGGGATAGAACAGGTGTGTCAGGGTGGCTCACTGTTCTGTCTTCACTTGGCAGACTAGAGGCAGGACAGACTGTCAACCATCTGTCCGTCCGTCCGTCCGTGTTTGGCGAGTGCTTCCCGTGAGCCGGCGCCGTAGTAGCCTCTTGGCAGCAGGCATAAGCAAGCAGAACCAGTTTTCACAGCCGGGCGTTAAGTGTTCACTGGATCTCAGAGACACAGTGAGGATGCAGTGGTGAGTGAAACAGATGGACGCCGCCCCCCGCGCTCACGGCGGGGCTCTGGCTGCACCGCGTCCAGCCTCGGTGGTGGCCGCGTGGTGCAACGTGGCAGCTCACCTGCGTGAGAAGCGCCTGGGTCCTCCAGACTCTGGAAGTCTCGCCCAGCCTTTATAGAGCCGACCCATCAAGGACCACGTGAAACACAAACCAGGCTGGGTGCGGAGTGGCTCTGGGGACGAGGGTAAACCGGTGTGAACGATGCCTTTGTGGGACTGAGTGACCCTCTCTGTGTCACTGGAGTTTGTCTCTGCTTGCTGCCTTCATCTTCCGTCCTGAGCCCCTGCTGGGCTGTGGGACTGTCCATGGCACCCTCAGGGATCCAGGGCTCTCCTCCTCTGTCCCCAGGAAGGGGCTCCAACCCCACAGAGCCATGCGGCCTGGTCCAGACTCTTCCTGGCAGACCTGGGGTGACTCGAGTGGCCGCTGCTGTCCCCAGAGGCCAGGAGCCTCGAGAGGGTGGGGAGATGCACTTAAGACCTCCTCCAGCAGGGCCACCTGGACCCTGCTCAGAAGGAGGCTGGAATCAACTATTTACATTTTTGTGCGAATGTAACTCATTTTGCATCCTCTCTGGCGTATTTGCACGGTCAGCCTTTTGTCTGATTGAGAGATGAAAGGCTTTGTCTTTTTTCCAGGAATTCCAGGCATCAGCAAGCAATTTCAGGAGGAATTAGTAAGGCTAAAATCATTGAGCCTGTGGCTTCAGTTTAAATCAGGAGAAGGATGTACCTAAGATGACAAATGGTTTCAGGTCCCGTGCAGGTCTGAGACTGGTCATGGGGCCTGAAGTGCTGCGTGTGGAAAGGATTCTGAGCTGCAGCCCAAGCTCAGGGCGAAGAGTGCAGGGATTGATTAGTGATGTCTGCCCCAGACTCAGGATGGGGAAAAGGTGCGCAGCACACCTACTATTTTGGCCATGCCTGGGAAAGTTGGACAGATGCTCAGGCTCTTTTTATACAGCTGGGTGATTCAATCAGTTCTGTCAACCAATTCAGTGAAAAAAAAAAAAATCAGTTGAAAAATGTTTGGTATAATGTAGGAAAAAAAGGGAAAAAAAGTACCCATTTTGTAAATTTTGTCTTTCACTTTTTATTCAGCTAGGTTGGTAAGTCCTAGACATATTTTAAAAGGCGAATTAAATCCAAGAGCTTCTAACTTCTGGTCTGACTTTCCTGAAGGAATTGCTAGATGATACTTTATAGTTTTATTACACTGTCTTTCTAAATATTTTTCAAAACATTTCACACCTAGTATTTCATTGTGTTCTCACTTGATCCCTGTGATGCTCAGAGATGATCTGATGGGTCATCACGAGAAGGTGAGGGGTCGGCCCAGATCCCTGGCCCCTTCCTTTGTCCCGTGAACTTTCTGCGTCTCCTCTGGGGTCCGGAGGAGATTTCCACCTGGTTGATTACTGTTGCTTTGCTCTCGGTGGGGCTGGAGTCTGTAGGCCGGTGCAGGGACTCAGAATATCGTCCAGGCCGGCTTCAGAGCCTCCTTTCCCTAGCAGGCCGATGCCTGAGACCCCACCGCTCTGATAAAATACTTCGGGGTTTCTAGGATGGAAGATTTTGATTGGAAATGAGCACAGTCCGTAGTCATTCATACCCTGGAGTTGTCAGCTGATGTGTCTGAGTCACCCCTCACCATCTCCTGGCACCCGAGGGCCTCCTGGTCCACCTACAGTGGTCTGAGCTTGGCCATATTTGGTTTTCTCGAGCTGGTTGGCTTTGGACGTGTTTTTCAACCTGCCAACACCCGAGTGGGGACCCAGATCCAGCCGTGCATTTAAATGGCAGGCGGTGGAGACATCCAGGGATGCGGGGCCGTTTACTTAACATAAATTAGTTCTCGGCGGTGCATTCCTTTGGTTGTAAACAGTTTAGGGTCATGGCAGCTAGTGTCTTCTCCCCCGCGCTCTCCCCAGCTCAGACCTCCATTGGATTTGTTTCTACAACCAGGGACCTGGAGGACTGCAAGGGGTTCCACCCTTCCTCCCGCGTGCCCACGCCTCCCCATCCCTAGCGCTTCGCTCCCAGTGGGCGCTGCTAAGTGTGTCTCATCCACTATCTCACTGAGGTAGGAACTCCTCTTATCCCCATTTCACAGGAAAGAAGACTGAGGCTCAGAGAGCTTAAGGAGTTTGCCTGAGGTCACATAGCTAATGAATGGTGGAGCTGGAATTTGACCCCAGCAACTGTTTTCTGAGTCCTTGCTCTGGAAAAGCCCTGCTGTGATTATGTGGTTTCTCTTCCAATCTGGATAGTCTGTTGTTGGGCTTTTGAGATTTTTCCTGGTAGCTTAAACAGCAGCCCATTCGCTGGCAGCACCAGCCTGTGGATCTGCTCAGACCTCCCCCAGCGGGAGGAAAGTTGGGGTGAGGAATTTGCGTCGTCGCGGCAGTGGCGTCAGCACGACGGCCTGGTCCAGACCTCAGATTCAGGGCAGGAGGACCCTGGGTGCGAGAGTCCGGTTTCTGTTCTGCCCCGGGGTCCTCCAGGGAGTGGGTGCGCCCGGCCTGCCCTGGGGCGTCTGCCTGCACCCGTGGAGCGCTACCAGGCAGGGAGTCCATCCTGGTGTAAGCAGCGGCTGGTATATTTAGAACTAATCTCTAGGGACTGTCGTATGTGTTTATCTGCAGGCTCAGAGATCAAAGTCAGGAAGGTGGGTCAGTAAGAAATGCTTGGGTTGACATCCACTTGACACAGTGGCTCTTTCCCAGGGATTCAGGGCAGCCTGATACGTGAGGCCTATTTTAGGGTCTTTCTTTATCGGTTTGGAATTGTCACTGTCTGCGCTGCAGTCAAACAGGACTAGCCTGGATCTGCCTTTCCTGACTTGAAAAAGCACCACCGCACAGGCTCGCCTTCCGGGCCGTCTTTCCCAGCAGGCTCACGTGTCTGGGCCCTCCTTTTTCTCTGCAGCCTGCCCGCAGATGTAACCTCCTGATTCACTGTCTAATTTAGGGCAGAAACTTGCAGAGCAAAATGTCAAGAGGGGCTGTTTTCACTTCTGGATTTTACACATGCTTAATGTTCTTGCTTTGAATGCACTCCAAGAGAATATAATAAATAAAGCCGCGCGCACATCTATCTCAGTGGAGCAGGCCTCACGTGGAGCCAGCTGCTTTGGGGGATAAACCACATTTCTTTTTCCCTCCCCGTCTCCCTTCCCTTCCTTCAAATATATCTTTCATTCATTAGACAAAACAGTCTTCCACAGGGTAGGAAAGGGCACAGCGATTACATCTCTAGCACCAGATATTTTGTAGTCGTAAAATTATTTGCCTCTGGCTTTTCTTCCCAGTTTGATTCGCATTTATTCTGGAATCAAACACACCCGTATTGGGCCATTGCTGAATTCTATAAGATGACTCAGTTTGAACAAACTCCTGCTTTATGTAATGGGACTTCTTAAGTGGGCCGCCTGTCAGGAAGGTCCGGGAAGCTCCTGTTCTTGGTGCAGGAGGCTGTGTTTGAAGGACATGGGTTCTGCTCTGCAGTACTTTCCACTGAAAGGGAAATTGAGAAATGAACGCGGACTGTCTAGCATGGAAGCCAGGACAGGGCAGAAGCACTGGCCAGGCGAGGCTCCCTGCCAGGATCTGGAGCAGACGCTGAGCCAGGTGTGGGTGTTACGGGGACCAGCTGAAGCTTCATGTTCAGCCACGAGGCTGAACAGTGTTCCACGTACCACCCACACGCTGCCCACTCAAGAGGTGAATGGACATTTGTTTTTGTGATGGTCGATAGGGAATTTAATTTAGGCACAGCTAATAGCTGTGTGTGTGTGTGTGTGTGTGGTGGGTTGGTGAGAGTTTCGTGCATTTTGTTTGAATTTGAACATTAGCTAATCTTGTAGGCACTGTTTCATGTTGGGGATGTCTCATATACAATGTGATATTGGGGTTCAGACTTTGCAGTTGATTGTAGATATCTCTTTTATTTCACTTTTTCTTCTCCTATCTTTTTCAAGAGAGTGGGGAGATATTTATGTATGGGTAATGCAAGGTCCGTAATGTTATAGATTACAGCTTTTAAATTTTTATTACTTTTTTAAAGAGAAAGATTAGTGGTTTGGGCTCGACTGGGCTGAGTTGAGTTTAGAAATAAAAATAGCCACGATTCATTGAGTATCTACTGTATGCTAAGCTTTATATCAGGAACTTCATGTGAATTGTGTGATTTAAGTCTCAAAACAGTTGTGTGTTGTAGATATGCATATTTTAACTGTACCAAGGAAGGAATAGGTTCACCATAGCTAATGGCATGGTGTTCCATACAAGTTGGGATCTGGATCTGGATGTAGAGCATAGCGTTGGAGGGTGGAGGATGAGACTTGTGGCCTCAGGCCTATGAGATTTGGGGGAGCAGGAAAGGAGCCCTTTCGTAAAGCCCAGAACCTAAAAGAACTTCCTGTTCAAGAAAAGGAGATGAAGAAAACTCTGTTTACTGCTTTGGAGTGAACAAGAAGGAGGCTCACTGTGTGTCCTGGGGCTTCCTCTGCCCCCTGCACCGTACCACTCACAGGATGGAGTCTGGGTTTATGCTACTCGCTTGTTACAGGAACTTTAGGGTTAAAAAATGGACGTCGATGGTTGGATGGATTAAGAAAATGTGATGTGTACATACTGTCTCCTCCAAATTCATGTTGAAGCATTAACCTCCCGGTATCTGGAGATTGACCTTGCGGGGGAGATCAGGTTTAGCTGAGGTCACGAGGGTGGAGCCCCCATGTTGGGATTAGTGCCCTTATAAGACCAGACACCAGAGAGCCCCTCTCTCTCTCTTTCTGTCTCTACCTTCTGAGGACACAGTGAGAAGGTGGCTGACTCCAAGCCAGGGTGAGGGCCCTCACCCTGCTCTTAGATTTCTAGCCTCCAGAATGGTGAGAAAATGCATGTCTGTTGTTTAAGCCACTCAGTCTGTTGTATTTTGTTATGACAACCAAGCAGACTAAGACACATACAATGGAATATTATTCAGCCTTAAAAGAGAAGGGAATCCGGTCGTATATTGGGTTGGCCAAAAAGTTCTCTTGGGTTTTCCGTAAGATGTTATGGAAAAACCCAAATGAACTTTTTGGCCAACCCAATATTATAACATGGATGAACCTCGAAAACATTATGCTACGTGAAATGAACCAGGCACAAAAAACAAACCCTGTTTGATTCCACTTGTTTGAGGGGTTTAAAGCAGTCAGACTCTCAGAAACAGAAGCTAGAACGGTGGTTGAAAAATGGTTAAGGTGGTACATTTTGTACCATTTTGTACCACATACAAAAACTAGGTCTAGGATAATTGATACCCAAATAGTCCTTCAAAAATAAGCACAACCAACTCTGAAGAAACTTCTATACCTCAGGGCCCTCAATGCTCTCAAAAAATAAGCAATCCTGGCTGAGGCTGTGCTAACAATAAAAAACACAAACCTCATAAAAAAATATACCTCCACGAGGAAGAACTGGCTGATACAAGAAGCAGGAGAGTTAGTGCCCCAACAGCTAAAGTAATGGGATGGTTTGAAGGGACCATAAAATAAATTTGTTTGAGACAGTTGAAGAGATAAAAGAAGAAATAGAAAACCTAATAAAAGAACAGTTCTCTATGAAAAAAGAGAAGGTTTGAAAAAAGGGCCCAGTAGTACTTTTGGAACTGAAAAACAGTTGTTGAGGTAAATAAGTTAATGGGATGGATGAAACATCAGGGTAGACACAGCAGAAGATAGAATCTGTGACTGGAAGTTAGACCTGGGGAAATTGCCCAGAATTCAGCACTGAGAGATAAACTACTGAATCTATGAAAAAGCAGTTGAAAGAATCAGGGAAGAGAGCCAAAAGGTTCAGTATGTGTCTAAATGGAGTTCTGGGAGACAACAGAATGGTGCAGAGACATCATTTTAGAAGCTAATGCCAAGGACATTCCAAAATTGAAGAAGGATATTGATTTTGTAGGTTGCAGTAGCACACTGAGGATTGGGTCGGGTAATTCAAAATACATTGACATCTAGACAGTCAGCATAGAAAACTGCTGAGGAGTCAAAGAAAATGAAAAAAATCTTAAAAGCAAGCAGGGAGAAAAGGCAGATTATCTGCAAGCAGCAGACTTCATCAAAACCGTAACAGAGGTTAGAAGACAAGGAAACAATATCTTCCAAGTGCTCAGTGGATGTCCAACTAGAATTCTGTACAAAGCTAGACTATCTTTCAAGAGTTAGGATGAAAAGACATCTTTTGTGTAAACAAACACCAGGAACATTTACCTCTAAAATGATCGTGGCTGAGAGAGCTACCAAGAGATGCATTTAAAGAAAGCAGCATTCATCGTTTCTTTTCTTTAAAAGAAGGCTAAGATTTAGGATGGCTTGAAAACAAGGTAGTTGTAAATATTGAGCACTAATAAGGTGGAAGATGAGTGATGGATGGGGTGGATGCAGAGATCAGAACTTAATGCATTCTAAGGTCTCGGTATTTTTCAGAGGAGTAATGAACTCTCATTGAAAATCCTCCCTAGTTCAAAACAAAGGAGAGAAATATCCAGACGTTGACTTTGGACATCCATCATGATCACTAGAATGACAGTTCACGTGTCTTGAATTCTTTCATTTATGTTATTTCATTTAATTTCACAGCAACCATATGAAAGAGATTATTGTTCCTGTTTTGCAAGGTGAGGAAACAGGGTGTGTTTACCTTTGAACCCCCATCCCTCAAAGTACCACACGGCCATAGGTGTGCTCAGTAAATGGGACCTGGCAACCCAGCCGAGGTCATTGTGCGGTCACGGCATCAGAAAAGTGCTATCTGGACCATCCAGCTTCAGCCCCTGCCCTCTGCAGGGCCCTGCCCCCATCGTTTACCTGCCTGGGCAAGTGACTTTCTGCACATCTGTAAATGGATGCCCGCGTTCCCACCTTACACGGTCTCTGGTCTCTCAGGTGACGGGTGCCCTTCAGCCCTTTAGCCCTGGCTGTACTTTCACTGTAGATCACAGGCCAGCGGAGCCTCCTCGATCTTTGTTGTGGTTTCTCAAGCCGGGGCCGGTGTCTGCGGGGTGCCTGGACGCCGTCCCGGCCCCTTGTTGCCAGGAGCGCAGTGAGGATGGAGCATCTGAGCACCTGCCCCCGCACACCTGCCTGGCCACCTGTGCAGGACGCCCACCCCACCCAGCCGCCCCACCTGCTCACTGTGGTCTCAGAGCTCGGATTTCTTTACCCAAGGAATTATCAGCAAGGAAGCCAGCGCCTGGGCTACACCAACTGGGAAACCAGTTGCTAGGCTACACGGAACCCTGTTCAGTCACACACTAGAGGGGGCGCCCAGATGTCCTCCTTCAAGGAGGCTCAGTCAGCGTCTCCGCTTCGAGTAGGAGGGCTCTGTCTTCTCAGGTGTACTTGAGAGTCTGTCTCTCTCTCTGTCTCTCTCTCTATCTCTGTCTCTGTTTTTGTCTCCCTCTGTCTCTGTCTTTATCTCTCTCTCTGTCTCTCTGCCTCTCTGTCTCTGTCGCTCTCTGTATCTCTCTGTCTGTCTCTGTCTCTCTGCCTCTCTGTCTCTCTCTGTATCTCTCTGTGTGTCTCTCTGTCTCTGTCTGTCTCTCTGTCTCTGTCTCTCTGTATCTTGCTCTGTATCTCTCTGTCTCTCTGTCTGTCTCTGTCTCTGTCTCTGTCTGTCTCTATCTCTCTCTCTGTATATTATGTATGTATGTATATAACATGCCAAATTAACTGGTTAAGTCTGTGAAAATAAATTGTTGTGGTGGTGGTTTGATGTGTTTAATCGTGGACTTGCTGTTTGGTGCCCGAATCGCCGGTTGCCTTCAGGGTACAACAGCTCCTCAGCTGGTCCACCCCGCCCGGCTCGCACATAGAAGGAAGGGGAGCTCTGCGTTTCCTTAGGTTACTACGTGTATAACATATGTTAGGTGCCCATTTCTGGCTCCTCACACGTTGCCGTCATCCTCATGAGGGTTTCGTGGTTTCGGTGCATCTGGGTGGACCTGAGATCCATCCATCTCCATGCGGCTTATGCTGCGGGGCCAGCAGGCCTGGTGGACAGACCGTGTCTTGGAGGCAGACAGAGGCTCGTGCTTGCTGCTCACGGAAGCTGCGGGCTCCCCCATGTCCCTGCTTTTCCCCCGAGAGGCCCTAGCCGTGGGTTCCGGGGCAGCCGTGGTATTGAGCCACGTCTTGTGCTCTTGTGGCTGAGACGGCATTTTGCTTTCACCAGAGTGGCTGGAGGGTCAGGTTGCCCCTTCCCGGGGGCGACGGCTCGGGGCAGGTGGGAACGGCATCCACCCAGCAGCGTGGGGACCTGGGCTCGCATTCTGACCCCCGTCTCAGAGGCAGCCTTAGGAAAGCCTGAATCCTCAGTTTCTCCAGCTGTAAACTCAGGGCATCAATCTCCACATTGTCAAGAAATTAAAGTGCGATGATAACATGAGAAAATGCTTTGTAAACCCTAAAACACAGCACTCATATAAGGCACCATTCCTCTCAGATTGGGGAGGTTAATGGCCCTTGCTGTCCCATATTTCAGTGCCAGCAACCATGAGAGCTGTCAGTATATACTGACTAATGATGAGGTGAAGAAGCTGGTGGGCCTGGTGTGGAGGCCGGGCCTTTCCTTGTATACATGCCCGCAATTACGCAATTAACTCACCGAGCAGGTGTTTATTGAGCACCTGCTAAACGCTGGCCACCGGGACTACAAGGGAACAGGCCAGTGAAGTCACGAGTAATGTTCCCTCCAGCCCTCCCAAAGTCAGAAAAATAAGGTGCATTTTTCAGAAACTTAAGTGTATTCAATATAAAGGATTGTCCTTTATGCTGGTGATCTCTCTCTCCTGCCCTTTGGTGATAAATGTCTTTTCTTTTATGAAACGGTGTTGATAGTAGATGGTAGTTGAGTTTTGAAAAACTACCCAGACAGCACATTTTAAAAAGGCATTACCAGTCCTTGAACTCCAAAAGCTCGGGAACCACTGGTCTAGCCCAACCTCCTGCCCACTGCAGACGGCTCTTTCCATTCCTAACAAGTGGTCATCTGGCTTCTACTCTGATGATTCCGGGAAAGGGGGCCTCACGAGCTCTCAAAGCAGCCATTCTGGTTTGGACGAGCCTTTATTTTTTGAAATCAGATAAGGTGAAAATCTGCCGTCCGGTGACTTTTGCCCATGCGTGTCTGACCCCTTCCGTCCGGGGCAAACAGAATGCATTTACCCTCCGGATTTGTGACTGCGTTCCTTCTGACTTGTTTTCCAGGGTTCTTGTCCTGCTTTCTTCACCCAGTTCTCCAGGGCTTCGTTCTCACGCTTCACCTTCCTCGGGTCACCTGCACTCTGCTGGGGTCCCTCGTGGAGTCCGTTGCCCAGGGGGACACCAGGCCGGCTGTGGGCTGCCTTGGGCTGATTCCCCCGTGCTGGGCGGCGCTGAGTGCAGATGAAGGAGGAAGAGATCGCTTCTGCTTTTGGCTGTGCGCTTACTGTCAACAGTGAGTGAGTTACAGTCTGCTCGACCCCAAGGGTCTCCGCTGTCTATCTCGCTGATGAGCCAGGGGGCCGCCCGCCTTCTGTTCGGGCGGTGAGGTTTTTTCGGGTGAGTGCAGGACTTTGTATTTGTGCCTCTTATATTTCATCTTGTCAGTCTGGACAAGGTTGCAAACAAGTTTCCATAGTTTCAGTGGATGGAGGTCACTCGACTCTTGGTTCAACCTTCCAACTTAGCAGCGATTCCTCCCAGATTTGTGTCAGCGGCACAACTGACAAATTTGCCTTCATCCAAAGTTTTTAATTCCGTGTTTAAAAAGCGAGGGCCAAGGGCAGAGCTGTGGGTCCCATCGGAAGAGACCTTCCAAGCTTAGACGCGTCTGTGAATCAGTACTCCAGACATCCGTGTAGGGAGGTGGTACATCTATGTGTCAGCTGACTGCGGACCCGCCGGAGTGCCTGTCCACACTGAGGATGTGAGTTCTGTGTCCGACCCGTTCCCGAACCCGTCACTGCTAGGACGACAGCTTCCAAATTTACCTTTGCAGCCCACGTGTCTGTCTCAAGTTCACTTTTTTTTTTTTTTTTTTTTTTGCTGTACGCGGGCCTCTCACCGCTGTGGCCTCTCCCGTTGCGGAGCACAGGCTCCGGACGCGCAGGCTCAGCGGCCGTGGCTCACGGGCCCAGCCGCTCCGCGGCACGTGGGATCTTCCCGGACCGGGGCACGAACCCGCGTCCCCTGCATCGGCAGGCGGACGCGCAACCACTGCGCCACCAGGGAAGCCCCTCAAGTTCACATTTTTAATTTGCTACTGGACGTGCCTAGAATGTTTCAAGTCCCTCAAAATCAATTCATTCTCTCGCTGCCCCCGAAAGCCTTTCTCCCTCCCTGTGGTCACTGTTTCAGTGATGGCGCCACCACGTTGCTTCA
The DNA here is from genome assembly GCF_002837175.3 of Physeter macrocephalus. NCBI lineage: Eukaryota > Metazoa > Chordata > Mammalia > Artiodactyla > Physeteridae > Physeter > Physeter macrocephalus. The sequence continues at coordinate 53,835,218 of NC_041219.1, read as the reverse complement.
GCCGTTCACGGGGCCCTGTCCCCCCCAATCTTAGTTTTCTTCTCGCTCCAAAGTGAATTCAGTCACCCGGTCTTGGAGGCTTCCCTTCCTTGATATTGCATCCCACAGCCTCGGACTCTGATCTGCCTGCCTCGGTGGCTGTAAGAGCCTTCTGAGTAGGCGCTCCGTCCTGGTTCACCGTGACCGTGTCCCCAGGAAGAGCAGATGCCTTTCTGTCGTTACGCTGCTTCCACCCTCGGCCGGCTCCCTGTGGATGGTCAACGGGGCTGGGCCTTCACAGTCTGGCCTTTACTCATCTCATCGGCCTGACGGCTTCCGCCAGCCCCAGGCGCCAGACGCACTGCCTGCTGTTGGCTCCCAGATGCAGGATGCTCACTGGTACTTTGCACGTGCGGCTCCTTTCACACTTCTAGTCAAGCTTCCCCTCCTCTGGGGCTCCTTCCCTGACCGTTCCAGGCGGGGTTAGGAGTCCCTTTTCCAAGCTGCGGTCACGTGACTGGGTATCTCCAGGGTCCGCCAGAGTGATACCCGGTCACGCGGCCGATGTCTGCCTCCCCCACCTGGTTGGGGCCCTTTCGGACAGCGACTGAGTTCTCTTTAACGTCGTAGCCACGGCCAGCGCAGGGGCCCAGGGACAGGTGCTCAGGGTTTGCGGAACAAATGGGGGCGTGGGTAGCCCGACACGTCATTTCCTATTAATTTCCCTGCTCGGCAGTCCTCCCAGAGTCTGTGTCGGCGGCATCCCTTTGATGCACTGGCCTTGTGATCCTGTTAAAAAAAATAAAAGAGGTACTTTGACATCGATTAGGTTTTTCTCCAAATCATCTGATTTCTCGTCCACTCTCAGCGAGTTCAAGCCCATTTTTCCTGCTTGGTTGCAGGTTTCCTTCCCCGGCCCCGTGTGAGTGAGGCAGCAGCCCCGCAGCTCACTGGCTGGACGCAGTATGTACTCTCCGGTGACGTCACGATGCAGGCACTCCCTGCCAGGGCGCCTTCCACAAGGGGCTTCGGTCGCCCAGGCCCTTTTTGTCCTGCGCTCGGCCCTCGTTCAGGTCATCAGAGTCCTCTCCATCCAGCTGATTTGTGGCGTGTGGGGAGAGGGCTGCAGATGGGAAAGCGGGGATCGTGTGCGGGAGGTTCTCCCGGCCGGGACTGGCCGCAGCACCATCGCTGCTGTTCTCGCTTCGTTGGCCAGAACTTAGTCACAGGCCGTGTCCAGCTGCCAGGCAGCCTGGCAGCTGTGGGCTCACTGTGGCCCAGGAGGAAAAGGGATACAGATACTGGTGCAGTCACGGTTCCTGCCACACCCTCAGGCTCAGCTCTCGTCCCCTCGTGTCCCAGGCTACACCCCGGAGCCCTTCCTGCCCCGGCTCTTTTCCGTGCTCTGAGCACACAGCTCTCCCATCGCCCAGCCTGGGCCTTGCTGGTTGCTTTCTGCCTTCGCGTTCTCTAAACCCTCCAGTCCGTGGAACCTCAGTCCTTTCTGCTTGCTGATTGGGCTGGACTTGACTCCTCTTGTATCCAGTCTCCTAGCAACCCTCCTTGCCTTGCTCACGTGTCTGGGCCTAGACCATCTTGATCCTTGGTACCTGTGCCATCGCCATGTGTGTGCCTTGGATGGGGGCCCGCCGGAGTCCAAGTCCCGACAGGACAGGGGAGGGTCCTTTCAAATGTCTAGCGCTTTGAAGTCCTTCCTGTGTTGCTGGGTGTGGATTGAGGCTATTTTTAGAGACAATGAGAGAATGTAAAGACTAACAATGAGAGGCATAACATAAGACAGTGGAAAACACGGCTTCGGGAAGCCGACGGAACCGGTGCTGTGTATCTGGAAGGAGACAAGCCGGAAGGGAAGCACCAATCTTTATATATAAGTAAGAAGTTGGTTTAAAAATTGTTTTAAAGGTGATGGTGCTGGGGTAGAAGTTCTTTCGTTACTCTGAAAAAGAAAGTGTCTCACATTTTAGTGTGGGATTTTTAGGTAAGAGACGAACACAGAATTCATGAATTCCAGAATTTGGTTCCTGAGAGAGGTCAAGTCATGTGCTTTCTTGGAAAAGACCATGAGTGGGAGAGCCCGTCTCGAAGACGTGACCTGCTGGTGCAGGAGCTGGAGGGGCAGCTCAAAGTCTCCCTCCACCCCCGTGATTCTTTAAAAAAAAAAAAGCTGGTGCTGTGCTTTTGGCTCATAGCTCTTCTGAGAGACGCTGGTAGTTCAAGTATTTGTCTCTGGGTGATATTTCCCAATGATTTCATAAGGGGAAAGGGAAGACGTGACCTGCTGGTGCAGGAGCTGGAGGGGCAGCTCAAAGTCTCCCTCCACCCCCGTGATTCTTTAAAAAAAAAAAAAGCTGGTGCTGTGCTTTTGGCTCATAGCTCTTCTGAGAGACGCTGGTAGTTCAAGTATTTGTCTCTGGGTGATATTTCCCAATGATTTCATAAGGGGAAAGGGGTATTGTCTCGTAGATCTGGAACTGCGATGCCTGAATTCCATGACCTGTTTTATCACCCACCCACTCCGCACATCACCCGCTCGGCAGGCAGGCCACTCCTCCCATCTTTGGATAGTCTGCTTACCCGTTGTTAAGTGGGGATGGATTTGCAGGAGGTGTGGCTGAGAATTCCCTCACGTTTCCAACATGCTTTAGGGTACGTAAGGCGAGCATCCTGGACCATGTACATTTGTGAGGTGTGTTTCTCTGCACCTTGGTCCTTCGGTTCTTGCCTTGAGACGTGTGGCTCTTTGCAAACATTGCTTCTTAGAAACAGCCCCCTAAATTTGTGTGCGCCTGCCAGTGAGACCTGCAGGGTGGCCTCCGATGGGTCGGGGGCTGGGGGTGGGCAGGAAGCCGGATGCCAACACCTGCCGTGGAGGCCGGGAGCGAGGTAGTCAGCAGCCTGGTTGCTTGGTCAGGACTGGGGGCTTCACAGGGGTTGGTTCCTCCACGCCTCAGCCTTCTCATCTGGGAAGTGGGCATCATAATAGCACTGCCTGGTGGGGATGCTGAGATGATCACGTACATGAACACAGGTCAAGTCCTGAGAGTGGGGTCTGGCCCATAGTGAATGCTCTGTAGGCATTAACTCTTGTTTTTAAGCGAGAATTTCAGAAGGTGCCCCCGGCTGGCTTTCTGTCCTGTGACTTGCTTCCGTCCACGTTGAGGGCTGACCTGGGCCTGCAGACGGGAGGAGAAGGACCCGCACTGTCCTCATGCGGCCCAAGTGGTGCCGGGGTGGCTCTCAGCACCCGGGGGGAGCTGTGTTTCAGCTTCTGGCGCTTGTCGAAATGGTTGTTACGTGTGGCCGCAGGATCCGGGGAGGCTCAGGTTCCCCTGCGAGAGGCCGACCTGGGAGCCTGCCCTCTGTCGAGGCTCTCAGATGAGTCCAGGAGATGCTGTATTTCAAGCGGGGCGCTTGGGGGGCTGGGGCGTGGGGCTCCGAGACTCTGTGCTTCAGAGTCTGACCGCACTGAAGCGCTTCCCCGCTCGCGGCGACCCTTCCGCTCTGCCTCTGATTCTGGGTTCCGCAGCGATGTCACCCGTTCGATGCCGATGCCGCGTGGGGAAGGCCGGGCGGGGTGGAGACGGGGTGTCCTGTGAGCGCGTGCAGGACAGCTGTGTCGTGTTCACCGACAGCCGGGGCCCCTTCTGCGAGCCCCGGCCCGCCGCTCCCTGCCCTGCGCCGCTGTCCCCTCGGCTGAGGCCCCGGACCCTGCGGCGGGCCGGGGACGGGGGCGGAGATGGGGGTGGCGCTAGCATAAGCACCACTTGCAGAGAAGGGGATTAATTTGCAGGAAGCTAAGGCCACACCCTTGTGAAAGAGCAAAGCCACCGACCGTCCGTGGGGCACCTCCCGCGTGCACGGCGCCACTCGGGGGCCGAGGGAGGCCCTGGGGTGGCTGGATGTGACTCCTGTCCTTGGAGAGCTCACGCTGCCCTGGGGGGCACACGTGCAAACAGGACAGGCCTGCGGAGCCAGCTGAAGGCAGGGCTGGGAACCGTCACACAGGCTGTGCCGGGCTCATGGGGTGCACGTTATACACTCGGAGAATGGAGTGATTTTTGTATTTGTTTTATTTTGGTGAAAAACACGAAACGTGACGTTTCACCCTCTTAACCAGTCTTAAGCGTACAGTCCAGTAGTGTTAAGTATATTCGCATTGCTGTGAGGTTGATCTCCAGAACGTTTTCATCTTGAAAAACGGAAACTCTGTCCCCATTGAATGACGACTCCTCACCGCCCTCCCCCAGCCCCTGGAAACCGCTCTTCTACTTTCTGTGTCTGTGGACTTGACTCCTCCAGGGACCTCATGTAAGTGGAGTCATACAGTAGCTGTCTTTTTGTGTCTGGCTTATTCCACTCCGTGGAAGCCTCAAGGTTCATCCGTGTTGTAGCCTCTGCCACAGAATTTCCTTCCTTTTTAAGGCCGGATAGATAGTGTTCCATCGTATGGATGGACCACATTTTGCTTATCCCTCCGTCCGTCTGTCTGTCTGTGGACTCTTGGGCTGCCTCCACCTGTTGGCTTTTGTTAGTCATGCTGCCATGAACATGGGTATCCCGGTATCTCTTCCAGATGCCGCTTTCAACTCTTTTAGGTGTATGCCCAGAAGTGGAATTGCTGGATCATATGGTAGTTCTCCTTTTAATTTTTTGAGGACCCTCCATGCTGTTTTCCAGGGTAGCTGCACTGTTGTACATTAACTTCAGCACAGGAGTGCCAGTTTCTCCACATCTTCACCCCCGCTTGTTGTTTTCGGGTTTTTGACAGTAGCCATCCTGACGGGCATGCGTTGGTATCTCGCTGTGGTTTTGATTTGCATTTCTCTGATGATTAATGATGTTGAGCATATTTTCATGTGCTTCTTGCCCATTTGTATATCATCTTTGGAGAAATATCTACTCCAGTCATTTGTCCATTTTGACGTCTGGGGGGGGGGGGGGGCAGAACAGAAACAAAAGCCTCCAGGTATTGATTTGCATTTCTCTGATGATTAATGATGTTGAGCATATTTTCATGTGCTTCTTGCCCATTTGTATATCATCTTTGGAGAAATATCTACTCCAGTCATTTGTCCATTTTTAAATCAATACCTGGAGGCTTTTGTTTCTGTTCTGCCCCCCCCCCCCCCCAGACGTCTGGCGTCGGCAGAGATGGCCGGACCAGTTCAGCCCCAGCAGAGGCCGAGAACAGCAGGACTTCCCTCAGGAAGTCCCAGAAGTGGGGCTTTGCTCATGGCCGTCGGCCAAATAACCAAGAGCCCTGACCCCTGCCCTCTTCCTGCTCTTTCAGTTTGCGGTGATTTTACACAGGTGAGGTGCTGGGTGTATTCATTTTCCGTTCCTGCTGTAACAAATCATCACAAACTTCGTGGCTTAAAAAAGCATCATTCTGGAGGTCAGAGGTCTAAAACGGGCTCCGCCCCTTCTGGAGGCTCTTGGGGCAGAAGCTGCTTCTTTGCCTTTTCCAGCTTTTAGGTGTGGGTGTCCTCCACCCACAGGGCCAGCGCGCACACTTAGCTACGCCTCCACGTTGCACGCTGGGGACACGCGTGTTTGCGCGCACTCCTCCAACACGTGTGCGTGTGTGTGTGCGCGCCCAAGGTGTCCGGTCATGGGAGGGCACTTGCTGTCCCGACCCTGTATCCCAGGCAGGCAGCTCTCGCTCCCGCCGTCGTGACCCCTTTCCACACTTGCTCGATCTCCGGTGGCTTGGGGTCAGCGGGTGGGGTTTCGTAGCCGCCTGGCTCAACCAGGAGGTTGGACGGGGCACCGACCGTCCTTAGTGGGCGTCCCAATCCCATAGTTTTATAAGGAAAACTGCCTTTCATCCCTGGGGTCGGCACACAGGGTGTCAGATGCGGGCGGCCAGGGCACCACCCGTCGCAGAGCTGTGTGTGTTCCAGTCCGTTTCCTACGGAAAGGACGCCTTTCTTGGTGGGATGCTGCGTGCAGAGAGCAGAGCCGGCAAGTGGCCCGCGGGCCGCGTCCCCTCCTGGCTGTGTGTGGGGACAGGTGACGCTCACCACCCGGGTCCCACGTCTGCTGTGCCCCCGTTGGCCAGCTGTCATGTCCCCATTTCACAGATCGGGAGAACCACATGTCGACAGGTCCCCGCGGAGCCAGACGTCCGGGGCGCTGACGCTCTGGGGGTTGTGGCTCCGGGGCATCAGCCGGGCCAGGAAGAACAGCTTGGAGAGGCGACGGGGCCCCGGAGGCTGGGTGCCGCGGGGAGCAGGCACCGCACACCCCGCTCTCGGAGTCACGGCCGTCCTTGTCCATCAGCTGTGTCTGTGGTGCTTTTCAGATTCAAGCGTTCATTAGCATTAAAGGGGGGAACTCAGGGCCGGGGAGGGGGGCGCCGTCTGGAAAGCCCGTTCCTCTCGCCGGCACCTTCCCAACAATAAACTCTTCTGCCACCCACATGCCAGTTCCGGAATCAGGGAATGCAGAACCGTGTACAGCGCCTTCGAGGTCCTTTGGTCAACTTGACCGAAGCACAGAGGGGGGCTGAACTGGTCCGGAGCCGCACAGCCTCTGGTGGAGGGGAGGAGACACGCACCCAGGCCCAGCGCACCTCGTCCTCGGTCTCCTTGCCGAGGAGGAGAGCTGCCGGGGGTGGGGGGTCGAGGGCTGAGGGCTGGCACCCTGCCCGGTGGCCTCCCCTTCGTTGCTGCAGGCCCGCGGTTCAGCTCACTCGACAACAAGGTCAACGGTGAAAGGACCCCAGTGAATGGCTGCCGTTCACTGCAGCTTCATGAATGGCTGCACCCGCTAAGGGCTTGCAAAGGTTTCAAAACCCTTGGAACAGCTCAGGGCTTCCCAGGCCTCAGGCATGTCGCCCACCTGCCCGCGCTCCGGGCTCGGAGGAAACGTGAGCTTGGGTCCCGAGTGGTTCCTGCTCGGCGCTCTCCCCACTAGGCTCTCCTGCTTCCTCTCGGGCTCCCTCATTCCCTCAATCCCCTCTTGGTTTGTCCCCAACACCCAGGGTTTCCACCCCACCCCCGCTCTCCCGCTGCCCCGCTGGCTCCATGGACCAGCCCCAGATCCGACTTGCCGCAAAGGTGGTCAGCCTCCTAATTACGTAGGGACCTGTTTGGAGGACAGTCACCTAAACGGGGCCAGTGCTGCAGAACCGTGGTTTCACAGCATTTCTACAGCCCCGGTTTCTGCTCCGTGAATCGTCGCTCCGTTCTGGGATGAAAACTGAAGGTGCCTTGACCTCTGCCTTCCCCTTGGGCTGCTTTCCCAACTCCCCAGCTCCCTCTGGCCCGGCCCGGCCTGTGGATGCGCTTGAGGCATCCGGGCAGCCCCGAGGACCCCCGGGCGGCAGCCACTGCCCGGGCCGCTGCCCCACGCCAGGACCCAGTGTCTCCTCCGTCCTCCTCAGGGAGAGGACGGAGTGAAGGCCGAGAGGGCTCAGAGGCTCCTGGTCTGGAAGGTGCCAGAAAAACCCAAGGAGAAGGAAGGGCAAAGGCCGAGCGGGGCTCAGGAGGGACAGGAGACAGTGCATATGCAGAGGGGGGTGCTCAGGAGGCTCCGAGGAAAGAGCTCGGACTTGAGATCCAGAGGACCTGGAGGGCTCGGTGGGTAAGTCGGTCCCAGCCCGAGTCCCACGTGGTGTTGTCATTGGCAACGGGAAGCCTCGGGACACGGGGGAGAAAGTGGATTCCCTCAGCAGACACGTCTTTGTATACCTGCTGTGCCGGGCGCAGGCTGGGCGTGGGCTGCAGAGAGGACCCACCGTGGCCACCCAGGGGTGCTCCTGAGCCCGGGCAGAGCTGGGGACAGGCTGGGGCTCGTGGGGTCCTCAGACCTGAGCAGGCAGGTGGCCCCGCCTGCCCAGGTGTCCTTCCTCTTGGACTGTTCTTCCAAGTTCTCTGAGTCCAACACTCATTCCTCTTTGGCTTTTAAAGTGAAACTGAATTAAATTAAATTTTTTATTCTTTTATTATTACATAAAATCGACACGACACAAAATTTACCATCGTAACCTTTTTAAAGTGTATAATTTAAGGGCATTAAGTGCATTCACATTGTCGTGCTACCATCACCACCATCATCTCCAGAACTTTTTCGTCTTCCAGGTGAAACTCTGTCCCCATTACACACTAGCTCCCCACCCCCTCCCCCAGCTCCCGGCAGCCCCCATGGTACCTTCTGTGTCTGTGAATCTGATTGCTTTAAGGACCGCCTATAAGTAGATCATACGGTGCTTGTCTTTCTGTGGCTTATCTCACTGAACATTCTGTCCTCACGGTTTCAAGTTGAAGCGTCTGACACATCGCGTCAGAATTTCTTTCCTTTTTAAGATTGAATAACAGTCCATCGTACGTAGAACATTTCGTTGATCCATTCGTCTGTCGATGGACACTGGGGCTGGTTCTCCCGTTTGGCTGTCCTGCGTAATGCTGCTGTGAGCATGGGTGTCCCCGCTTTCTTCTTTTGGATAAATACCCATAAGTGGAATTGCTGGATTGTATGGTGAGTCTATGTTTAATTTTTTGAAGAACCTCCGTGCTATTTCCCGTCAAATTTGCACCATTTTACCTTCCCACCAACGGTGCGCAGGGTTCTGCTTTCTCCATGCCCTGGCCAGCACTTGTTTTCTCTGCTGTTTTGATGACATCATCCTAGTGGGTGTGAAGCGCTCTCTCTGGCTTTGAGGACTTCCGTGTAGACCCTGTTGAGATCCCGAAGTCCTGGGGAGTCCTGGGATGATCAACTAGCAAAGAAACGAGGGCTGGAGGGCCGCGCTCTCTGTGTTGCCCTTCCTGGCTGCGCGGCCCTGAGGTTGAACTTACCCTGTGGGCCCAGGCCAGCTGGGGGCAGCCACTGGGGACGGCTGGGCACCCAGGCCACCGGCCGGCGAGCGCAGGGCAGTGGGTGGTGGGCTGCACCCTCTCGGCCCTTGTCCTGAGGCCAGCGGGGAGGAGACCCAGGCGCCGTGGAACTCCGTGGGACTTGGACCGGCCGGGGAGGGGTGACGGCTGGGACCCCAGGGCTCTGGGAGCTGAGTATCTGAGCGGGAAGGACTTTCATGGTCACTGGCTGAGCCTCCTCCCTCTGAAGAAGAGGAAGTCAAGAGCCAAAGAGAGAAGCGATTCGCCCAAGTGCCCAGAACAAATGGCGATGGAGCAGGGCCTGGAATTCAGCTCTCTTGGCTTCTGGCTTGGCCCTTCCCCGCAAACTCGGGGAAGCGTCAGGGTGGTTTCATGTCTGTTTGCAGCTTAATGTTTACCAAGGGGAGACGGCCTCAGGGCCACTTGCTCATTTCTTCGTTGCCTTTCCACCTTCTCGCCTGCCTGCTGTCTGGCAGGGGTGTCTTGGGGATGAATGAGATAAATGGCATTGACGCGGCTAAATGAAACAAGCGTCATGCTTTATACAGAGCGTGGCTATGAAGCGGCCTGTGAGGGTAGAGGAATCAAGTCACGCGCTGCTTTTGTCCCACCCGGATGAGAATTGGCGGCGTCCGGGAGGAGGACAGAGTGCCGGGCGTGCGTGTATTTGTGTGTGTTGTGTGTGCAGTGTGTAAATATGTGCGGGACCCCTCCCCCCACACGGTGCAATCCCACGGACGATGGAGAAATTTCACAGCCTTCCCCTGATGGAGGGTCCTTGGAAAATGCAGCATGGTCTTCAAGGATCTGTGGAATTCTCTGTATTCTGAATTCTCTGGATAGATTCACTTTTTCACAAATTGACACTATCAGTATTTGTGTGTGAGATACAGCACTTTTTAAGAGGTGGTTTCTTAAGAAGGAAGGGATACTTCTAGGAAAAAGTCTTTTTTTTTTTTTTTTAATTAAGCAGCTTTTGTGTTTTATTTCACATCACTGAAGATGCGTTCCTCTCCTTTGTTGCCCTGAGGCGTTATGTGTGGGCACGTGTGGAGTGATTCTTATTAAGAAATACTTCGTATTTGGGTAGAATCTTATTTAGTCCTTACGACTGTCATGGAAGGAATGCATTATCATCTCCGTTTTACAGATCAGTAAGCTGAGGCCCAGAGAAGAGTACATCACTGGGCAGCCGGCAGGGTGGCTGGCGGTGTGAGTGATGGTCACCGGGTCGGGGGCCTGGGTTCTGACACCGTGAGGCTGGGGGAAAGCCACTTCCCCCCTCTGATGTCCGGTTCTGCTAGAACTTCTCCAGGGGGCTTGCGTTTATACGATGGCACGTCTCAGGCCCGGGGACGGGATCCGGGAGTCCTCTCGCCACGTGTGCACATACCTGTTCAGACCTCATGGAACCCAGTTGATATTACACGAAATTGTTATTAAAGATCAAGGAGGCAAGGAAAAGGAAAGGATCTTGCCCATGTTTCTCGGCTAATTTCCAAATCGACTGTTTCACTGTATCCCAAACCCGGATCCTTTTGTTTGCAGAGGGCTGCAGATGGAGACACGGGTGCAAACGACCCTCGGTCCTGAGCGCAGGTTGCGGTCGGCAGAGGTAGTGCACAGAGGGGCCGCAGAGCCATCCCGGGGCTTCTCGCTCCGCTGCGCCTGTGGGCAGGTGCTGTGTTTTCCTGACGTGCTGGAGTTTGGGAGGAAGAGGCCGCAGGGTGGCCAGTCCACCAGGTGGGGTCTGCGCGCTCCCCGCCACGGGTGGTCAGCAGCTGGACGGGAATCTGATGCTGGTTTGGCCGCAGTCATTGTGGAAGTGTACTTAAACGATCAAACAAAATCACAACGGTTTTCTTTCTGATTACCGAAGAATTATTTAGTGTACAGAATTTGGAAAATACACTGATGAAAACAATAGCTGGTACTTACAGGGGTCTTGCTCTTGAGCGCTGTTCTGAGAGCTGTCCCTTATTAAGTCGGGTGCTGCGATGGCCTCTGTTATTATCTCCGTTTCACAAGTGAGGAATCTCAGGTACCAGGAGGTCAGGTGGCTGGTCCGGTCACAGGGCTGTAACTGACGGGGCTGGAACCCAGCCCGCCTGGTTTCTGAGTCCTGGGCCCCGTGCGCCAGGCTGACCTGCCTCCGCGCAAATGAATGTCACTCGTCACCTGAAGATAACCGCTGATAACATTTCTGTTTTTTAAAAATAATAAATTATTTTATAATTTATTTATATTTAGTTTCCTTTTAGCCTTTCTCCTATAAAAAAAAGTCTTTTATAAAATTGAGGTCCTACGGTATCTACTTTTTTGGACCCTGTTTCTTAATATTATGTTGTAAAATTTTTTCTATATTATTTTTCTTTTTTAAATTCATTTTTATTGGAGTAGAGTCGCTTTACAATGTTGTGTTAGTTTCTTCTGTACAGCAAAATGAATCAGCTATACATACACATATATCCCCTCCTTTCTGGATTTCCTTCTGTATATTATTTTTCAAAAACATAATTCTTACGGCTTCCTAAAACTCTATCATGTGGATCTGCATTGGTTTATCTAACCAGTGCCCCAGTGGTGGGCTTTGGGGGATCTCCGGTTTGGTGTTGGTATAATTCACACCGTGGTGAATACTTACCCGGGTTCATGGCTTGCTCGAGTCTCCGTCTGGTTCCTTAGGACAGCTTCTCCGAAGGGTAGTGAATGTCTGCATCTCCTAGACTCTCCTGACAGGGTTTGGCCGTTCCTGCTCCCGTCTGGCGCAGCGAAAGGGGCCTGGGCAGGGTCCCCAGTGGGGCTGGCGGGGCTCTGGGCTCAGCAGACCTTCTCTCCTGCGGGACGGGCGTGCTCTCGGTCTCGAGGGTCTGAGTCTGAGCTCTGGGCTCCGAGCCTCCACAGGGCTCTCCCGTCAGTCCTCTGAGTCAGAGCTGGTTACTGCTGGTTCCCAGAGGTGCCCGGCCCCCCTCAGTGGGTGAAATAAGTGGCAGGTGAGCATCAGTGAGGGAAGCGAGCCTTTCTGCCCCCCCCCCACCCCGACCCTCCCAGATGGTGAGAAGGAACTAGGTTGGGGCCACTGAATCTACTAAAAACTGTCCTCGCAAGGTAGCACTGCCTCTCATGTTCTAGTTCTGGTGATTGGGATAGGTGTGGTCTCTCTGTGTCTCTGTTTTCCTTCCAATAAAATGGGGCCAAAGCAGCAAACCCCTCAATATCACGGGGCCAGAGTGTAAGTGATGAATGTTAAGGGAGAAAAGATCATGGGACAACTACATTGCCAATATCCACTTATTGGTTCATTCAGCACACTTTCAATGAGCATGTGTCACATCCAGGCATCTCTGGGCTCGGGGGAGCAGTGGTGAGTAGGGTGGATGAGGGCCCTGCTTCTTGGGCTTTCCCTTCTGGTGTGGACAGGAAACAAACCTCCACTTAACAAGGACATAACCACATTTACCAAATGGCAAACATACTGATCTAAATAATCGAATAGCATTGTCTCTGTGAACTTCTGCATAGAAATCTGTGAAGCCTAAGCAGAAATTCTGCAAAGAACTTCCGTGCAGGCTCTGTGCTTTGAGCACCTCCTGGGTGACTGCTGTGCTAGGATTTCTGAAGCCACAGAGCTGGTTCCTGCTCGCAGGGGGCTTACAGCTCGTTGGGAGGATCGGAGAGGGGCCCCTGAACTCCTCAGGCTTTCATCGGCCAAAGCACAGGAGGGGGAGTCGGTGTTTGGGTCCCACGGGTGCTTTGCCAGGCCACTGTGGCCCTCGTCCCGTTTTCTGCACCCTTCCCGTCCCCAGACCTCGGCGACCAGGAGGATTTCCCATTTTTCTAGCTGGTACCTGACCTCAGCCAGGGCTGGATCTACTTGTTGTTTATTACAAAGGCTACTTTGCGGTAACACTTAAAAAGCTGAAATGCTGACTTTCAGTAAATTTGAGGGAATTCTCAAGTAGGTCCTGTAATTTAGGTTTGCCATCATCAGGTGGTGACAGGTGCCTTCGTTCAAATAGCAGGAGGGTGCGATGTGCCCCCTCCCCCTGCTTGGGTAGAAGCAGGAGAAGTATTTTCTCACTCTTGCAATTGACGACCTTTGGCTGCGGAGGCACGGTCCAGCGTGCGAATCTATCAGTTTGCTTTCTGGCTGTTCTTCTTCCTTCTGTTCTCTGAGGTCGGTGTGACCTTGAGTACCGCGGGGGCATGGCTTTCTGGTTAGGGCCCTCTGCAGATGGAGGCTAGTTTGCTTCCATGGGAGTCCCTCCCCGGATTCTTTTTCCTTGTCTTTCCTTTGGACTTGCTGCCCCGTGAAGAGCAGAGAACAGGGTTTGTTTGCGGGATCGCTGGAAGGTGAGAACGCTGGCCCCCTATGCTCTTCCCATCGGCTTGGGCTTCCAAAGTGCGCCAGGTTCTCTGCCTCTGCCCCGTCATCAGCTGCAGGTGCGATGGCGCACAGCAAAGAGGCGGGTTTATTTAAGGCAGCGCCTGATGGGTGGAGTTGAGGAGACGGCCACACACGTCCCTGGTCCCTCACTGTCTCTTTGTTTCGGAGCAGATTTGGCTCCTGTGGTCCGGGGCCCATTCTCGTGAACTGTGTTTGCAGCAGGATGCGGGAAGGGGAGGGTGGAGGGACTTAGAGGAGACTGTTGAAAATAGTGCAGTAACGGCCCAGCTAAGAGAGGGAGGCAGAGGTACAGCTCACGCTTGACACGCTCAGGAGGCCCTCTGGGGGCCTGGTCTGGGGAGAGGGCTTGCGTCTCGGCTGGGATGTCCCCGGGCTCTCGTGGGCCCAGCCTGGGTCGGGGGGAACGTCAGCTTCCGCATCTGCCCATTGGGAAAACCAGTTTCTTATTCGTCTGTCGAGAGTATTGACCCCTGAAGAATGACTTTTCGTTTCTGTGTTGTTTGTTGGATCTTAGGATCTTGTATGCTTTGAAAATATGTCTTTCTGCCTAGGGTGGTTCTTTCCTGATCAGAAAATCCACCCACCCAGCAGCCTCTGAATCAGGTCTTGATTGCTTTTTTTAAGTTCCTTCGCAAGTTGGGATTCAGTGCTTTGGGAGGACTAGGACTCTCTCCCGTATCTCACACCTGTTCCGCATCGTGCACTTCCCATCACGACTCCTCTTTAAATAGAGACGTGTGCCGTCCACGGTGTGGCTACCATAGCCGCGTGAGGGTCCTGTAGTGTAAATTACCTGAAATTCAACGTTAATACGATTCAAAGGGTAGCTCCTCAGTTGCACCAGCTCCTGTCAGGTGCTTAAAGCCAGTGCCTGGTGGGTACCACGTCGGACACCCCAGAACCATGGAGCGTCTCCGTCATCGTAGAAGTTCCTTAGGGCAGCGCTGCTGTAGCCTGCCCGTGTCCGTCAAGCTTCAGACCTACAACAGACGCTGCCGTAGCCGTTTTACGAGGAGGAATACTTATTTAAAGGTTTACAAAGCTACTGGAAGGTTTGGGAGAGCAGGCGGTAGGCGAGGCCCCAGGACTGATCCCAGGACCACACGGCGGAGCTGGATTGCTAAGAAGACTGGGACTCCGGGATCTTCAGGAAGTGGATCTGGATGTCACTGTGCTGAGGATCACAGCACCTTATCCGAGGTGCGGGGACCAGGAAGCCATCGCCAGAGCCTTTCTGTCTCTACAGAGCGAGAGTGGTGGCAGGGACACCCTCCCCACCGGACGTAGTTTCAGTTCAGGCCTTGACTTGGCTGACCTCACAGCCGCGTCATTCTGGCCACGGGGAGTTGGAAAGTGTGTCCAGCCTCCGCGGGACAGGAGCGCGCAGAGGAGGGGGGGGGAGGTTTCTGAGTTAGTCGGTCCGGCAGTCCGCCTGGGGCCGAGCGGGACCCCAGCCTTCCCTGGGGGAGCACACCCGGCCGCGATGGCCCGGGCCTCAGCTGTCGTCTGAGCCCAGACGGCATCCTCCCTGCGTGAGCGCCCGGCTATCTCAGTAACGCACTAGATGGAGAAGATTAATGGCCTCCTGCTCGCTGCTCATTTGGCCTTTCATGGGCAGAGAAAGCTCGCTTTCTGTTTCAGGTCGGCTGCTTCGCTCTTAAAGGGAACGGAGGCCCCTGGTCACTGCGGGCTTCTGCAAAGCCCTCAGGACGCACCCGGCCCGAGAGAAAGCATGTCCTTTGCGCTACACAATTGCTTCTCGTCTCCATAAATGAGCTGAGGTTGCGCTGTGTGTACAAAGCCTGGCCGCTGGGAGACACCCCCTCTGTGCACGGCTGAAGGTACTGAGGCCAAAGGGGGAGGTCGTGCTCACGAAGCCGGCCTGTAGCCCTGAACCCCTTACACACACACGGCTAACTGGGGGTCCCTTTCTGGTGCCAGGCGGTTGGGCTTCTCTACTGAGGGATAATGTGGAAGGGAGATGGGGAGGGTCACGCTGGCCGCCGGGGTCGGAGGTCTGCCTGTTTACACTGTGGGATCGGGAGGGGATTGGCAAAGGAATTCCCAAGCAGGCAGCAGGGGGAACCGCGTGCTGAGTATATGCAAAGGTCCTGGGGCGGACAAGGACTGAGCTTGTCTGAGTGAAACGGGGCCAGGACGGCAGGCATGCTTGGACCAGGCTGAGAGAGAGGAAGTTCCGAGAAGCAGGCAGGGCCGCCCCTGCAGGCTCACAGCCCATGGCAGAGTCTGGACTGTGAAGAGATTTGACTGGGAGGACGACAGGGCCTGATTTCGTAATCTGTATTTCTGAAAGGTCACTCTGGCTGCTGCATGGAGATTGGATTGGGGATGGGCAGGAGAAGTGGGGGAAATGTCAGGGCTTCTGCAGCATCCCGGGCAAGACATGGGTGGCGGCCTGGACCAGGCCAGTGGCACCGGAGATAGACATCGTTTCTCACAGCCTCTTGCTCCAGAATGCTCCCTCCGGGTCACAGCAGAGACGTCAGCAGGGAGCCTGGGAAAGCTCGTCCCCTCGGGCGCCGACGGACTGACCCCCGCGCTTTCCCAGGTCACCCTCATCGTGACATCATCCTCATCACGGGCCTTGGCAGGCAGATATTGGGCGTCTTCTGGGATGTGGCCCCGGGGCAGGTGCATGGATGGGTGCAGATGAAAGAACGTAACTCGATTTCATCCCTGAGCAGCTCCAGGTCCCAGCACCACGCCTCCCTCGCAGGGGCCCCCGGGGAGCCCAAGCCCTGAGTTCATCTCCTGGCTTGGACCCTGGCAGAGCAGCCTGTGCTAAGGCCGACCGGTGCCTCGTCCTGGTCCCCTGGAGCAGCAGCCCGTGTGTGTGGACTGGGGAGCTGCCCGGGGGAGCTGAGCCGTTTCACGAGTGGGGGTCACTTTCTCCCATACAGGGAAGGCGTCCGCGGTTGGCGCCCACCTGTGTGTGCGGCCTGGTCTGCGGAGCCGCCGCCCTGGGCTCGTGTAGATGGTCCAGGAAGGCAGGAGCCAGAGCAGACCTTGACGGTGGCATCTTTTCAGCTGGCAGCCAGGGGACCGAGCCTTGAATCAGCTTTATAATTTGAAAATTGTTCTCTTTGCATCGGGTGGTTGTTTCCTGCTAACCGGAGCCGTCAGAGCCGTCAGAGCCACAGAGCTGCTTCCCTTCCTCCCTAGCTCTGCCCCAGATCCACCAGTGCGGGGCCTGAGATGGAGCTTTGCCATTCCTGGCATTCTTGGATCACTGTGTCCTCTGGTCATGGGGGTCCTAGGGGTCCTCATAGAGCCTCATGCCTGGGTGGGAGCCGTCCCAGGGCGTGGGGGACAGTCACTTGTGATAGGAGGGGCTGAGCTGGGCCTTGAGGTACAGCCTGGATGGAGGCCAGCCCGAGGGGCCACACCTGTCTCTCTCTCTCTCTCTCTCTCTCTCTCTCTCTCTCTCTCTCTCTCTCTCTCTCTCTCTCTCTCTCTCTCTCTC
>NC_041219.1:53762151-53818136 GCF_002837175.3 Physeter macrocephalus | reverse complement strand
TGTGTGATTGGGAATTATTCATTGTAGTGTGTGTGTGTGTGTGTGTGTGTGTGTGTCTTTGTTTACTGTGCCCTTCGTTATGTCACAGGCCGCAGCAGTGCTTGAGCTGCCAGGACCGAAATACTGAAGGTTGTTTTCTTGCCCTCTGGCTGGGGAGAGGTTGACATTCCACTTTTCCCCGCGGGCTTATTCGTATGTGCTTCTCCAGATGGTCCTCTCCCGAGAGGACCCACTGCTCTGGGAACGGTTCACAGTATAAATAAGGTCATCAGCCAAGGCTCGGGTGGCTCTGAAGTCAAGCCCCCAGACCGGGCTTTCCGAGCCGCTCTTGGCTCCGTGGAGCCCTGGTCTCGATGCCTCGGGGCCCCGGATGCGCCCGGCGCCGGCCTTCGTGGGTGATGGAGTCTGCTCCTGCCTCCCGCTTCCCGCCTTCTTCTCAGACTGTGTCCAGATGTTCCGGGAGCGCTGGGATGTGGCCGGCAGGTCTGCGGGAGGGGGTGGCGTCGAGGCCTCGAGTCGGGAGAGGACCGCGGAGGGCCGGACGGTCCGGCAGGGTGGAGCCAGGGCCGCTTTCACGGACGCGAGGGAAGAGGACGGTCGGCCCAGGAGCTCCAGCAGAGGCTGTTCACCATGGTCATGGCCAAACCGGGGGTCTAGGAAGCAAGGTGGTTTCCCACAGATCAAACAGGCACACTTAGGGTCGCAGCCCTCGCCGGTGAAGCCGGTGAGACACGCGGTCCGGCCACGCCGGACCCGCTCGGTCCAGGGCAGCACGTCTGTCCACCCGCCTCCATCCCTGAGGCCCCGGGGCGGCTGGTGCGGTGGGCGCTGCCCCGGGAAGGTTGCCGCAGACGCGAAGGGCGTTCTTGGGGTCAGGAGTGCAGCCCCGTCACCCTCAGGCCGTGAGCCCCCGGAGGAGCTCGTCCTCCAGCGAGTACTGCGCCCTCGTGTGTGGGGGGCACACTCCCCTGGCTGGCTGCCCCGGCGCCGCGAGGCTCGCGTCCTTTCCTTGGGGCTCCCGTAAGAGAGGCGAAGGCCGGCCTCGCGGGGTCCCGCTTGCTTTAAGCTTCGGACGCACACAGGGAGGACGGCGGCAGGTGTGTGACAGATGAGACCCCCGGTGCGAAGGGTTGGGTCCCCTGGCTCCCCACTTCCTAGATGGTGACATGGAGCTGGTGTCGGGTCGGGGACAGGCCGTGAACTGAGGACCAGGCCCAGGAGCGGGGGTGGGGCTCCGGTGCCACGGGGACCACATGGCGACAGTGCAGGAGGCGGCTGTCGGGGGACGGGGAAGTGGCAGCAGCTGGTACCTCAGTGGACCCGAAGCGCTCCTCTTGGGGTCCTGCGGGGTGGGACGCGCACACCTGTGATGCCACCCCCCTCCCTCTCGTGCCCCCGCAGACATCACGAGTCTGTCACCTTTCTCTCGTGCTCAGAAAAGTCCCAGAATCCTTGAGGTACGGCGTTTTGGTGGCCACGTCGGTCAGTTGGCATAAAACTGGAAACTTACCGGGTGTCACTGGTGGGATGATGGAAGGGACGTAGACTTTGGAAGCTGGCAGGAATGACAGCCCAGGCAGGTGCGAGCAAGCGCATTCGTTCTCCTTTGGTTGCAAGGGACAGAAATCCAGTTCCAGTTAGCTTAAGCGAAGTTACCTAAGGAATAAAACTGGAAAGCTCAGGGTGAGGCGGGCATCAGGTGTGGCTGGCTGCAGGTGCCCAGTGGCTGTCAGAGTCTGTTTCTAGGATGGAGTGTGTCTGGGTTCTGAGGCTAAGCTGAGTCGTGTGCTCATCTCTGCACTGGCCCCCATCGTGGACAGGGCCGGCGGTGGGACTGAGAGGGTCACGCCGGGAGCAAAAGTTGCCTTGAAGCCCTAACCTAGAAGGACGAGCCCAGGACGTGCGCTGGGGGGAGGGGGCTGGGCGAGGCACCAGGTGTTCATCTGGACCCCGCGCGTGGCAGGGAGGAGAGGGAAGGGCCCCACGAGGCAGCGTGTCCTGGGCCAGCAGCTTCCCTGGAGGAGCCTCGTGAACACGAAGCAGAGAAGAGGGTCATCGTGGGGGGGGGGCTTGCAGGTGACATTCGTGCCACTGGTTGGGCTCCAGCCACAGTCTCCCAGGCGACTGAAGTGGCCTCCAGGTGGCAGGCTCTCTGCCCACAGGAATCACCCCACTCTCTGTGGCATCTCCTGACCCTGTGGCACCTGCCCAGCTGGCCAGTCTCAAGGTCCCGTGTCTGATCTGGGGCCCAGGCTGAGCTGATCCCTTGGTAAGCCTTGTAGGCTTCTGGGGTGAGGCGCCCGGCAAGTAGACGGGGGAGAACCCACCAGGCAGGCGCCGTGTCACGGGGACAGTCTTGGAGGCTTCTCTTGCCTTCAGACCAGAGCCATGCAGATGCTTCTATGCTGGATTTCACTGGTTCCCACCCAGGTTTCCTTCTGGTCACCCCCACTACACACAGCGCCCTCTCCCAGATACCAAACGCTGCGTCACGAGTCACCGAAGACAAGTGGCTTTCCGCAGCAAACACTGTGCCGTCTCCCAGTTTCTGCGGGTCAGGAGTTCAGGAAGGTCCCGCTGGGCTGTTCTGGCTTGGGGTGTGTCATGGGGTTGCAGTCAGGTGGTGGCTGGAGCAGCTGGGGGCTGGCTGGGACGCCCACCCCCCAACCCCACGTTGGCTGGCCGGGCTTCCTCGCAGCATGGCGGCCCGGGGCTGGTCGTGCGAGTTTTCGACCGAGCCTTGGAAATAATCTCTGCTGTCGCCTCCGCTGAACTTTACCAGTCAAAACGGTCACAAGAGGCCAACGCTTTGTCAGGAGGAGGGCGCGTAGACCCTATTTCTCAGTGGGAGGAGATCCTGGTTCAGAACCATCACAGCCCCCGCCCTCCTATCCAGCACCTCCCATCGCCACATGGGTTTGAGGTACCTGGATGTGACCTTGCCTGGGTCCGTCCCCTTCATTTATCAGACTTACTTTTATTTTTTGGAACTTAGGTGCAGAGATTTGAGTGAATTATACCCTTCAACTCATTGTACGTTTGTCAGCATTGATTCACGCAGTGGCTCTCATTCCTTCATTCATTCGTTCTTCTTTTCTGTCCCCATACGCCTATTCTCATTTTCCACCTCATCTTCCATAAACAACCATTCTATTCTACTTCATTTGTACGTGTTCTTACAAGT
Organism: Physeter macrocephalus; assembly: GCF_002837175.3. Classification (NCBI taxonomy): domain Eukaryota; kingdom Metazoa; phylum Chordata; class Mammalia; order Artiodactyla; family Physeteridae; genus Physeter; species Physeter macrocephalus. The sequence goes on along the minus strand of NC_041219.1, from coordinate 53,814,952 downwards.
ATGTATTTTAATTGACATGTGTTGCATTGCATATTTGTCTTTTTCTACATCCTCCTCCTCTCACTGTGTTTCTGAGGTCCATAAATGTTGTAATGCAATACATCTCGTGTCTTGTTTACGTAAAATGAGGGGTGTGATGTATCCAAGGTCTCGCGGCTGACCTAGACTGAACTAGGACCAGAGCAGATTCCCAGCATCACACGCTGATGTTTCCATGTGCCACCTCCCTGGCTCCTGCAATGGTTTGAAATAGGACCTTTTTTTTTTTTTTTAATAGATCTCTATTGGAGTAAAACTGCTTCACAATACCGTGCTAGTTTCTGTGGCACGGCAAAGTGAATCAGCCATATGTATACATATATCCCCATATCCCCGCCCTCTTGCGTCTCCCTCCCTCCCACCCTCCCTACCCCACCCCTCTAGGTGGTCACAAGGCACCGAGCTGATCTCCCTGTGCTGTGCGGCTGCTTCCCACTAGCTAGCTGTTTTACGTTCGGTAGTGTGTATGTGTGTCCGTGCCACTCTCTCACTTTGTCCCAGCTTACCCTTCCCCCTCCCCGTGTCCTCAGGTCCGTTCTCTACGTCTACCTCTTTATTCCTGCCCTGCAACTAGGTTCATCAGTACCTTTTTTTTTAGATTCCATATATATATGTGTTGGCATACGGTATTTGTTTTTCTCTTTCTGACTGACTTCACTCTGTAGGACAGTCTCGAGGTCCACCCACCTCACTACAAATAATTTCGTTTCTTTTCACGGCTGAGTAACATTCCATCGTGTATATGTGGCCCATCTTCTTCATCCAGTCGTCTGTCGGTGGACGCTTAGGTTGCTTCCATGTCCTGGCGAGTGTGAACAGAGCCGCGGTGAACACCGTAGTACAGGACTCCTGTTGAACTGTGGTTGAAATGAGACTTGCGAAAAGAATCGTGAGCCTGGGACCCAGAGCCCATCACAGGCTCCCCCGTTTTCCTCCCAGTGACTGCTGTCCCCCGTTCTCTCCTGCAGGTCCCAGCTATGGGAGCCCGCGGCGGGCCCACGCCGACGTGAACGCCAACGCGGCCGCGGGGCTGGCGCCTGAGCACATCCCCACGCCGGGGGCCGCCCTGTCCTGGCAGGCGGCCATCGACGCGGCCCGGCGGGCCAGGCTGATGGGCAGCGCCGGCGACGCCGCCATCTCCACGGTGAGCTCCACGCGGCGGAAGCGGCAGCAGCACGGGAAGCCCAAGAAGCAGGGCGGCGCGCTGGCCACGCGCCCGCCCCGGGCCCTGCTCTGCCTGACCCTCGGGAACCCCATCCGGAGGGCGTGCATCGGCATCGTCGAGTGGAAGTATCCTTTGCGCGCGGCGCCGGCAGGCGGTCCTCAGGCTGCGTCTGTCTCCGGGGCGCCGTCCGGATGCAGGGCCCGGGGCCCTGCCCAGCCTCGAGTGCGAGTCCCTGGCCGTGGCGCCCGGGACTCTGCCTGTGTCACCAGCTCCCCGCGCGTTGTGTTTTCACATAATAAGCGGCATTTGAGAAAAGAAGCCTAAGGGGTAGGGCGGCGTCCCCTCTCCGGGCTGAGCTTGCCCGGGACCCGCTGACGTGTGGGGATGACGGCGCTGCACCCCGCACCCCCTCCTCCTCCCGAGCTGTGGGACCGGCGCAGAGGCGGGACCTGCTGCTCGAGGGTGCGGGGCCCGGGAGGGCGAGAGGGCCGCGGCTCGGTGTTTCTCAGCCTTGGGGCACGTCGGCCTCACCTGGGGAGCTGGGACAAAGCACAGGTGTCTGAGCTCCGCCCAGGCCCGGCCGAAGTGGAGAGCGCCGGCCTGAGGGTGTGACGCGGACCCCCTGTCTGCGGAACCCAGTGAGCAGGGCCTGCGGAGGAAGCGGCTTGGAAAGGCTAGGCTCTCGGTGCGATTGCCGGCCCCTTCCCGCCCGGGAATGGTGGGGGGGGGGGCGGGAGGGAAAGGCTCACAGCCATCGGTGCGTGCGCCCCCGACCTCCCCGTGATGACACGGCGCCCACAGGTCACACGGGCGGGACTAGGGCCTGGGACTTAGCGCGGGGTGTCTTCCCAGCGAGAATCCACTTGGGCAGGGCGGCCACGTCTCCGGGGTTCAGGATGGAGGGCTGGGTTTCAGTTATGACTTTCCATGGAAGGATTTAGAGGTCTTGGGACTGGATGAAAGGTAAAAGGACGTGTTAGCTCCGTCAGTGCCTGAGCCCTTAAGCCCAAGGGCACTTGAGAGGAGGCGCCCGAGCCCAGTGCCGCCGCAGAGCCAGGCGGGGCTCCCAGGGCCAAGGTGTCCGCTTTCCGGGTGACCGGGTGAGAGGCTGGGCTCGGGCGGCCCCGCTGGGCTGCTGTCACAGACGCTCAGTCAGGGCCGAGGGGCCAGGGGGCGGGGGCCTGGGGGGGCTGAACTCGCCCACACCACGCCCCTGGCAGCCGGCGGAGCTGATGTTCAGATCCAGGTGCCGCGAATCCAAATCCCCGGTCCACGCAGCCTGCTCCCCGTGAGCCCAGAGTGCAGAAGAGGACGCGCTGGAGGATGTTTAGAGGATGCCACCCGGCCCGGCTGGGACACACGGGGGCCCGACCTGGGCCTGAACACCCAGCCCGCAGTGGGCTTCTCCACGCTGCAGAGTTTCTTTCGTGCCTGCAGCTCCCGGCCTTCCTCACGGCCAGCATCCCATCTTCACCACGCGTCCTCAGCCAGCTCAAGGGGCAGCACGGCCTCTTGGAAAAGATGAGTCAGAAGCTCTGGTTTGGACCTGGCTCTGCTGTTGGCCAGCTCGGGTCTGAGACAGGTGGTTTTATTTTCTGTGTCTGTCCAGCTGGGGGGCTGGGCGGTGCACTGCAGGCCATCTTCTGGACATCAAGGCCCATGCAGACAACGGCAGTGGACCCCCAGCTCTGCCCTTGGGCCGAGGGGACCTGTAGCCGAGGGGAGCTGTAGCCGGGAGGCCCTGGACTAGAGAATCACCGCTTCCTTCCAGGCCCCGAGCTGCCCTGATGACACAGGTCTGGGGCCATCCGTGGCAGAGGAGTGGACAGTGGACTCGGTGGGCGCAGGTCTGGGTTCTGGTCCTGGCTGGTCCGTGCCTGATGTGGGTCTGGGGAATGTTTCTCAGGCTTTCTGGGCCTCAGGAGTTTGGACCAGACCACCTCCAAGGTCTCTTCCTGCTTCAGGGTTCGTTAGCTTTGTGAGTGCAGGTTTCCCTGCAGATGGAGGTGGTCCCTTTCTCCAGGAATGCCATCCTCCTCTTCCTCCTCCTGTGAGGCTCCACAGACTAGGTTGGAAACTCGGCCGTGTTGGGAGGTGGGGAGACGGGGCTGGAAGAGCATGAACCGGGCCCTTCTTCTGAAGCCCCCTTCTCTGGCCTTCAGTTGAGGGTGCAGGGTGGAAGGGCTGTTATCACAGTTGCTCATTTTTCTCTCGAGAATGTGTCTGCCCTGATATTTCGGCGCAGAAGATCCGGGCACAAGGACCTCCCTGATTGCTGGGAGGGGCGAACCTTGGCTCATCCCCTCCAGCGCCTGGCACAAGCCGCGGGCAAGTCAAGAGGCCCTGGGACACAGGCCGCCTCATCGCAGGCAGGGCCTCCGCAGACTGAAGAGGCTCTGGGCCCCTGCACAGAGCTGCCGTCCCCTGCGTGTGCAGCACACGCTGCTGTGCCCCTGGGCGTCCGGAGCCCCTGGCCACCTTCAGGCTCTTTGCAAGCAGAGAATAAGGAGGAAGAAAAAACAGACTCGAAATTTCAAGTTAAAAGATTGAAAATCCTCTCTCCAAATGTCACTGAAACGTCTTCAAGTCAAGTCTCTGCCTTGAATCCCAGGGGGCCCGCCTCTCGCCCTGCCAAGCTGGGTCGGGCCCCGGTGCGGGCCTCTGCGGGTGGCGAGCCCCGGCTGGAGCAGGCCTCGATCTTTCAAAGCAACCCTGAGCGCACATGAGGGAAAATGAAGTCCAGGGCAAATCTAAATAAATAAAAGAAGGGAAAAAAGTTTTAGAAACCTGTGTTTACTCTGGCACGCGCCTGGCCTCCACTGCTTTTGACATATTAGGGAAAATCTTGGCGGAGCCCATTAGAAGCACTTAACAAGGCATGTGTTTCTTTTCAGAATACAAGGGGCTTGGAATGTATTGTTTAAACAAGATCCGATGAATCTTTGATTCAGTTTTGAAACATCCATCTGTGTATGTTTGTCTCACTGGTGCTTCCGTGGCATTAACTTCCTTAACTCCCTTCCCAGGCCGTTTGAAATCATTATCTTACTGACTATTTTTGCCAACTGCGTGGCCTTAGCCATCTATATTCCCTTTCCAGAGGACGACTCCAACGCCACCAACTCCAACCTGGTAAGTGCACCGCTGCGTCTGCGTTGCCGCGTCGGCGGAGGCCTGAGCTTGGATCACGCGGATTCAAGCTGGAACGTGTCTGACGGTCCAAAAGCCAGCCGAGCTTGGATCCCGAGGGCTCTAGCTCGTTACTGAAACGGGCACCTGTCTCATCTCGGCCTGTTTTGAGAGATACCTTCGCAGCCAGGCGGTTGCGAGCAGGGCGCACGTGAGCGTGAGTTCTGGGCGGCGGCCTGGGGCTGCTCAGCACACCTGCAGCCTTGAAGGGCAGGTGTTTGCGGGAGCGAGTGTGCCTTCTGGATCCTCCATCGTGTTTGTTTCCAGGGCCTTCATTCCGCTGGTGAGGTTCGCTCAGGTGATCTATAGGATCGGTGCGCGAGAAGTAATTTCTAGGAAACTTTTAGGCAAGTTTGCTTTTGCAGCCAAGATGTACTATTTAGTTAGAAAGGTTTTCTGTTCTTGGGAAAGGCGGCTTTCCCTCTGGTTGGTTGGGAGGCCGGTGCTGGCAGTTTGGGGTGAGAATGTGTCCATGGAAAAAGTGTGGAGGGCGTTTACTTTGGGCTGAGCGTGAAGTCATCACAAAGGCCCTTGCGCCGTCTGGGCACGGGAGGAGAGCCTTGGAATGCAGCTGGCAGAGCCGGACGCCCCGGGATGCCTCAGCTGCAGGCTTGGGGGGAAGTCCTGTCCCTCTCCTCTCCCCTGCCAGGACACCAAAGCTTCTCACGTGACCCCCCAAAAGCGCATCTTCCGCCGTCGTTGGCTGCTTCCTCTGGTGACACGGGACTGTCTGGTGATAGTTTCTGGAAGAAGCAGGAGGGAACCGGGCCTCCTCCTGCTGTCGCCGGCTTCTTGTGATGTCACGGGAGAGTCAGTTCTTCTGCTTCTCAGCCTTTGACGTTTGTTTTTGGCCCCGTCAGGCCGTCCGTCCGACGCCCGTTCAGACCTCACGGCCGTCGCCCGGCCGTCACGGTGAGCCTGGGCTGCACGTGGGGTCAGGCTCCGGAGCCGGCCCTTAAGCCTAGTGATGACCCGGCAACCAGAGCACCGGCCCAATCCACGCGGCCTGCTGAGGCGTGACCTTGCCTCTTAACAGGCAGGACATCTTTGCCGTGGCAGAGGAAGTACAAGAGGGGTGTCCCAAAGGGCCCCTAGAAAAGCAGGAGCCTCTTGCAGTGGCGCTCTTCTGCTCCGAGTGTCACCTCCGCCCGCCCCCCGGCCCGTCCTCCCCAGAACCCTGCGGCTGCGCGCTTAGAAGGGAATCTGGGGCGTTTGGAAGCCAGTGATGCTCGGGGTCAGCTCTGGGCCAAGGCACCGAGGAGGGGGCTGTCATCTTAGCCCCAGAGACGGCCCCTCACCCCGAGTCCGGGAGGATGAGCAGGGCCACTGGGGGCTGTACAGGTGGGCGCGCTGGGTGACCGAGGGCTGCTGGTCCCACCCCTCCGGGCTGGAGAGCAGGGTGTCCCTGGACGCCCTCCGGGCTGGGGCGAGGGGCCGTGGTCTTTAAAATACTCCTCAGCGTGACGGATGGGCTCTGAAACTAGGCGGGGGTGATGGTTGCACAACTGTGGACTTTTACTGAAGATCGCAGGTCATACGCTCACAACGGGCGGATTTCCCGGTGTGTAAATTGTACCAGTAAAGCTGCTCTGAATAAAGGGTACGGTACTGCCAGCAGCAGCCCAGTGCCGGCCAGGCTGCCCCGCTGGTCGCTCTTCCGTCTTCCCCGATGAGGGCGAGGCCACACGGTGGAGGGAGGGCAGTGGGGGGCGGTCAGGACTTGGGGGACCTCATACTAGGGATTCGGGGTGCACAGGAGAGCATGGGGGCTTGAGGGGGGTTCCAGTTGCTAAGGCAGCTGCTGCCTCTCTCAAGCCGTGGGTTGGGCGGTGACAGTAGATTAAGGAACTGTGGTCAGAAGATGGAGGGTTTCCTCCATCCTAAACACACACAGATACACACACACATACCTACACACGTGTATACACAGACACAGAGACACACATCCATGTACACAGACACACACAGGCACGCACATGTACACAGACACAGAGACACACATATATGTACAGACACAGACAAACACACATACATACACACACATATACACAGACACAGAGACACACATATATGTACACAGACACACACACACATACACAGACATAGAGACACACATATATGTACACAGACACACACACAGAGACACATACACAGACACACACATGTATGTACACACACACACGTACACAGACGCACACACACACAGACACACAGACACACTCATACATAGACACACACAGACACACAACACACACATATATACACAGATACAGACACACAGGCACACACATACACAGACACAGACACACACATGTATGTACACAGACACACACATACACACACGTACACAGACGCACACACACATAGACATAGACACACAGACACACTCATACGTAGACACACACAGACACACAACACACACATATATACACAGATACAGACACACAGGCACACACATACACAGACACAGAGACACACACGTACACAGACACACACGTAGACACAGACACGCACACAAAAACATATACAGACACACCCACAGATACACATACACACAGATGCACACACAGGTGCACTTGCCTCATTCTGTGAGCTCTGTCCCTGAACTTCCTTTGGTGGGCGCCTGTGTACATGCACGTATAATATTTTACCTTTAATCTTTCTGAGGAAGGGTCTGCCTTGCCTCTGCTGGGTCCTTTCTGCCCTCTCCTCGGCACCTTGCTCCCCTTCCCTGGGCTTGTGGCTTCGTCCCCGGGCCTCTCTAGGGCCACTGTGTTATGGGGCCGAGGGGACAGACTGCCCTTGGCATGGTGCATCCAATGGCCACACCCCTTCCTTCCAGGAGGGGCCTCGGACTTGGGTCATGCAGGCAGCATGTACCCCAGCACGCGAGGTCCCCAGGTACAGGCCTCCCTGGTGGCTCCTGGAGCTGTGGGTTTGGGGACGCCCTGAAGATCTCAGGGCCCTTCTCGAGGGTGCCCCCGGTCTCACTGCTTCTTGTTTCCTCACTGACACTCCTGTGTCTCAACTTGGGATCTTTGGAACAGCCCCACCCAGAAGACTCCTCTGGGGTCTTCCAGACTTGACTGTGCCCTGACCTTCGCCCCTGGACCTCAGGAGCCACAGTCCAACTCCCGTTTTGCTTCCCGTGAAGTCATAGCTTCCCTGGGGCACGGCGGGCCACCGACTGGACGGCCAAGGGTGTTAGAAAACCCCTCACACAAACAACCAAGCAAAACCCACGTTGGCTGATGGGTCAGGATCAACCAATACGAGCGTCGTGATCTGGACCCGCCCCTTCCTCCTTCTCATGGCGGCGTTTTCTGTGGTCAGAGGCCCCTTTGCAAAACTTTCACCAAAACTGTGGCTTTGGGACACAGCTATTATTTAGTCCCCTGCTACCTCTCTTCCCATGTCCCCTGTGTCTTCTAGCTTCTTTTCCTGCATCTATGGGAACTTTTTACCAGGGTTCTGTCCTGCCCATCTCATTTTCTGCTCTCTCCCTTGGTGAGCTTAGTTACCCCTGCAGCTTTTCATTCACTTTCTACGTAAATTGTTCCTAGACTTATGGCTCCAGCTCCAAGCTGTTTCCAAAGGCTTGGATCAGCATCTCCTACGTGAGCGAGGCCGGTGGACCAGTGACTCGTGACCCCGCTTGGTTATTATAAAAGCCTGGAGAGCTTGAAATACACCGACTGCAACGTTTTGGAAGATCTGACTCAGATTTAGTAGTTCTGCGGCGTGGCCCAGGAATATGCAATTTTTAAAATTCCTTGTGGTGGGGGTGTTGGGGGTCATGAGGCATCGTCAGCCAGGAGAAGGACTTCAGGGGAAAGGTCACATTTAAGGGGCAGGGAACGAGGGGGACGGTTTGGGGTTACGTGAGGAGCCCGTGGAAGATGCAGGAGGAGACATTGGACAGGACAGGTGCAGGTCAGGACTCCAGAGGCAGTTCGCGCTGGAGCGAGGGGGAGGGGGGACGGACAGGAGCCCCGGGCCTGGCTCTGCACCTGCGGCAGGTGCAGAGGGAGAGGCGGGGCCCGTGCGGGGTGGGTGGACGGGGGTGGGGAGCGAGAGTGGGAGAGAAACTGAGGAGACAGAGTCTTTGAAGCTCAAGGAACAGAGATCTAAACACATAAGGAGGGGCTGGGTGGTGGTTCTTCCTTGCCTTTCTGGCAGCTCAAGGCCGACTGTGTAGAGAGCGGGCTCCGGTCTCTGGGTGGAGGACGGGCCGCCGGTCCTGTCTGCAGCCTCGGGGGCCCTGAAGCAGGGATGCAGGCGGCTCTTTGTTGAGCTTTGAGGACTGAAACACTCCCACCAAAATGTTCTTGTCGTGCCAGAACGCGGCCCCCGAATCACGTAAGGGCCCCTGAAATGAAGCTTGAGAATTCTCCCGTGACTCTCATAGCTTTTTTTTTTTGTTTTTTTGTGGTACGCGGGCCTCTCACTGTTGTGGCCTCTCCTGCTGCGGAGCACAGGCTCCGGACGTGCAGGCTCAGCGGCCACGGCTCACGGGCCCAGCCGCTCCGCGGAATGTGGGATCTTCCCGGACCGGCTTCCTGGACCGGGGCACGAACCCGTGTCCCCTGCATCGGCAGGCGGACTCTCCACCACTGCGCCACCAGGGAAGCCCCATACCTTTTTTAAAACAAGAAATTGCAGTTCCAGCGTCCTGCTCTGAGGAGGGAACGATGCTGCACCTACAGCAGAGGCCCTAGGACCTCAGTGCCTACGGATTACCTGGGCTGAGGCTACAATGCAGAGTCCCAGGCCCCACCTGCGGAGCCCAGGCCGGGAGCCCAGCGGGGTGGGCGCCCAGGCGTCGGTGTGTTTAATGCGCCCCCCCCCCCCGGCGCTCCTGCTGCTGGGGGCCGCGGGCTGCTCTTTGGGAAAAGCGACCAGCACGTTGGCCGTCCTGCGAGTGGGTCCCTGTCAGTCCTCTCCCCTGGCTCTCTCTAGATCCAGGCAGAGAGGGAACACAGCGGCTCCCCGGAGGTTTCCCCTCCATGGGGTTCAAGAATAATCTGTTTAGCAAAGTCACTCGCAGTCCAGGAGGAGGAGGTCCCCTCACACCCCCGCGGGTCCACAGCCGCCCCCCGCTGGCTCATGGCTCCCTTCTCTCCACCCCGTTCCTCCTCCACCTGCTGAGTGCAATCCCCGTTGTTTGCCTAGCACTTTACTTTCTCCTCTTTCCAAGAGGCGAAAAGTGTTCCAGTATGGAATTTTTTAAAAGTCTTCTTCTCATTATTTAAGTAAAAGTCCGGTTGTTTTATGCTCCATGTAACATACACCGTTGCACCCAAATCCGTCAACTTTGTTATCTTTTCCTGGTGCTAGTGGGGCAGAAAAAAACGTGAACTGGCCTGTGACACGACGGCTCTCTCTGCATTATTCACAGTCTCGGTACTGGCAGGGCCACCTGGCACGCAGAGCATCCGGTGTAAATAGCGCTGTGAACCCCTCCCTCTGGTAGCCGCTGCCCTGCAGGTAAATCGGATGATGTGTCTTGACCTCTGGTGCCAGCAGGGCAGACTCATCGCGTATGGAAAACTCCCAGCTCCCTGCAAACCCTGAAGTCGGCGCAGACTTGGCTTGGGCCGGAATATTAAGAGAACATATTTGGCATTTGACCTTGTGCAGAGAACAGGGCTGTGTACTTTCTGGAGCCAGAGCCAGGCCGTACCCGGAGGTGGGGGGAGGAGGAGAGGCCAGAGAAAGAGTCATGGGGGGCCGGGGGCGGGGCGCTGCAGGGGGCTCGTCAGAGGGGCCCCCCCCAAGTGCCGAGGAGAAGGCTGGGGTGTCGGGTTTCCCATTTAGGCTGTGAAACGGGGACAGCCGCCGAGGCTGGGTGGGCGGGTCATCAGCTAAGGCCCTTGGGCCCTTCGAGCAGTGCCCGCACAGGCTGTGTGCGCCGCCCGCCCGGAGAGCTTGCAGCCGGAAACTGGGGGCCTCCGTCCTGTCCTGGAGAGGTCACCCCGGGCCCTTCGGGACAGCTTTTGTGGGCGAGGAGACCCAGAGGCTGTTGTTTCTGCACACCTCGCCCGGGAGATGGGCATCTGAGCTGCCCAGCCCCGTGGTCTCACTGCACGGGGGGGAAGCAGAGAGGCCTCGCGGCTAGAGAAGGGGCCCCGAGGGACAGCCCTGGTGGCCTGAGAGGCCAACCGTCCCCCCTCGCCGCCCCCCCACACACACCGAGCAACTGCGTCTGGAACAACCCGGTGTCCCTCCCGGTCAGCTCAGGGGCCGGCCACGCCCGAGCCTCTGGGGTCCCTGTGGGGTCCCCTTCCAGGCCGTGCTGGGCTGAGGACGCCCCGAGGGTCCGCGTTTAGGGCCCGAGCCCCGGGATGGGTTGGGCCGCGTGGCTCCGGCCTCGCCCTCCTGCCGCGAGCCGGGCGTTCCTTCATCGCGGGGTTTGCTCGAGGGCGAGACGAGTCACGCGGCAGACGAGAGTCGGGCCACTCCCGCGCAGGCGTGGTCCCCGGGCACCAGACGCTCACTCCGCACAGAGCAGGCGCGTGAGACGCGCGCACGGTTGCTGGCGGATAGGGAGCCAGCTGGGCCCCGCGTCACAGCCAGTCCCGCCAGTGGCGCGCGCGGGCCTCGGGGAGGCGCTTCGCCGAGGGAGCCCCCGCCCCCCCGAGGGTCCACGGAGCGGCTCTGGGTGGGACGGGGGCGTAAGGTGGGACCGGCAAGCCATTCGGGGGCCGGGCTTGCGGGCGCTGGCCTGGGAGGAGAGGCCTGCACTGGGGGCCTCCCGCCAGTCCCTGAACTTTCTGTTTGTCGCTCTTCCGGCAGGTGGGGCCTGGAAACCTGCCTAGTCGTAATAATTACCTTTGCCGAGTGGCCACCAGGAGCCAGTGCTTTGCAAACACGGTTTCTAATCCCCACAAGAGTAAATGATCATATCTACTTACTTGTTTTCTTGAGGGTGGAGCATTCCTCCCCGCCGCCCCCGCCGTCGGATGCTGCCCTGGCCCCGGTGCCTTTGGCCAGGCACATGCCAGGCTCTTGATAAATATTTGTTGAGTGAGTGGATGGGGGAGTGGACAGGCCCAGCCAGATGGTGTCCCTTTAGTTCAGAGGAGCACAGTGACGGGGGAGTGAGGGCCAAGTGTCACGTGGACTCACGTGTGAGGGCGTGGGGGCCCCAGCCCTGTTCCCTGGAACGTCGTGCGGGGCTGCTGTGAGCATGGGGTGGGGATGGGAAGACACTTCGAAGATTAAACACCCCGCCTGGGTCGACATTAACTGGTATTTTTTAAAAAAAAGCAACTTGGTTCTGTTGCACGATACACTTGGTACATGCTGGGTGACCAGAGTTAGGCAGATGACTGTGTTGTGGAACCTGGAGCCTGTAACTCAGTGATAATGGGCCCTGTTTATACCTTTGCTCCACGTGCAGACACCCCAGTGCTGTGTGTGTCTTAGTCATTTGAGCATGACGAGGACCCTACGAGACCTTCCTGTGGTCCCATTTCACAGACGAGGATACTGATACTCAGAGAAGGGAGATGAGGTGCCTGGAAACGCAGACACTGCGGTGTGGACGCAGGCGTGTGTCCTTATAACCGTCAGGCGACAGCTGCGCCTCGTGGTGTGCTCAGGTGCCAGGGCTCCCTGGACCGGGCGGCGGGGGGCCACCTTTCCCCACCTCGGCACAGACGGCGCCTGCTTAGAACCACCCACAGCAGAGAAAATTTGCCCCAAGGACCGGCGTCCTCAGGAGAGGGGACGGGCAGCCTGGGGAGGCCAGGGCGGCAGGGTGGCCGCACCAGAGACCAGGCGTCTGCCACGGGCGGGGGCTCCCCCTCCCGGAAGGTTTCAGAGGGAGAGGCACCGCCTGCTCCGCACCTGCCCCCGGACGGGGCTTTGAAGTCTAAGTACGGGGCGCCTCTTGCTCCGTTTTATCCGTTTGTTTTCATTTGGGGGGAAATGTTCCACACACACAGCATATATACATTCACGCTCTATGTGATGGAACCCCTTTCCTGCACCAGGCTCCTCTTAATTTAAGTATATTGGAGGGAAGCCTTTCTCGAATATAAAATCCAAATCCCTGGATCCTTGAAAGGAAATTCCGAGCACGTTGCATCCCTTCTCGGGACCGTGCCACCCTTCGACACCCCGCGTGTTGAGCCTGCTGTGAAGCCGTCGGGAGGGTGGAGGATGCGCCGGGTCCCAGAGCTGGGGTCTGGGGGGGCCCTGCGCGATGCCCGGGAGCCCCGACCGCTGCGGGTGCCTGCCGGCTCGGCCCCGGCCCTCGGGGTGTTCACCGCCCGCCCCGCGGGCCTGGCACCGGGTCAGCAGAGCCTTCCGGCGTGCGCGGAGAGACGAGGGAGCGGGCTGAGCAGGTCGCTACAAGCAGAGCGCGTTCGCTGTAATTTCTGCATCTGAGGACGTAGCTCTCGGCTTCTCGGGAGCCCTTCCCCTCTTTATTCCCTTTGTTCTCGCTGGTTTCTGTGTGACTGAAGTTGTTAGGTCTGCCGTGCAACTGGTAATAATAGTAACGCCCCCCCCGTACTGCAGGCAGCCTTCCGAGTCAGCGTTGACTCGCCCGGTCCTCTCAACGCCCCCCGGAGACCAGGGGACTGTTAGGGCCGCTCCGTCTTAGAGAGGAGGAGGAGGAGGCCCAGAGACGTGAATTAACTGGCCCCAGGCCGCACAGCTACGACGCGGCGGAGCTGGGGTTCCGGCCCAGGTGTGCGGCTCCCGAGCCTGAACGCCCCGTGGCCCCCCAAGGCCGACCCCCAGCGTGTGTGTGACAGACGTGGGGGTCTCTTCACCAGTGACCCCCGGGGGGTGGGGTGTTGTGTCTGTGGGTCGGGGGGGCAGCCCTGGAGCCCCTCGCCGGTGCCGTCCAGGAGGCGCGGCAGGTGGGGAGCAGGGGCTGCGACGCCCACGGCACAGGCAGGTGTGACGGGGCCGCGCTGGGGTCCCCGACCCGCGTTCCGGCTCCATCGCGAGCGGGCTTGTCGCTCTGCTTCCTGGACTCGGGGCTTCTCGGCCGTGCACCAGAGGTGGTGCCTCTCCCCGTGCAGTCGAGGCTGGGCCCAGACGAGAAGGTGGAAATGCCAGCGGCCACGGGTGGAGCTGAGTTCTCACGATGACGGTCGCCCCTGTTGTCATGGGAACAGACAGATACGCTCGGCCTGGCACATCGGCCCCTTTCCTGGCATCTCCTCCCGTGAACTTTCCCTCGGCCTCCTCTCAAGGTGGCGTAGGGATGCTAGCGAGCTCAGAGCCACGCTCCGGATTTACTTCCTGCCTTTTCCAGGCTGGATGCAGCGGGGCGGCCACGGCCTGCGGAGCCGAGAGAGGCAGGAGGGGGGGGACCCTCCCTCCCCACGCGTGGGACCCCTCGTGGGCCACCGGTCCGGGTCCCCGGCGCAGCAGGGGCGGCTGCAAGGATCCCTGTGCCTGGCCCTGCCTCCCGCCCGGCCTCCTCAAACACACGGAACCATCGCGAACGCGGGCTTGTCCGTCCACGCTCTGGGCCCGTGGGCAGGGTCGGGACGGGCCCGTCTCTGAGTCCTTGGGAACAGGGTGAGGCCTGGAGAGTAAGGGTTAGGGTTAGGCCCGGCCAGAGGGGCCGGAGGGGCTGCACGGGCTTCTGCAGATCCTTCCAGGGGCTGGACTCACCCCGGTCAGGCCCTGCGGGCGATGGTGGGACGGGCGGGCCTTACGGAGAAAGGCGAGGGGGCCAGAGGTGGCTCCCGGTCCACCCCCGTCCCCTGCCAGGCCACCCAAGAGCACGTGAATGAGAGGCCCGCACAGGCTGGCGGGGGCGGGGGATAGTCAGAATAATCAGATAATCACAAAATTATTGCTAGGAATCCACCACAAAGGAGGAAAATCGGGGCAACCCTTGGTGTCCCCCGTGCTCCTCTCAGATGGCGTTCCGGGGGGAACTTTAGAGAACTTTGGTGAGAAGAGTTTAACGCGGGGTTCCTGGCTTTTGCGGGTGTGAGGCCGACTAGTTATACCCGAGGGGATGCTTGTCCCAAACTTACTCTGACTTCCCATCCCCCTGCCCCTCCTCCAGCAGGACGTGCTACTTATATGCTGCAAGTGTGTCTTCACTTTAAAGTTGCCTGAAGACATCTGACTGTAAACCTGTAATCACCGGTGTGGCAGCGTCGGAGGACGATGACCATGGTAGCTGGCGGGCCGGTCCACCCAAACGCAGATGCGCTGAGGCCTGCGGTCGCCCGTGGCCAGCGCCGGGTGGTCAGCGCCGGCTGGGCTCACGAGGCAGAAGCGTTGGCGCCCACGTGTGGGGAGAGCGGAGCTAGGACGTCGGGGAAAGTGAGGGGCTAAATGTAGGATTCTGAGATTCTAGTATGATTAGTGAAGGCCCTAGAGGCAGTGATTCGTGTGAACTGGAGGGTGGAAAAGTGATAGAAAAGGTTTTCCTGGGAGACGTTGCTCTCGAGTGAAGCCCAAAGCGTGTGGGGGAATTGGCTAGACCTATGGTCCGAGTGACGAGGTCCCGGGTCGGAACAACAGGAGTAGGATTCCTTGCAGAAGGTACGGCTTTGACATACAAACGTGGGTTCCCAAAGGTCAGCCTGAGACCATCCTTGGCGTGATCAGCATTCGTTCCCCGACGGTTCCTTACTGGGCACCTGCTACGTGTAAGACGCAGCTGTGCTTAAGACAGACGCCCTCGAGAGGCATCATTCTAAGGGCGAGAGGTACCGGCATCTCATTAAAACATGAACTGTTCGGTTATAATTGGTCTCTAAAATATTTATGTTCGGGCGTGACTACGTTTGTTTTAAGTAAATATTTTGCTGACGCTACTGAAAGAACCAAACCCAAACTTAGGGTCACTCGATTGCATGGAAGGGGGGAGCTGTATCATAGAGTCTCTTAAATTGTGATGAAAAAATGTTTTAGGGTCGATGGTGGGATTGGTAATCCTGCCGAAGCGGCCCCTAGGTGATGAAACTTGAGACTTGCTGACTCAAAGGGGTTGAGAGTGAGGAGGAAGGGTTAGATGTGGCCGCCTGAAGGAAGGTCACACCGCTCCTCAGGTACAAGGAGAGGATTCTGGGAGGACAGAACTGAGCAGACCGCTCACCTCTCTGCCACTTTGTGAGGTCTGTTCAGCAGGAAACTCAATTATACACCAAGGTTCCTGCGTTTAAAGCGTGTTTTCCCTTCGGGAAGATGCAGCCTGATGTCATTTCTTACCTCTGAGGACGATTTGAAATCCTCAGTTGCCAAAGTCCTCTTTTTCTCCCTGTAGCCCCCATTTTTAGTAAAGCTTGTTCATTTTTGTAAAAAAAAAAATTTTTTTATAGTCATTTTTATCCTTTGGGAATCAGGAGGGTTTTCTGCGTGAATAATTTGTTTTCTTTTCCTTTTCTCCAATGTAGGCATCTTGGGTTTGGCCTCTTGGAGAGAAATAATAAAATTCTTCGTTTACTCTGGTTGCCTTTGCTGACGTCAGAGCTGTTTTATCTCAGACGTTTGTGATTCTGTAAATCAAATCAGCTTTTCTTAAATGTGCGCATCCATTAGATTCGACCGACATCTCTTGGTTACATTTCCAGTGACGGCGCACCTTGTACTGTCGGTTTATTCGTTTTTTTGCACGTTCATTTATTGTTTTATCGTTTGCTCACTCAACTGCCATCTGTGGACACGCCAGGCAGTGGGCAGGGGCCTCGGGTCACGGAGCCGTCGTGGGGAGTCGCTGGGTGGGCTTCGTGGCTATAAACACCCAGTGTTGCAGAGCGTGGGGTTTGGACGCAGCTGTGGGTTTCCCTGCGATTGTGTTTCTTGCCTGGATTTTCCCAGTGGGCCCTGCCCGGTGGCCCCGTGCCTGGAGCAGCTGCCAGCGGGGACCAGACGCGCTGCCCTTGCAGCTTCCCAGCCTCCCGAGCCACGGTTTCCACTTGCTACTCGGCGAGAACTGTGCTGAACTTACGGGTGGGCTTCCCGAGAGGAGCCTCGTCTCATCAGAGAGGACGCTTCTAGAAGCCCTTTGAAAACCGTGAGGCGTTATTCAGATGGAAAGTGTCGTTGTTTTGATTACGCAGTGCCTCTGAATGCTACCGTCGGCTGGCGACAAAGGAGAGAGGGTGCGCGGTCACCCCGAGGCTCTGTCACCGCTCGGGTACCATGGGTGTGCGGACCGGGGACCAGGCGGAGCAGGGGAGGCCGAGCAGGGTCCCCGCCCTTGAGGGGTTTAGGATCTGATTCAGGTGAGGGGACTCCACGAGAGAATCACATAAAGCCAGGAGAGATGGGGGTCGGTGCTTTAGAGCCTCTCCAGGCCTTTCTTGCTCCAAAATTCTAGTCATTGTCAGGAATCGTCAGAATCATCAGAATCAGAATCACCTTCTCGCGATCATCGTTAGTCAAATAAGTGTTTGCTAAGTAGCTGTGTCAGGCAGGGGGCGGGGGGCCTGGTGGGGAGTCAGGATTTCGTGTGAAAAGATAACCGAGGGCGCAGGGTGGAGGTCTTTGGGAAGGGCAGGGCCCAGACAGACGCAGAACCATCTGGAAAGCCCTTCCACGCTTCTGCTCATTGATGGCGTTTAATTATCCGTTGTCCCATTAAGCTTGAAGAGATGGCTTTCTGCTCTCAACCCCGCGTCTTGTTTACCTGCTGGTGGGGAGAGCATCACGAGACCCCATCCTGTCCCCCTCGTCCCCTTTTCTTCCTTTATCAGAGGCGTTTTGTGGTGATTTGCACGTGACTTTTCAGGCCCGGAACCTTTCACGGTAAAGGTCTAAGGGTTCACGGGACCCACGTAGGGCCAGGTGTTGGGGGACGCGGGGGGCGGGGGGAGGGCCACCAGAGTCCGCCCAGATGTAGGCAGAGGGCAGACGGGTCCCCTGGGACCAAGGCACATTCACGTCGCTGGAGGTCCCGTCAGCACACCCACCCCGTCTTCCCGTCTCCACGTCGACACGATTCAGTCTCAAGAACCAGGATGGCATCCAGGGAAACGAGCGCAGGTCACGGAGACAGGGTGGCCCCAAAGACGCTGAGATTCTCTTGCTTAGTGTTTGAGAAGCTCCAAAGGAATTGAGCAGTTTAGGCTAAATTTCAAAAGAGGGGGCCGACCAGAGAGGCGGGCCGATGGCAGCAGGGTGCAGCGGGGGAGAAGGTAAAGGTAAAGCTGCCGTTGCCGGCCTCCTTCCGGATGCTGCCTTCGTCCTGCGCGATGTGCATCTGACGTGAGGCTTACTGACGGCTTCCTCGGGTAACCTTGGGGCGTGAAATGCCAAATCCGGCACGGCGGACCCTTGGCTTTACTGTATCGGTGTCGGGGCTTCACCAAAGTTATGTGCTATTAAACGCTTCCTGGGGACGGCTGCCTCTTTGTGGCGAGTGTTAGGTCATCTCCGCTGGCTCGTCGTGGAGCGAAGGCAGGAAGGTGAGATGCTGGAGGGAAAAGTGGAATGGGGCTCGGGATTCCCGGGGGGAGCGGGGCGGGGCAGAGAGAGGAGAGAAAGCATGTCTCAGGACAGAGGAATCGAGAAGGAAATCATGAAAGCACCATGGCCAGACTGGCAGGAGACAAGACGTGAATTACAGAGCGAAGGGAGACTTCGGCTGCCTTCCCAGGACTTTGGGGGATGTCTTTGGGTAATTAACCAGGCAGCAGGTTTTCTCCCAGGAGAATCATTTTGAAAAATTCACCCTGAACACACGGGTTTCTGTGTTCTTGACTTCCGATCCTCAGATTACCAGCGTCGGTCATGCGGGGTCCGCTTGGAAAGCAACGTGCCGCCAGCACATCTGGGAGCAGTTAGGAGGATGCTGGACATGGGGATACATTTGTGCAACTTCTGGGGCTTTTTTATTGTTTTTGTGTTCACACGTGCGCGCGCGCGCACACACACACACTTATATAAAACCTGTCAAATCGTTCAAAACTCTCTGAAGGAATTAGCATTATAAAATCATAAAGAAGTCTCTGAAGGGCCTTTAGAGCAGAGAAGGAGCAGGGAAACAGCCCACATACATCACTTTGCAGCAAACCCATCACCTGCGTGACCTGAGAAATCTCGGGTAAATCTCTCGTGAAATGAACGCCCTCCTGCCTGACAGCCTCTTTGGAAGCATCAGCTCTGCCTTCATACTAAAATATTCCATGGAAAGGGCCTGCCATGGAGACACTGGTCCTGCTTATGGGCGAGGAGCGCCGGAACGCGAGTGTCTTCCAACCGCTGCTCACGTGTTGACCCCGCCGTTCCCGCTGGCGGGTTTAACCGGACTCTCCGCTGCCAGGCCGGGGCTCTGGTATTACTGTCCCTGCATCCTGAGTCACATCTTCCTTTCATCAGACTAATAACGGCCACCACTCTTATAATTCTGGAGCAGGTGACCCATGCCAGGAACCCTAGCCGTGACGGCGAGTCCACAGCTCTGCAGTTTCCAGCTCTAGTCTGCAAACAGGGAAGCAGGTTTAGAGGCGAGGTGACCTCGCCAGGGCCACGCAGGGAGGATGCGGGGCTTTGAACCACGCTCCGTGTGACTCTGAGTGCTCGTTCTTTCCAGTGTACGGAGCGCTTGCCCCCACGTCCACCCCAGATATGTCCCCAAAGGGGCCCAAGGAGGGGAGGGCGTGTGTTTCTGAGCCCAGCAGTGAGGCTCCCCTCCCTCGGCCCTTGGGGGCCCCCCGTCTGGACCAACCCTGAAATTTGCTCTTGGCCTTTCCAGGGGAGATGCCACAGGGGACTGGCTTTTTCCCAGGGTTCTCTGGGCAATGATGTCTTGCATCTGGGAAGATGTGGTGTTGGCGGCCACCTGAGCAGCGGCAGAAGCCTTGCCAGGTGTCATTAGGGCCTCATGTGGGATAAACTTGGAAACTGATGAGTTTGCTGGACCTGAGAGCTCCCAAAGGGTGTTTGAATGTCTGAGACCGAGGAAGAAAGGGCAGCTCTGACCCATCTTGGTACCGTGTGCTTTGTTCTCCTGACCCTTTGGAAATGCTCGGATAAACGCACGTGTTCAGATGCCTGCCGGGCCGGTATGCATCCATTCCAGGCTCCCAGCCGAGCAGAGGAGAGACAGGCCTGGCGAGCAGCACGGAACGTCACGGTCCTTTCTCCTGGACTCACTTAAAAAGCTCACGACCCATTTAACGTTTCCATTGCAAGAGTTGCCTCTGCTGATGGTGTTCGGAAGGCAGGCGTCTAGGAAAAGCCCAGCTGTAGGAATCTTCTAGCAGCAGAGAGTAGGCTGCTGCCTTTTCTGGTTTTCAACAATCCCTTAATTTTCCTGACCGTTTATGAACTGTCCACCACAGCAGAAAGTTTCTGGGATCAGGACTGCTCTGGGGGAAGAGACAGGGGCCTGAGATGCCCGGGGAGAGGCTGGCGTCAGCTGAGGGCAGCAGGCGGGGCCTAGACGTGGGAGCCCAGCCCCGCAGGGTGTGTGTGGGTCCAGGCTGGGGAAGACCCCAGAACAGGGGCACGTGGGCACTGCCAGCGGCTCAGGGATCCCGAGAGCAGGCAGCGTTGAAGGAACCAGCCCAGCCTTACGCGTCACGGAGGCCAGGCGGAGGATCCAGGCTGTGGGGGGATCTGGGCCACAGAGACCACGTGGCAGGAGCAGGGACCCAGCAAGGAGGATGGGCAGTAGAGAGCTGTGGTGACGGAATCTGGCTGGAGGGAGAGGAACGGGCCAGCAGCCTCTGCGTCAGCTGGGGGGGCCCCCATGTGGCAGGGGGGCTGGTGGTCAGCCCTGGGTGTGGCTGCCTGGAGCTTGCAGGTCGAGTCAGAGTCTGGGTGCAGTGTAAGTGAAGCAGAGCAGGTCGGGGGTCTTGACCCGGGTCTCTAGAGGAGCCCCTGCTTGGAAGCAGACGCGTTAACGGTAACGGACGGACCACAGGACTCAAGGAGTAAGAGTGTCCCTCCTCCCCCAGCCCCCCAGCCCCCTGGGGATGGAGCAGAGGATGAGGAATGCCCACCCCCGAGGGGGAAGAGCCTGTTTCCGTGGTGACGTCCTGCCCGTGGTGACGTCCACGCTGGGCTCCCAGGCCACAGGGCGACAGTGGTGACAGTCACGCATTCCCCTCCTCGAGAAAGTTAGGTGGCTTTAAAACAGGTAAGGCTCGTGTCATTGCCTCTGTGGGTTCTGACGGAAGGGCGTTTGGTGGAGGACGTGTGGGCCCGCGTGCCGTGAACGCTTATTTATGTTGGTGTTTTAAAGACAGTGACACAGAGTCAAAGTTTCACCGGCAGGTTTGGGTTTTCAGTTTCCTTCTGCGTCTCTCCTTCTCACGGGGAACTGTCTCTACGCGCCTGTTTCCTGGACCTCTTCACGATGACTTTCACTGTCGACGGGGCGCTTGGAGTTCGCCTCTTGGGAGGGTGACGTGGGAGCTGCACTGGTAAATGTTCCCCCTGGCAGGTGCCAAGGGCCTGAGGCCGCCGCGCCTTGGGGGCCCGCGAGCGTCCTTTGTGTTGGTGTGCCTCTCACGCTTGAGTGCGCTGTTGGTCTGTCTTGGATGACTGTGGCGGGGGAGGTGAGTAACCGTCACAGATTCCACTGGGTTCCATTGGGCTCGTGCGCTTTGTTCAGAGCAGACTCCACCGGTCGTGTGGGAGGAATAGAGGTTTATGGATCACTGGAGCTAAAAGAAAACTGGAAGATCATCAACTTGAATTCCCTGACTTTGTAAGGAAACTGAGGCTAAGTAAGATTTTGCTCAGGCCTCAGGAACATTGAAGTCACCTGTGCTACAGCCAGCGTTCCGTGTGCACGCCTGGCTGGCCAGTGGTAGCCAGGAAGCGGGTTTGGGGGTGGCTGGGGGCCGACCGCAGGGCCGTGTCTGCAGGCTGAGCTGTGCTCGGCACTCGGGGGCGGTCACGCAGGTGTGAGTAGCAGCAGCAAACCAGACTTTCCCTGTTCAGAAGCAGCTCTGGGTAGAAGAGTCCCCGGCTTTGGACTCTGCTCCCATCACATCCTTTTCGGGGTCCAGGTCGGGGTCTGGCGGGGAGGCCTGTACATCCCCAGCTCTCATCGGGGTGAGAGGTGGGCCTGGCTCAGGGCCGGTTTGCAGAAACGTCTCGATGAAGAAGGGAGATTTGTACCTTGTCTTGGCCTCCTTCATGGTGAGGGGGCTGCAGGAGGGTGGGGGTGACACCAGCCCACTCAGGGGGACACATTAGGCGCGTTCCCTCCACCCCACGTACGTCGGCCGGGGACCCCCGGGCATCCATCCTCACTCGCGGTGGCTGGGCCAGAGCACAGGCAGAGGCCGTTTCAGCAGCTCGTTACCTCCGTGTGTCCCGCACTCGTGTCTCCTTGGGGGCCCGAACCGCCCGGTGGACCACGGACCACCAGCCTCTCTGGGCGGCTCCTAAACCCTCATGTTTCTAGTTGGAGCTCAGTATCTCGTCTCAAATTGAGTGATGGTCCCTGAGCTTGAGAACATCATCGGAGGCTCTGTCCCCTTTCAGCCACCTCCCCGTCGACCGTGTGTGTGTGCGTATGGTGAGGGCTGTTCCTACGAAAGTGGGCGTGGCTGATGACAGAAACGACTGCTGTCACCCGGTGTCTGTTCTCCCATCTTTCATTGCCGGCGTTTTCCGCTGGCTCGGGACGGCCGGGAGTCCAGGGCCCAGCCTCCCTCGTGGTTAGTGGGGGGCAGTGGTGGCGAAGTTCTGGCGACCGGGATGCCAGCGGAAGTGGGTGTGCCCGCCCCTCCTTCCCCACCTCCCTGCAGGGGTGAACACAGCCCTGGCGATGAGACACTTTGGATACTGCTGACCAAAGCATCGCCTTGAGGGTGGGGCGGCCATGAGAGGTGCCTGGGCGCCGGCGCTGGTGGGCGCGGGGCTGTCACTCCTACCTCCCCCCAACCTCCCCCCTCCCCCCCGGGAGCTGATCAGCCACTCACGAGGTTATTTTGGTCTCTGTCACTACAGTGCGATTTATAACTCAGGTTGTTCCTTGCTTCTTGGGAACTTTGGTTCTAAAGAAAACAAAAGACAGCGGCTGGATAAGAAGGCCAAGGTCACGTGACGTGAAAAGCTGGTCGCCAGAACCCGGTAGCAGAGGAAGCACGAAGTTTCTCCCTTCTCTTGCGTCCCAGCTCCCGTGTGGGACCCGTGTGCCCCTAGGGGAGGGCGGTCAGTCCCGCTGGCGCTGGGTCCCACGGCCCTTCGCGTTGGGTGATTCGAGGGCTGTCATCCGCCCGGATTCTCCCAGCGCTGGGAAGTGTGACCGATTAACCCCGGGAGGAAGATGAAGGCGCAAGGGGTCAGTTCCAGAAAAAACAGTTTGGGGGTCCGGCCGCCTAGCCTGGTCAACGTGGCCCAGACCAGCAGAGCGAAGGGCAGGAGAGGCCTCACTCCTCATCTACGTTTCATCATAAATTTTCACGTCTGGGGGGTCCGTGGAGCACTCGGCCCCCTTTCCCCCAGCCTGTGTCTGTTGGTCCTGAAACAGCCTTTGGCCATTTGCCTGACGGACGGGCCCTCGGTCCTGAGAGTCTCGGACGTCGGCGGCCTCGTGGTGGAGAAGCGCTCTGCTTGCCTTAGTCTCCGTTGCAGCTTGGAGGCTCCTCTTAAAGAAATTGTGGTGAAACGTACCTAACGTGAAATTTACCATTTTACCCCTTCTGAAGCGTACGTGCGGTTCGGGGGCCGGAAGCACGTCCACGCTGCTGTGTGACGCTCACCACCATCATCCCCAGGACCTTGTCACCTTCCCAGAAGGAGACTCTGTCCCCCTGAACACTCATGGCCCCCACCTCCCCTTAGGCCCGGCAACCCCCCTTCCTGCCGTCCGTCTCTGAATCTGGCTCCTCTGGTCCCTCCGAATGGAATTGCACAGTGCTTGTCCTTCTGTGGCTGGAGGCCCCCTCGCCTGAGGCGGGGGAAGGTGGGTGGGCTCCGTGCCAGGAAGGCCCAGGGACTGTGTTCTCATCCTCATCCTCTCATTTCCCTTCCGGGGCGGGGGTGGGGCAAGGGCCTGGTGCCCGCCTTCTTCGCGTGCAGGCGTGGTCCACGAGTAAGACAGTTGGAACGTGCTTGGCAAAATACGAGCTACTCACTATCTCAGAAGAGCTGACTAATCGTGGGGTCCCTCCAAGGCCCACAACCTCAGCCGCCCTCTCAGCATCCTGGATGATCCCTGCCTCCCAAAATGCTGGGTGGAAGTTCTTTTAAATTCAAGAAGAAAGGAAGACTCTGCCTTTCCCCCAGGGATGCTCCTGAGGCCTCTTCTCTGGCCAGGGACGTTTCCCATGTAAAACCCCACAACAGGCCTCCCCAGAGGGCTTTCCTGTAGGTTCTCCGTTTGGGAATCTTGGTGCTTCCTGACAACTGGAGGCTTAGCTGTGACAGGCCCGACTGAACAGACAAAACAGCCAAGCAGTCCTCCTGGCAGGCTGCGACTGGGGGCCGGAGACGGGGGGTGGACGGGGCAAGGGGGTGCAGGATGTGTCTTGGGGACACCGGCCACATCGGGGCAGCGAGGAGTTGGGGGGGTGTGGTCAGCATGGCCGCGACAGACTCCAGGAAGGACACGGATTTCCCAGCCGGGAGCCCGGGTTTGGGTCTGGAGTTGGCATTTCCTGTTACAGCTGCAATGCCCTGGGATCCGCCAGACACAGGGGACCGTGGGCAGGGGTCACAGGCAGGAGAAGTGGAAGCCGGCAGACCCCGCTCCCTGGGGCCTCCATCCCCCTCACCCCGAGGCCGGGGTGTCTCATCCAGAGTCTAGCTCAGTCTATGCTCTTTCCTCGCGGGAGAGTTTGCTTTGCAATTATTCATTAATCTGTAAAAATATGTTTTATGCACTCTCCTGAGTAGATGTGATGTTTTATAAAAATAGAATAAAGTGATATGGTAATGAGGGAAAAAAACAGAGTAGTTTAGAAATTGTGATTGAATGCTCTCTTCCCAAACCACGCTAAAATTACGGTGAAGGAATCTTTAAAAAAGGCATAAACCACAGAGATAAAATGAATGGAAAAGAAGACAACAGCAACCATATATGTGTGTGTATATATATACGTGTATATTTGAGGGCTAGGTTCTCGTTTGTTCACTTTTTGTGTTTGAAATATTCTTTGATGACATATTGGGCCTGGGAGTCTTTGCCGTGGTCCTTAACAACCATACGGCTGCACCCAACCGTGCATGTTACGGGGCTTTGCCTCTTTGACGATTTTGCAGAGGCTTCCCTGGTCCTCTAGTTTCCGTCATGTTTTCCAGCCCCAGTGAAGTTGATGGTGATCAACACACACACCCTCGACCAGGTCTTTCTCCATAGATGCATCACAGTTGGATGTGAGCACCTACGCATTGTCTAAGCTTGGCTCTGGAAGGTGAGGGCATCCTTGGCGCCTCTTTTAAAGCAGTGTTAATGTCGACAACACCCTAGAACCAAAGCCTTCCTGGACCACGGTGGTGGGTTAAGGTTGGAGCTGAATCCAGAGCTCACCGGAGAGAGCCTGCCTCTGTGCAACCCAGCGGCACCAGGCAGAGATGGGTGGAGGGCTGTCCTCTGTTGAAGACAGAGGGATGTCTGGATGGGGATGCTCTCTGGATGGGGGTCATGGCTGGCACAACCCAGAGCAGGATGGCGGGGGGACGATGGGGCTGAGACGCCCCAGCTGTCTTCCCACTTGTTCTCACAGCACAGCCCCTAGGCCTGTACTCTCTAGGCTGGAGATCTGAACATCCCCCAGCATCCTTCAGGCTGGCAGAGCAGACTAGCCTGGAGAAGAAAGCGCTGAGGAGATGTCGGAGTCCACCCAGCAGAACAACTCAGCTGCAGCCCCTCTAGCTGACAAGTCCCACTCAGCACTCCTATCAGTTTTCTGTTGTTTCACTCTTAAATATGATCAGTCAATGAAAGACACCCAACTATTTGAGGAAGTCCCTTAAAATGAAAATAGAAACCAAAACAAACAAGGATGAGTATTTAAAACCGAATATAAAAGAAGAAACCTTAAAGAAAACCTCAAACCACCACCACCAACATTCTTTTCTGTCTTTAAAGAGATGAGAGAAGATGATAATTCCCTGAAACGGAAACTGATTTCTGTGAAAAAGGAACATTCAAGAAACAAAAAGGAATTCTTGGAAATTAAAGATGTTGTAGCTGAGGGCTATGAATCATTGGAAAACAAAATTAATGAATCTCCAGGAAAGCAGGGCAAAAAAATCAGAGCTGGAAAATAGGAGGAAAAAAAGTATGACAATGAGATGACCAGTCCAGGAAGTCCAGCATCTAAATGCTGGGGCTTCCAGAAAGAGATAAGTGAATAAGCAGCGGCAGGTAACCCTCATGGAGGCAGTTCCAGGACCCTTCCTACAACTAAAGGGCAGTAGTTTCCAGGCTGCAGGGCTCACGGAGTGCCCACATGAATGGGCACAACATTGTGAACATTTCAGAAAAGTGGGGACAGTTGGACAATCTTACAAGTTTCTAGAGAGAAAAAAAAATATTACAAAGGATCAGGAATCAGCCTGGCTTCAGGTATTTTAACATGAGAAGCAAGAAGGCTGGAGCAGTGCCCTCAAAATTCTGAAGGAACATGATTTCCAGTTGGGAATTTTATACCCAGCCAAACTATCACTCAAGTAACAAGTAGAACAAAGACATTTTCAGATGAGTAAAAAAATCTCAACAATAACAACAAAAAAAAAACAACTAAAAGAAAAACCCCAAACCCAAACCAAGTTAGCTCCCATGCAGGGAAGCTACCAGAGGAAGTTCTCCACCATGAGGCGGGAGTAAACCAAGGGAAACGTGGGATTTAGGAAACACAGGATCCAGCACAGGAGAAAGGCAAAGAGCATCTATGAAAGGGGACCCTTTCTAGTCATCATGATGCAGAATAGGACGCCAATCCCAGTTAAATTACGATGCCATTTAGGAGGCTGGGAGAGGGTGAGAGAGATAAATCCCCACTTCCCGTGGTGGGAAAGAAGGTAAAACTTGGTAAGAAGTTATATGTAAGCATATGATTTAAAAATATGGAATTAACCACCCAATATACAGCTAAAGAATTGAAAGTATTTGTTAGGGAGGAGGAAATGGGGCTGTCAGGAAGAGCACTGTGGATTTGTTTGCCTTTGCTTTGCAGTGAGCCTTTGAGAACTATTTGGCTTTAAACTATGTGGATGTATAAGAGATAAAAATGAAAACTGGAAGAATGTACCAGCTTATTGATGAGAGGCGGCAATCTCCTTTGGAATTATTTCACATAAAACGAGAGTCCTGTATTGCTCATTCGTTTACTCAGCACATCTCTTCTTGATCCTCTGTCACATGCCAGGCATGGGGGCAATTTCTTTTTTCAGAGTTTGTCCCTCTTTTTCACTGCTCCCGTCTGGGCCCTCCTGCAGGTGGCCCGTCCCATCCCCTCTCTCCCTGGATCTCTGCAGGGTGAGGCTGGGCTCCGACGTGGTGTCGGGAGGGTCAGGCATGCCTCCTTCATGCTCTGGAACGGCGGCTTGGCGGGGTGATGCATTTTCCTTTTTCTTCCAAAGGGAAGAAGCAGGCCCCAGCCGCAGACTCCTGGGCGTCCAGTCTGTGGTATGTTTGCTGCGCAATATTTAGCTTCCTGTCTCCCCAGAATGCCCCTTAGCTCAGGCAGGGCGGGGCCCGCTGCAGCCCTCACGGCCCCGATATTTACACGTTTGCTACCTGGAATCTAATTAGTTTGGACTCAATTCTTTGAGTCTGGAATTTAAGGAAAGCACAAATGCCTCTAAGAGGAAAAGTACCCTGAGCTATTCTAGCGGTCATTTCCAGCCTGGCGCCCTCACTCTCTCACGTCTCATAAAGGGCATGATGATGGCTCTTGTTAATATTTCAAAACACCTAATGGAAACTGCCCATTATTCCAGGTAAGGCTGTAAAGGGTCACTGAAATGTCAGGATTCTGTGCTCTGAGCGGCCAGAGCCCGTGCCAGCTCGGTGCAGCTGTCCCACGCTGATGAGACTCCCGGGTCCGTGGCCGTCTGTCTCTGGTCAATTCAGGGCGGGGGGGGGAGATCAGAGTTATCAGCGCCGCGTATTTGGTTGACAAAACCTTGGCAAAGGCATTGCCGGGTGGTGGGATATGAGAGGGGTCTTTGGGAGAGGAGAGCTGGGGGCACCGTGTGCTCCCGCCCGGGATTTGTGGCTGGCGGGACCGAGGGCAGAGGAGGGGCACGGGGGCAAGGGCCCCGCAGATCTGCCTCGCCACTGGCTGGGGGCGGCCTGAGGGGCCCGAGTGTCATCTCACCCCGCCGTTCAGACCCCGTCACGCGGCCTCGTAGCAGCAGAGATAAATGCTCCAAGGAGGCGACCGAGGCCAGAGAGGACAGGAGCCTCGCGACGTGAAAAATGATGAAGACGGTGGCCTGCTTCTCGCCCAGTACGAGTCCTGGCACCTTCTGTGCGCAGCCAGGTGCTGGGCAGGGCGGGGGGTGGCCAGGGATGCTGTTGGCAAGCGAAGGCCGTGCCGGGGCCTCCTGCAGTTCTGGCTTCTGAGCCCAGACTAGAGAAAGCCCCTCTGGAGACTGCGTGAAGCTTGGCTGGTCGGTCTCCTGGTTGGTGACTCAGGGGTGGAAACGGTTTGGGGATTTTTGTTCTTGTTTTGTTTTCTTTGGAATCAGGCGCTGTGTAAACACGCTCAGGCTCTGGGGCTGTAGGGCCCTCCGTCCCCTTTGGCGTGCTCTGATTGTGTGTCTCCAGCCAGATTGTGAGGCGGCTGATCCCTGTGTATTTACCGGTAAACCTCAGTCTCTCATCTGTAAAATGGGGCTACTCATGCCTTCTTGCAGGTTTGCCGTGAGTGTTAGGGGTTCGGGGTCCAGGTTTGGTTGCAAACCCTCCCATCCACCATCCCCGCTTCCTGGGCTCTCTCGACAAGGATCTTAGTTCCAAAGAGCGAGATCTGGAGGAGAGGGTGACCTCTTCCTTCAAAAGCCCGACCAGCCCCTGATAAGCCCCTCCCCCTGGGGACCCCTCGTTTCCTCCCACCGAGTCCAGAGCCGGCTCTCAGGAGCCGCCCGAGAGCCTGTTCGTGCAGCCGGGATGACGAAGCTGATGTCACCTCCAGAGCCAGACGAGCTCCACCCAGTGCGCTCCTCGTGGAGGCTGGGAGCGCAAGAGAAAGTTGGAGGAAGCGAGCAAGGGAAGTTCACAGAGGGATGGGGTCCTTTCTCTCTTATCATCACAAACCAAAAAATGAAAGAAGAGGGCCCGCCTTTGCTGTCCTTTAAGCCTGCCTGTTGAATGTCCCTGAGTGCAGCTGACTAGCACAGCTACCCACCTGTAGGGAGCCCGGAAATGGGACGGGACGCAGGATGGAAGTGCCCTGCGCTGAAAGCAGAGGAGGAGACGAGGACCGGAGGGGCGCGGATCGCCTTCCTGGTGAGGAGAGTTAGAGATGACAAATCTGGAACCGCTAGCACGCTGGTGGGCCGGGGGAGGGGCTTCCCAAAGGGGATCTGTTGCTTAGGGCTTTGCCATGCCCAGATTGGGTGTACGTGCTGAGATGAAATGTCCCAGTTAGCGTGCTCTTGTGGACCGCTTTCCTGAGAACCGGCACGCAGCAAGTGGCCTCCTTGAGCACCTTCGTTAAAACGAGAAAAATTTCTGGCCCTCGCTTGGCCATGTGTCTGGAAAACCCATGCATGTGCCGTCGGCATTCAAAAATATGACCTTTGAAATCTGTGCAGTGCTTTAAAATTTAGAGTGAATTTCGTCATATGTCCCTGGAGCCTCGTCAGAGCCTGTGACCCAGCGGCGGTCTGAGCGTCCTCACTGGAGCTGAGGAGACGGATGCTCATACAGTACGCGCACGGCCAGGCGGGACGTGGTCTTCACCGCCACATCCGGCTCCTTTCCGTAACCGTGACGCTTCTTCCGCCCCGCCGTCCCAGGCCCGTAACGAGCCTGGCCACTTTCTCATCGCCTCTGCGTGGGAGGTGTCCTCTGCAGCCTCCTGTGTCTTCCAAGCGGGTAGGGAAAATGGCTTTCAGCTTTGGTGAAGGCTCACAGAAAAACGGGGTCCAGAAATGTCTTGGAGTCTGGCCCAGCTGCCAGAAGAGTCTGGCAAGTGCGTTGGCCACGCTGACTCAGCCCGTCCCCCAAGACCCCAGACCTTGGATGGATGTTGCAATGACTCTGGCAGCCCTGTGCGTTGCCCTTGGCCTCACAGGCATTCCAGTGATGATGATGGCTTGTCGGGGTCGCGGCCCTGGTACCAAGCGCGGCTATTTGTGGCCGATGGGAAACACAACCGGAGCCACCTGCTTGCGAGGCTGGCTTCTCAGGCTCCGGGGCCTGGAACCAGCTGGAGAGAGGTGTTCCTATCACTGCGTGTAGCGATTGCCAGTCACATCTTTTCCTGTAGGTTTCCCCGAGCAATTGGAAAACCAAGGCCTCCGCTACCCTGCCGTGTACGACCAGGCCCCTCAGTTTCTTCTTCCCGCCTTGGGAGCTGGAAGGTCTGTCTTCCGTCTCTTTGTCTGTCTAATCCCTCCTTCCTCCCTGGAATCTCAGGCCCGGGTGCACAGGGCCCTGCTGTGGTCACTCGTGGAGCTGCTTTATTAAATCCCCACGTGCTGTTTTTGGATGGCTTTGTGCGTGGTTCTCCTGACTGTGTTCCTTGGGGCCAGATGCTGGGTCTGCCTTGTCTTTCCTCTGCCTCCACGTGCCTGGGGGTGTGGCCAGAGTGAGTGGTGACAAATTCCTCTGACGGAACGTGGTGGAAGGTTAGAGGCCAAGGGCAGATCTGGGAGCCCAGAGGTACGGTTTTGTTACCAGGACCAATCCCCCACCTCTCTGGGTTTCCGTCCTTCCCTGTGCAGTGGAAGCGTTGAAGGGATATGATCTCCGAGCCCCAAACCTAACATTCTAGGAGTAACGATGGATTCCTTGAGAGGGCCTCCTTGCTTTGGCTGCATGCATGCCCCGCATCGCAGCCTGTTGGGCTGTCTTTGGCTTGTCACCAGCATCTGTGACTTGGCTGCATGGAACTTTAAAAAAGAGAAACCCTCTTCATATCTCAGAGGGAGGTCCCAGGGAGAAGAGGAGAACAGTGCGGGGTGTTTGGAAGTGGACAAGCCTGAAAATACCCTGGTCCCATCATTTACTAGTGTGATCTCGAGCAGGTTACCTCAGTACACCCGCCTTCTCGTCAGAAACACAGAGTTCAGGAGACCAGCCTCACAAGGGGATGGAGGAATAAGGGTGATTAAGCAGGTTTGGTGCACACGCAGCGCCAACGCTCAGGAAACAGTGGCGGGAATAATACTTATTGTAATTGGGAAGCGAAAGGGCGTGTCTTCTAATCCTCTGTGAGCGCTTTCTCATTTGTAAACCATTGGTTGTAGTTTGGGACAATGCCTTTCTCATTTGCGTAAGCGGCGTGATGATTTGAGGAGAATCATTTCGGTTCTAATAAGAACACTAGCCGTACTAACGATGCACGGCGGCATTTGAATAGAGTTCCGTCGTTCGTGGAATTGGAGAGACTTTTACAAAAACACACATCGACTCTCTGGAACCTGAGATTTCTGGTGAGTGATTCAAACAGACTACTCTTACTTCCTGCCAGCACAAATCTATCAAGTACAAAACTTTACTTTTCAACCAAATTGTGGAAAATGGAACACATTCAATGATAGGAAACTGTTTTAATGAGACACTTCATTCTTGAGGTCATTTGCTAAAGGGAGACTCTACCTACCAAAAGCAACAGACTCACAATCGTATATGCTTTTCTTTTCCCCAGCAGTTCTGGGTTTAAGTAACTGAAGCTTCTCAGATATTAAAGTTGGAGGGTGGCTCAGTGATCCAAGCAATGGAGACTAAAAAAAGACTTTGGGTGTAAATCAAAATTTTCTAACTGCCTTGCCCGGAGATGCCAGGAAAGTCTCTTATTAGCCTTGGATATCTCAATCTTACCAACTCCAACATTGGAGTGATGAACGTAACCTGGCTTTAGAGAGTATTAGTGAGGAAATAAAACGTTAGATGATCTTTTTCAGTTGAAGTGAAAAAAATCTATGTTGAGTATTACCATTTAACCTCTGTGTGTGTGTGTGTGTGTGTGTGTGTATTAGCCAGAAGTTCAAGTTTTTGTAAAGGTTTCCAGCACAAAATGACTTTCAGAAACAGAGAGAGAAGTTTGATCAAAGACGTAGAGAACAAATGTATGGACACCAAGCGGGGAAAGCAGGGGGCGGAGGTGGTGGTGGGATGAATTGGGAGATTGGGATTGACATATATACACTAATATGTATAAAATGGATGACTAATAAGAACCTGCTGTATCAAAAATTATAAAATAAAATTCAAAAAAAAAAAAAAGAAAAGAGTTTGATCAAAGTAATGTCTCTTTGTCAGTGGTAGGTTAGCTGGACTTAGGTCTCCAGATCGCTCATGTTTTATCTTGAAATTTATGTTTAGCTGAGTTTCAACATTGGCTCTCAGAGTCAGAGAGAATTCCAGAAGATAAAGGAGAACCAGAATGCCAAACATCAGTAAATTCTCAGCGAGCAAACAGAAGTAATGGAGACGGTGTACATGGCAGAGGGCACGTAGCTCGTGAGGGAACTGCTTCAAAGTGTCTTCTTGCTCATTAATCCCATTAGCGCTACAGCGATCCCTCAGAGATGGATTATCTCTGGGGAGCTGTGTTACATCAGCCTTCAAGCCGTGGTCCCAATCCCATTAAGCCCAGCAAACATTCTCTACTGTTGAGATAATGGGCTTTTGCACCATGTTTACCCACATTCCTCAGGCCTCTGCTCTCATCTGTGGGACTGACTCCCGCTCACATCCCTTCGGAAGGTGACGAAACCCAAACGGCATGGGAGGTGGCATCTGCTCAGGTTACCTGTAGGTCAGCAGACCAATTGTTCATCTGACTTTGGTGTCTGTTTAGGATTTTCATGGTGGGTAGACATGCTGTTTCCGTTCAAAATGCCTCTGTAAATTCTAAGTGATATACCTAAGGCACGTCAAAAATGGGAGGAAAAACGATTTCCCTCCAAGTCTTTCTTTGTTTAGTATGATGGGCAAAGGAGTTTTCCAGTTGCTAACCTTATAAAAAAACCTTCTCATAGTCTCAGTGTTGTCATATGTAAAATGGCAATAATAATAATAATGCCTCCCCCCTAGGTTAGGAGAGTCGAATGGGTTGGTATTCGGTGAATGTGCCCTCCTGGCATTGTAGAAGGCACTCCATGAACATTAGCTAAGATGATATTAACTAATTTAAGGGAAAGGGTCAGTAGGCATATTGGGAATCGATTCTAAGAAGGAATAAGACCCATATTGGGAAACGTGGGGGTCAGGAAGAAGACTGGTGAGCAGGTTCTGAATGTGGGAATGTGCAGGGTGTGAGCACATCTCTATTCTTAGGCATCCACATCCTCCTTGCCCAGAAATGACCTACATCACACACAGCAAGAGAAGAAGGACCCGTGCAGTTTCAAGACTGTGAGTGTGGTACAGAGGGGCCGCCCAAGAGTCAATGATACTCAAGCTTTTACTGTCATTCTCAGTTACTTTGTTCGTTGCTTTATTCATTCAACCCACATGTGTGGTCCAACCTGTGCTGTGCATTGATGTTATCGACAAGAGTCGTCCACTCCCTCCCCTGAAGAAAGATGAAGGAGGAGGCAAGCAAGTAACCAGATAAATGGACAAGTTCACGAGTGATCAAGAGGAGTGAGGTACATTGGGAAGGCTGCTTGGAGGAGCTGACACCTGGGATTAGATGACTAAGAGCTACCTAGCAAGGGGAGAGGGTTTTTCAGGTAGTGGCTGCTGCGCATGGACGGCAGGGCACTGTGTCTGACAAACCCTGTCTGCTAATTCCAACATCTAGTCATCTCAGAGTTGGTGTCCACTGATTGCTTGTTCTCTTAAGTATGGATCGTATTTTCATGTGTCTAGTAATTTTGGATTACATTCTGGACATTGTCAATAGTCTCTCGTAGAGCCTGTAGATTCTATTATGTTCCTATGAGGAGCGTTAATCTTTTCTTTTAGCAGGCACTGAATATCATTGAACTCAAACACCAAACCCCACCTCCCCTGTGGGCAGAATCGGAAATCTCTGATCAGTTTTATTAATCTTAGCTTGGAATCTGTGCCATGAAACAACTAGGGATTTATGTCCACAGTAGATATTTCAAGAACTCCAAGCAGTTCAGTATAGTTGGAGGAGAGTGTGTGTGTGTGTGTGTGTGTGTGTGTGTGTGTGTGTGTGTGTGTGTGTGTGTGTGTGTGTGTTGCAGGGAACTGGAAGGACATCTAGCTTAGAGAAAGGCAAGCCCAGATCATCAAGAGCCTGTGTGTTACACTAAGGAATTTGAGCTTTATCCCAAAGGCTGTGTTGGAGAGCTTTAATCAGGAGCATAAAATGATCAGAATTGTGTCTCAGAAACATTTCTTGGCATCTGTGTGAGGGATGAGCCAGAAGGGGTAGGAAGATAGTTAGGAGGTCCGTGGGTAAAATAGAGCTCAGTTTTCTCCTCCGTGAGATGAGGGGTTGAACTCACTGACTATTGGTGTCTCCTGTAGCTTTAACATTCTGATCTTCCCACTGATGCCCTCACTTGGCCTCCTGGAGCCGGGAGTTCCTGCAAGGCTGTGTTTTGCAGAGCACTACAGACAGCTTTTGAGCCCAGACTGTAGAGGATGCCATCAGAGGAAAGTAAACTTGGTGGTGTTCTACGTATACACATAGATTAAGGTAAAGGGGCACAAGGCAACACACATGAATGTACCACAGGTAGGAAACAGCCTTCCAAGGTCCCTGGCTCTCCTTTCAGACCTCCTGTATCACAACAGGTGTGTGGTTAATGCCATATGATCTTAAAGGGCCTACTGTTAATCTGGCTTTCAGGTTTTCGGTCTTCAAAGAGAAGGAGATGGGTCTAGTAGAAAGCCAGTGATACGGACCCATTGCAGTAGGGGTACCCAAATTGGGAAGGGTGGGAAGAGACATTGTTATAGTCCTCTGAGAGGTGCAGGAGGTGCTGATGGGCATGTTGACTTCATCCTTTCCTGGTTCTGGACCAAGAGGGGAGTGAGGCTTCCCTGAGCCTCAGGGTGCCCTGTGCCTTCTCAGGCGTCCTGGGAACAAAGAGCTCCTTTGTGTCAGATTGCGGGTGACACACGGGATGCTCTAGGAAGGCCTGGTGTACGGGGAAGAGCTGATGCTCCATGCTTGTCATGTTCCATCTGGGAACCGCACAGCAGACGTGGGGGCTATAGGGTGAGTTTCAGGGGTTGAGCAAGAGCTACAGACGGGCAGGGGACGGGAGGGGGAAGGGCGTCTCCCGCTGGGGGTTTGGCACACGGTAGATGCTCCGGAAATGGAAATGCCAGGTCCAGCCTTGGTGGACCGTTAGATCTGGGAATCTCAGCCCCGAGATAAGCCTGGCCAGGGCTGAGTCATTAGAGGATTCTTTGCATTTTCAGAGAGTGGAATTTCTGCTCAGTCTTATTCTTTTTCATGTGGCTTCAGCATGACCGGGACTCTGAGGAAAGGGGTGTCCTTGCCAATATGGGGATGAGCCCTCTGTTCTGATTTACCTGCTGTGGTTTTGGTCAGACACCCGTGTTGAGAGAGAAAAGTCCATTTTAGAACAGGAGAGAGAGGGGTTCAAGTATGGCCTAAGGAAGGGAGGGGGGCCGGGCTGTCCTGCCTCTGGGTATACGGTCGACTCGGCCAACCTTGACTGCAGGGCTGGGTCTTGGCCCCGGAGGGAGAGGATCCACTAACAAGCAAGTGGCTTCAAGAAGATCAAAATAATTAGTCAGTTTTCACTGCTACAGTGAGTCACCCTCTTCAAGACACTGTGTTCCAACTTAAGAGTTAGGAGCTGGGGCAGCAGGCGCCTGGCTCCGTTCCCAGGGGACACACGGGAGCCGTGGGGGGCCTCGGGGCCTCGGTCCACACTTCCGGGAGCTTTGGCTCCCTCCCTCCCGCCTTCAGCGGGGAGGGAATGTGGGAGAAGCGGGTATGAGGCTGAGCTGGGTGGAAAGGGGTGGTCTGGGGGCAGAAGGGAATTCCACTGCCCTGGGCTCCAGGCAGGGCCCACAGAGCTCCAAGGCCGCAGGGGCTGCTCTGCGGTGACTGGTGGGCCTGGCTTCCCAGCAGGAGTGGGACCAACCCCCGTGGGAGGCAGAGAGGGGGCTGGTGTCCCTGTATCCCCCCGCCTGTGTGGCTCAGGCCGCCCTGTGCCAGCTCACGGTGGAGGCTTCTCCAGGTCGGGCCGGGTCTCTGAGCACGTCTTTTCCCGGGAGCATCCCCGGATGGCTGAGGTGTGCGTGGTCTGGAGGCGGAGGACGTGGTCCCTGGAAGCCGGGCGGGAGTAGCATGGCTGGTTAGGGCCAGGCGTTCTGTAGCTGCCTGGCCGGAGGTTTGTGTGTGCCGAGGCGTTTCCTCCTCTCGCCCTCTCCTTGCCTCCCCAGCTATGTTTTGAGTGCCTCTCAGGGGCTGTAAGTGCTGGAAATGCAGTGGAAAATTATATCGACAAGCTGACATTCCAGTGGGAGGAGAGCGATAGAAATGGGGTGAACAAGTAGAAAAGTCAGGTTATTTCAAATGCTGGGAAGCGTGGTGACCAGGTGGACAGGGCCCGGGACGTGGCTGTTTTCACGGTGGCGGGGAGGCCTCCCTGGGGCCGTGCGTCTAGGCTGCAAGGCCCTCGTGGCAGGTCTGGGGAAGGGTCGTTATAAGCGGAGGGGCAACTGGTGCCCTGGGTCTGAGTAGGGACGGCCAGTGTGCATGCGGCCACGATGCCCCAAGGGGCCCTGAGCCTGGTCTGCGCGTCCCCGTGTGGAGGAAAACCCCTCGGGACTTGTTTACGCTTTGGGCTGTGAGCAAGAAATAAACTTGGATTGCGTTAAGCCACCGAAGTTGCCGCTGTTTATTTGTTGCAGGGTTAGCACCAGCCCAGCTCCCACAGCGTAGCCGTGTGGGCAACAGCGCAAAGGACCTCGGCGCAGAAAGGGCAGCCCTTCAGCAGCCAGTGTGGGGTAGGAGGCTGGGGGATGAGGTGGTGCACGTCCCCTCCCCCCACGGTCAGGCCGGAGCCTCGGTCCCGCTCTAATGCCAACTCAGAGCCAGCTTGGCACGTCACCCGGTCCCCAAGTTAAGCAGTAATGTGCTTGTCCAGTAAGGGCCATATGGCTGTGATGAGTCAAGACCACATTACCTCAGCTTTAAAAATTAATATCATTAATGATGAAAATGAAACCTCGCAGTTTTATGTCATGCTTTTCTCCTCAAGGGCTCCAAGTGCAAGCGTTAAAATATGTGTCCACCATAGTGCAGCAGCTGTGCCTTAGGAAGGAAAGGGAAGGGAGGAAGACAACTTCGTGCTTGAAGACAAGGCTCACGTCTTTACCCTGTAAGGATTGCTAATCTTTCCTAGCAGTAAACCGGAGTAGTGGGATAGAATTAGGGAGAAAGGATTATTTTAATGTCACAGTGAGGAAATGAAACCACAGATAAGGGACTGGAGTTCATTAGATGCTACAGAATGCCAGGGTAGACTTGCCCGACGTACCTTGTCTGCGGGGGGAGGGTGCAGGGTGGTGACAGGGGCCCCACTGGCCTGGCAGTGGCCGTGACTGGGAAGCTGGAGAGGAGCAGGAGAGGGACTGAGTTCTGAGGGGCAGGGATGTTGAGGGCCGGAGAGACTGGCCTGCATCGGGGAGGTAGATGGGGGCGTCTTCACGGAGCCCCGAGATGCCTTGGGATCACCCAGGGCCATCGGCGGGCAGGGCGTTGGCGTGGGAGGGGAGTAGTTAGGAGCGGGCTGAGCCACCGAAGTCAGGGTAGCCAGGGAAAGCGCAGAGACCATTACTTGGTCATTCCTCCATTTCCAGGAAGGTCTGTTGCCATAAAAAGAGGCATTAACCTTTTATTCAACAGGTATTAATTAATTGGCTATTACGTGCTTTTCTTACCCCGGAGGAGCTTGTAATTAAGGTTGACCGTACCCTTTATCACCCAAACTAGGACACATTTGAGAAAGAAGGGGGGACCAGTGCTAATCGTTATGTTGGGGGGGACAGGCGCGCACAGAGACTGGCCCGGGCAACCCAGGATGCGTGGTGACCCCACCCCCTTCGCGACCAGCGCGGGAGACGCGGGCCAAGTGGGCAGTGGGTGCGCCCACCGGGTCCGCCTGCTCCCTCCCTCCTGCCTGGGCCCACCCTCTTTGTCGTCAGGGCCCCACTCGAGCCCCATCACCCACTCCAGCACCCCTCTAACCACTGACTGCATTTGTGAGCTTGGGAGGTTACTTAGCCTTCCTGTGCCTCGGGGTCTGGTCAGTACCTGCCTGGCGGGGTCCTGGTGAGGATGGAGTGCGTCCGTGCAGTTTACCGAGAACAGGGCCAGACGCCATGGACGAACTGCTCTAATCACGGGGAGCCTGGCGATGTCTGGTAACTCACCCAGGCCCTGTGCGCTTTGGCGTCCTCATCTGGGAAACAGGGATGGTGCACCTGCCTTTTATGGGCCTGGAATTCAGGGCACGTCCGCCCCGTTTCCTCCTGCAGCAGACATCAAAGGGTGAGTTTTAATACTTTCCACACAAGTTCACAGATTTATGACATAATATATTTAGATGTGGTTCAAGAATATCTCATGAAGGGACAGAGGAGGTGCCCAAGGGGAAGTGTGGCCGCGTGGCCTTACATGGAAAAGGTGAGCAGGGACCAGAGGGACGGGTGGCCAGGCTGCCCCGAGCTCTCGGTCAAGGGAGAGACTCTACAAGGCACAGGATGGTCTGGCCTTCATCTCAGGATAAAAACCAGAAGGCCTTTCTCTGAACCAGGGGGCAGGCATGTGGGTACATCTGCAGTCAGAAGAGGGCCGGATCTTCTGCTCCCAGGATTTGACCTCCACCCACAGTTCCAGCCAGAATAGCACAGAACTATTCTAGGTACTTTGGTGATTTTTTTTTTTTGTAGGTGGTGTTGTTACTTCACTAAGTTCATCTACAAAACAGGAAGTTACATATTTTTTAAGGAATGGTTTTATAATGGAAAATTTGAAATATAATCAAAGTAAAGAGACTTACTTGTGTAATGAGTTCCCACGTACCCATCTCCCAGCTCCAGTGTCAGCAACGATCAAATGCTTGCCAGTTTTGTTTTACCTATTTCCCTCAAGACTTTTTTCTCTGAGATGTTTGAAAGCAAATTCCAGTTCACCCGTAAATACTTTGGGATGCATCTCTTACAGACGAGGACTTAAAAAAAAAAACATAACCAAATATGTGTACCACCCAGATCACAATACCAATAGCAAAACCCAGTAAATCCTTAATGTCATCTAATATTCAGTTTATATTTAAGTTCCCTTATTATCAAAATGCATTTTGACGGTTGATTTGAATTAGGATCCTAATAAGGTCCAGACGTTACGTTTGCTTGTGTGTCTGCTAAATCTCTTTTTATCTACAAATGTTCCTTCTTCCTCTTTGAATGTCATTTGTTTGTTGAAGAAACTGGGTCAGTTGTCCTGTAGACTATCTCACATTTCGATCTGGCTGACTACCTCCTCATTTTGTCATTTTCTTATTCCTTTATCCTCCTTATTTTCTGTAACCTAGAAGCTAGATTCTGGCTTCGTTTGCTCTGGAGGGTCAAGGGTATTCCGATTGGGGCCGAGCCCGTCCTGTTGGAGGAAGTGCTTTCAGTGACGCCGAGCCCGTCCCCGCTACAGAGATCCCCATCGATGCCTCACCTCATGATTTTAGCATCTATTGATGACCATTGCTCAGATCCATTATTTCATTAGCGCTTGTGAAATGTCGATTTTTTATTCCATCCTTCCTTTCGCATTTAGTAGCTGGAAGTCTTCTATAAAGAGGAACGGTCCCTCATCAGCTATTTGGTTATCCTGGAATGCAGTTTGATATAAAAAGCAGGACAAGTGCTTATCTTTCATCGATCCGTTTTCAAAAGAATAATAAACTGGTGCCCTAGCAAAGGAGGATAGATCTTTAATTAATTAAACAGATATTACTGAGTTCTTACTATGTGTTGGGCATTTTTCTAAATCCTGATGATTCACCAGTGAACAAAACGTAAAAATCCCTGCCTTCTTGGAACGTACCTTCTAGTGGGGAAAGACAGGCAATAAAGGAACCTGTTTGTATGTTGTGTTAGGTGATGACAGAGGGAAGCAGGACGGGGCCCGGGTGTGCTGGAGGGTGGGAACTGGGTTAGCAATTTTAAACAGGGTCAGGAAGGCTCAGGAGATGGTAACATGTAAGCCAAAACCTGACCAAGGTGACAAATGAGCCATCTGCATGCTGGAGAGGAGCCTTCCAGACAGAGGGGCTGGTGGAATGACAGAGGAATGACAGAAGCCGGTGTGGCCGGCATGGACCTGGAGAGATCGGGAGTTAGCAGGAGAGCAGGTCAGGGGTGGGTGCAGGGAGGGGCAGATCATGTAGGGCCTTCCAGACCATTTAAGAACATTGGTTTCCCCCCTGAATGAGCTGGGCAGCCACTGGAGGATGTGGGCAGAGGTATGGTATGACCTGGCTTATGATGGAGTAGTTAGGTAAGGGTGGAACTGAGTTTAGACAGAAAAGTAGAAAGTGTCCTTCCTTCTTGGTAACGGAGGCCGAAGGGGCTTCATCTGTTTGAAGGGGACCCTGTGCATCGGGCTACCAGATGGACTACAGGAAATGCTTCTCAGTCCATCCTTAAATGTTCCTAAGGGTGGCATTTTCGTTGGCACTTCGAGTGCTTCACACCATCAAATCCCAGGGCGGAAACCTTCCTCCTTCAGGCTCTAGACAGAACAACTATCTGTCCATCATCCCAGAGAAATGGAATTCCATCCCCTCCAAGGTGGAATCCATGGGACCGTGCCTCTCCTTGACCCATCTCCTTGCTTGCTTGGCTCTGAGTCTGT
This sequence comes from Physeter macrocephalus, assembly GCF_002837175.3. NCBI lineage: Eukaryota > Metazoa > Chordata > Mammalia > Artiodactyla > Physeteridae > Physeter > Physeter macrocephalus. The sequence goes on along the minus strand of NC_041219.1, from coordinate 53,774,665 downwards.
CGGAACAGCCTCACCATTGCTGAAGGACTGGTGTTGGCTAGCCAGGGATGCCCAGTGGGGGTTTCTGATGAGTCCAGAGCTAGGCCAGCATTTGCGGTGCCATAGGCTATCCACCCATCCATCCACCCATCCACCCATCCATCCATCCACCCATCCATCCATCCATCCACCCATCCATCCATCCACCCATCCATCCACCCATCCACCCATCCATCCACCCATCCACCCATCCATCCACCCATCCATCTACCCGTCCACCCATCCATCCATCCACCCATCCATCCACCCATCCACCCATCCATCCACCCATCCATCTACCCGTCCACCCATCCATCCATCCACCCATCCATCCACCCATCCACCCATCCACCCACCCATCCATCTACCCGTCCACCCATCCATCCATCCATCCATCCATCCGTCCACCCACCCGTCCACCCATCCATCCGTCCACCCATCCATCCATCCACCCATCCATCCACCCACCCACCCATCCATCCATCCATCCACCCATCCATCCACCCATCCATCCACCCATCCACCCATCCACCCACCCATCCATCCACCCATCCATCCATCCATCCATCCATCCATCCATCCATCCATCCACTCACCCACCCACCCATCCATCCATCCATCCACCCATACATCCATCCAGGGTCACCACTGTAACCACAGCGAGGGTAGGCTTAACAACGTAGGCTGGACACCTTTTTGCTTCCATCCAGACTTTCCCAGGTGGCTTGGAGCACACCTTTTCACGCGTGCTGCCTTCTCAGCATCAAGAGAGCCTTTTTTGTGGATGAGCATCTGTCTTTGCCTGTGACTCCTGCCCGTTATAGGCTGCTTATGAATTTCTGGGTGCTTAGCAACCAGGAGAGGAGAGGATGCAAGCAGCCTGCACGCCTGTCAAGTAGCTGTTCCCTTCTCTCATCTTCTCCTCTGGGTTTGTATCTGCAGTGAAAGCAGCCAGAGAGAGACTGAACCTCAACTTAAGTAGTGACTTTTTACATTAAGAAAAAATTTAAAGCTGAATCTAGTGCAAGCAGATCTTGCCTCGAAGAAAGCTTGCAAGCCTCCCTTATCATCCTCCCCTGTCGTTACCTCGGATGCTCCTCTGTCACCTTCTGAGGTCTTTCCCGCAGGCCTGGCGTGAAGTGGGGGACACACCAGGAGAAGAGAAGAGATGGGAGAGGCCAGGCCCCCACATGGCAAGGTTCTTCTCCAGCTGTGGGTTTGTAGAGACAAAAGGACGTAATGAGGGAAGCAGGTTCTCCAAAGAAGGGACCTCGTGACTTAGAAAGAGGCTCTCTGCCTCCCATTAGGAGGAAGGCTGCTGGCCGTGGGAAGGGCAGGCGTTTCAGATGGATGGTCCTTGGCAGCTGCCAATACCGTGGATGTAGCAGAACAGACCTCTAGAGCCCTCGAACCAGGAGGTGTCCCGAGGAGCCGGGGCTGGTGGGAAGGGAAGAGGAAGCTGCCGCATTTACTGTGTCTCCCGGGGTCACAGTTTTTCTTAAAAATACCTGGGAGGCATGGTACTGAATCAGTGCTGCTTGTGAGCTATGTCTGCAGACGATGCAGGGCCATGGAGGCTTGATGGAGGGTCTGAGTTGGAATCTAACTTGGCAGCTGACCTGTGGTGTCCGGGCATCCGTGTCTGGGGGGCTGGACGCTCAGACCCGGAGTTTGGGCCCCTCTAGGTTGTCACAAAAGGCTGAAAACATCTCTCAGCTCCTGGAAATGCCCTTTTTTTCCCTGGCCCCTGGGAGGACCCGGCTACTTCCTTCCCCCTAGGGAGCCTTTTGGGCTGCTTGTACCACATTCTTAGAAGGGCCTGTGGGTGTGCTCTTTTTTCAGATGAATTCCCTGGGTTCCGAGAGGAAAATGAAAACATGGACGCATTGGGGGTCTTTTCTTGGCTGGAACAACCTAGCACTTGTTTAATGAATTAAACAAGCATTAGAATGAATGTTTGAGGATTTGGAATATTGAGTCTTTTATGACAATCTGAGCATTCTCTTGTCTCTCCAAACACCTGTGACCGTTCCAGGCATCCTGCCAGGTGGAGCTGGGGTGCGGTACAGAACTAAGGGGGTGGTGCGTTACCAAGGACTCAGAAAGCATCCCCTGGGCCTGCTGGTGGTTGGCTAGTGAACTGATGGTTTGGGCCAGATTCTTAATCAAGTGAGTTGTATGATGAAGGGAAAAAATAAAACCTGTCAGGGAGGTCAGCACCTGAGACTCACAGACTCTTGAATGTCGGAAGGACTTCTGAGGTCCTTCGTCCAGCCCGTCGCCCCCCCGGGTGCTTGGTTAGTAGCTGGCGCAGGGACTCTGGGCTGTGCACCAGCTTTGACCCAGGCCCGAGTTATGTGCATAGAATATAGTACTGCGGTTAGGACCGTGCACTAGCGTGTGAGCTCAGACCTGAACCCACAAACCAGAAGAGATTCAGGAGCAAGGGCGTCCCAAGGCAGCAGCAGACTCTGGTAGAGTGAGGACGCCCCCGGCGCGGGTGAGCAGGTCGGTGGGGTCCAGGGGAGCAGAGCCTCACAATCACGGGCACGATGAGCATCAGCGGGTGATGAGAAGCGTCCGAGCCTCACAGGCACGAAGTGCGAGTCTTCTGGGGGAGCCCTCGCCCTCCTGCCCGTGGTTTCTTCACCCCCAAACCGTGTGCACCCGGGCTGGACCGATCTCCTGGGAGGCGGCTTCTCCCCGAGCCTCTGGGCCCGAGTGGCTGGGGGCCCGAGAGCCACGCACGCCCCGTCTCAGGGCCCCCTTCCTCCGCCCGGTCGTATGGGCTTTGGGAGCAGGGGTCTGCGTGCCTGCCCTCTGGGACGGGGACATGTTTCCCAGGCCGTGTCACCTCCGGTAAAGTCTGTCACACGTCGAGCACGGGGTAAATGAATGCCTGAGCGCAGCCCATGTTCTGAGCACAAAGTGCGCACGCGCGTGCGTGCAGACGCACGCGCGTGCGCACGCACACGCCACCCGCCCCGGCACGGGTGCAGGGAGCGAGTCCCCCTCCTCCTGGCGAAGGACAGAGGGCTGGAGGGGGGACCGGGCCGGGAGGACGCAGGGATGCGGAGGCCCCCCGGAGCTGCCTCGGCCAGACGCCCGGTGGCCGAGCGCGGGCCTGGCACAGAGCGTCTCCCTCGGCAGGGGGCGCGGGAGCCGGTGAGTCACGGGGAGCGGGGGCGGGAGGAGTCCCCCGGCCAAAGGTGTCGCGGGTCCCGTACGTGGCCCCCGTTTCTCGCGTGGACGTGGGCCTGGGCCGTGGCTGCTGTGGCTCAGTGCCCAGGTGTGACGCCGGGGCTCTCCCCTGCCGGCCCGGAGCACCGCCTTCTCCCAAGAGGCGGGCGGGAAGGTGAGGGGCTGAGAGGCTCAGGAGCCGGGCGCCTCCTGAGAGCGGCCTGGTTTTGTCATTTCAAGATGAGGGCTGTCGTGCGTGTCCAGAGAAGTCACGTGTTCGTCTACTGCATGAGGTTTTTCGAGGACCGGCTGTTGTCTGGCCCCGTGCCGGGCGCCGAGCGCGTGGGCGTGACGAGGTCACGGTGGGCACGCGGTGCCCTCAGGCATGACGGCGGCGGTGACAAGTCACCACCACCTCCGCGGTCATCGCCTCCGTGGTTCCCCCCAAGCCTCCTCGTCTCTTGCACCCCAGTGTCCCCACCTGTAAAATGTGGAGCTGAGTCAAGGTCATCGCTAAGGGGAGTCCCGCGCCTCTAGGCTGGGGCTGACGGTTCTGAGCTCACGCGTGTGGTACTTAGAGAAGCTCTAGACGCAAGCGGAGAGACAGCTGGGGGGACAGCCCAGGCCTTCAAGCGGGGACAGATGGGCCAGCAGGTCACCACACACCGAGTCAGAGACTTAGAGTCCCGGACTCAGTTGCCCAAACAGGTGACGGGGGAGGCCAGACCCGAGGGTGCTTCACATGAAAAACACCCAGGTGTTTTGTTCTTGTGTGACTGCGGCTGCCAGAAACGGGTCGCGACCCTGGGCTGCATCCACAGCGACGAGTGAGGTGTGTCCGGCCAGGGGATGCTGGCTTGCGTCCTGGAGTGGCTGTGGACCCGGAGACCAACACGCAGGATGCCATTTAATGCCAGCGTATCACTTACCCCACAGTAACCACATGGGGCTGGTGTTACTATTACTCCCGTGACCGTGTTGCGGGTGAGAGCGCAGAAGCTTAGGTGAAGAGGTGGATTGTGAGGGCTGCTGTCCGTGGACCTAAACAGCCGCGGGAGGCGTCGAGCAGGTGGGTTTTTAGGGGCTCAGGGGCAGGGTAGGCGGAGCGTGGGTTGGTGGCAGGGGACTCAGACGGTGGCGGGCGCTGTGGAAGGGGCTCCCTGGGGACAGGACCCGTCGGGAGGCCGAGGGTCGCCGACCCTGAAAGCGCAGCCGGGTGCTTGTCAGAGGTGCCGGGGGGCGACCAGCCAGTGACCTGCCAGCTCCTGTGCGCAGACAGGTAGCGGTGGTGCCTGCCCTGAGCCCTTGCCGTCGCCCTAATGACACGCCGCCGAGAGCGGCGGCGACGTGTGAGTAGTTGAAGAGATGCCGGCGGGCCGTGGTGGGCGTGTAGGCAGCGGGGCGCCAGGGTCCGCGACCCCGGGCGGGCGCGGCTCTCCGGGTTCCTTTGCTTCCACCCTCGCCTCTCCAGGGCCCCCAGGTCCTTCTTCCCCCAAGACCTACTTGCCTCCCTCCGACGCCACCTCGAGTCCACTCGCAGTGTGTGTGGGCGCCGGGCCGGGCGCTGCTAACTTGTCCCGCGAGGCCACACGCTGGCGACGTGCCGGGAGACGGTGCCCCCACGCAGCGTTTGGAGGGAGGGGTGCTCAGCTGCCCCAGCTCCTCCCTCGCTCGGTCTCACTTACCTGGCAACCATGTGTCTCGTGCCCACGATGGGCAGAACCGAGCTGGGCCAGAGAGTCACCACGCCTGGGGTGAGTCCCGTGGGTCCCTCGGTGCGGGGGGTGGGGAGCGGGTGGGGGGGTGGCGGGGGACCTGGGCAGTGTCGGGGGGACTCCCCCGGGGGGTCACCGGTGGGTTTCCCTGGTGGCGTCCTCGTGAAGAGAGGACCTTGGACGGGCCCTCAACCCGCCGCACGCTGTACAGGCGGGCCGGTGCCTCCGTCTCTGGGGCCTCTGGCGCTCCGCCTCTCAAATGGGATATTACTTCCTTCACGGGACTTCTGTGAAAGTCAAGGTAGACGTGGTCATTTGGGGAAACCACTCGTCTTAGCGCCTGGCTCAGTAGAAGAACATTCTCTTTCCTTCCCGACTTTGGGGGAGACGCTGAACCCGAGGCCCGTGGTCCCTCGATCCTGGTCACTGGTTGGTGCCAAGCTGGACCTCAGAGCTTCTGTACGAACGTCGGGTGCCTCCCCTGGAGGTTCTGTCTCAGTGAGCGTGGGGACGGCCTGCACAGGGGTCTGGAAAGTTCCCCACGTGATTCTGAGACACAGCTAGGTTTGGAGACCTGCTGAGAATGTATGCAAAAGAGTGCGTGCGTGTGTTTTTCCAGAGAAAGGCCCCTTGGTTCTCACTGGAGTCTCAAAGTGCTTCAAGGTCCCCCCAAAACTAAGAACGACTCTCGTGTGCCCGGTGCTCACGGGCTCAGAAAGTGGGTGCAGGACGTGGCCCTCCCTGAGGCTGACCCTGCCGGGCTCTCCTCCTCGGCCCCTCGCTCCCCAGGGCCCCAGGGACGCGGGACAGGTGGTAGGTTACCTGGCTCTCTGGCAGGTGGGGAAGCGTTTGGGGCGTCTCCTCAATCGCCTCTAAAGGTTCTTAAGATACTTCCTTGTAACCAGCCTGGAAAGTCGACATGGAGAGTGTTTCTGTCTGGTCCCCGTAAAAGTAGAATCTGTTACGAATTACATGCATCCGAGAGAGAGAGGGAGACAGAGGCTCGGTGCGTGTGCAGGAGAACCAGCTTCTGCACCGTCGGGAAGCGTTTGCAGTTTTTCCTGATTGGCCTGATCCTTTGCTGTCACGAATGTCCTCTCTTTCCTCCGCCTCCTCCCCCGACGGCCTGCAGCTCCTGACTTCCTGGCGGGGACGTAGTAGTCCCCAGGGTCTCAGGGGTGTGACGGGAAGAGCAGGGGGGCTCCTCCGGGTGGGCTCTGGGTTTGGCAGTTACGCGGACCTGTGTTTCAGCCTCTGAGCTTAGGAGACCAGGGCTTTTTTCTTGTTTTCCGTGTTCTTGGCACGTCTCCTAGGATGCTCCGTGCACGGCGGGGCCTTGTGTCGCTGGCGTTGACCCACGTGGCCTCCTGGTCATGGCGGGGCTTCCTGGCTTCCATGGCCCACACGGGGGTACTGGAGTCAGGCTCCTGCCGGGCGGCCGGGAGCCGGGCCCCTCGGACGGCCCTCAGGCAGTGGGGCTCCTGCCCAAACAGGGCTCGCAGTGACTTACCAGCTTACGTTTAAGGAAGGAAAGAAGGAAAAGAAACCAAGGGCCCTAGCGGAAAGGCTCTGGGAGAGACCAAGATGGAGACAAACTCAGAGCAGAAACACCGACAGACAGACAAGACAGAGAGGCAGGGCAACAAGGGGACGGAAGATGCCAGTGGGAGGGGGAGGCTCTGGAAGGGGCAGCAGTGACGTTGCTGTGCTGATTGACCCCCGACTCGTGCCTGGGCGGGTCTGGTGCTCACCAGGCCCCAGGGGCATCCTTATGAGGAAGGACGTCTGCGTGACAGTGAGGGCTCCTCGGCGATGACGCTGGCCCTGCAAACACGGCCTCCCTCAGTCCTCGGGGCAGGCCGCGTGGGGTCTGTCACGGCCCCGTCGGCGCAGGGCGCGCGCGGCGAGAAGAGGGGGACTCTGACACGCGTGACACCCCCTCCTCCCCCCCGGCTGCCCCGTCCCCTCCTCTGCGCCACAGACTCCCTGTGGCAACGTGTCCCGCGTTCCTGCGCGTTCAGAGCCTCCCCCGGCCGTCGCTCTGTGAGTGGACGGTGGGGTCTGCGTCCCGCAGGAGGGACAGCGAGGCCCGGCGAGGGTCCCGTCGGGCACCCGTCCCTGGCTGGCCGCCCCTCCGGGGGGCCGTCTCCTCCTCGGAAGCCGCTCCGTGTCAGGAACTGCTTCTCCTTGGGACTGAGATGGGACGGGGGGAGCAGGGGGCCGTGGAGGCCTCGAGGGGCAGAGCAGGCACACAGCGCCTTCCATCTGGGAGGTGGAGCCTCTCCCCAGGAGGGCCATCTGGGTGACGGCCGAATTCATTCCCAGGGTCCTGAGAAGTCTCCCCACTAACGAAGCACAGTGATGGTTCTTCGGGCAGTTGGGAGATAACCTCCCCTCGGAGGGTGTGCGTTGGTGATGGACAGGCCGGGGGCGGGGCAGCGGGGACGGAGGCCCGGGAGTGGCGTCCTCAGGGGCAGGGTGCCTCCGTGTCCTGCTGGCTCCCCTCCTTTAAAGAGGAATGACTAAGAACGCCAAAGCACACGCCCCGGGGCGGTTACGTTCCTCACCGTGCAGCTGAAGGCCTCCTCGCCGCCCCAGACGTGCTGTCCTGATCTCTGAGGGGGTCTCTTGAGCCCCAGAGGCACCGAGCTGTCCCACCTGCGCTGCAGCCAGAGGGTGCCCGGGAGGCGCCTGGGCTTGGTAGAAGCAGCGGCAGCAGACCCGGGGCTGCTTCTCCAGGCGCCCTGCTTGGGCCTCAGAGGCACGACCGCAGTCAGAGCAAGCAGCTCGCAAAAGCGTCAAAAAGCGTCGTCATCACACTCAGAATTAGAAGAAAAGACAGAAACGGAGAAAGTCGTTATCAGCCTAATCCCCAGGGGCCGTCCTCCCCGGGCCCGAGGCCCCCGATTCCGGTCGCTCCACCCTTGGGCGGCTCAACCATCTTCAAATGTATCCATAAACCACATCGAACTGAATATTTTCGCTGTAACGAAATTAGAGAGAATGATTGTATTTTTTATACTGTTGAGTTTTATGAAGGATAAATTAGTCATTTTGGTCTTGTGTCATAAACTCTGTTTTCTCTGATGGATAACTGTGCATATTGAGCTGCATTTCACTAGTTGACACATTGTTAGGTTTTGTAGACTTGGAGTTAAATATGCATTTTGATTTTGCAGTTTTCTTTTATATTTTGGACCCAATCTGGTTTTGTTTTGCTTTTACGTTTCAAGTGTTTTTCTGGGTCAGTGGAAAGCTCGTGGGATATAGACACTGAGCCTCTTGGGCCTGATGGATAAAAGCTCTCTGTCTCTCTGACCCCTGTCCCCACCCCCAGAGAGAGGAAGAGATACAGAGACGGCTTTAGCGAACTGATGTTCAGCCTCTAGTTGCCCTGTCTTCCCTTTGGTCTTATTTTTATGACAATGAAATGTAAGAAGTGTTCTCTGGGAAACGCAGAACCTTTCTAAGTATTCCAGTCAGGTGACACGTCGCCAGTTACCTGAAACCCTGTGGTGGAGGGAGGGATGTAGATTCTGACCGTGAGGGTCTCTGCCAGCTCAGGTGAGAGCACGAGGAGGGCTGGCTCATCCGGAGCCTCCAGTGGGCACCTGCATGTGGCTCTGGCTTCATGGGGACCCTGGATTTCTCCCCGGCTCCACAAAGAGCCTTGCGCTGGTGCAGCCATGACGGAGGCGCCTCCAGGGCTGTGTGTTGCAAATATTGAACACCGGGGGTCTACCAAGGAGAGAGAGAACTAAGTCTGTACAAGGAGAGGAAGGCCAGAGGGTCCAGTCCATGGAAACAGGAGGACGCTCTGCCATGCAGGGACCGAGCTGGCCTCTGGCTGTGCTGCCCAAGACGAGGGGCTGTAGGTCTGGCTTCCAAAGGGCAACTTCAAGAAGAGGGATGCCGACCAGCCGTCAGCAAGTTGAGGAGAACCTGTGGGGAGAGCAAAGAAAGGGACACCTGGCTGTCCTCAACCGTGGTGACTTACCCGACGTAGGAATGCCCAAGGAGGACTGCAGGCAACTGGGACCATTGAGAGCCCAGATAATGAGTGATCATTAAAGAAGAAGAAAGAAAACGCTCACAAAATGACCCGGGAGCTCTCCTGCAGGAAAAGGAAACACAGATCCTTTCAAATCCGTGATCTAAGAGAGCAGAGGAGGTCTAGGAGTGGCTGTCTTGATCAAGGTCGGAGCTGGAGTCTTCAAGGTCCGGCACTGGCACTTTGAAACCCAGGAGGAGCATCTTTTGGGTCACGCCTGGCGTTTCTCCATTAAGGGAGTGGGGCACTCAACCAGAACTGGCTCTTCGTTAGTGGAATAGGATCCCCTTTCTACACTAAAGATGAGATTATGTGAAACCCTTGAAAATGTATTTGAGAAAGGGAGGGCTCTTTGAGCAGGATGCATTACCATAAAATGACACTGTCTTCCTCCTTATTGCCTAATTAGTAATATTGTACTTCAGTGTGAAATGGTGTGTTTCAACATTGCCAATCGGTTTAAACAAAGGATTTCAAAATACGGTAGGAAGGAGCACTGTGAAAATTTGCTGTCAGCCAGCATCTCCGAGGGTATGTTTTGTCCCTTCCTAGGGTGCCTGCTCAGTGGGGACCTGGCAGAGGAGGGAAGGGCATCCCCATCCTGCCGTATTTTCTGGCCTCCATTCCCTTCACCCAGGGCTTAGCTGGTCCTGGGACTGTTGTTTTTCATTAATTTTTAGGGTATTGTAGTCATATGTTGGGCCCAGGTGGGCTCTGTCATTCATTCATTTATTGATTCATTACACGCTTAACAAGACAGATATAAACTGTGTTCTAGGCACTGAGGGCACAGAATGAGTATAATGCAGCTCTTTTCCTCGCGGAGGTCAGCCTGGAGGGGAAACAGGGGTTTTGTGGGAAATCAAAATGCACCCTGGTGGGAGAGGAGGGTGGTAGAGAGGTGAACACATTTTCACGGCAGCCTTGAGAAAGCGTATTAGTCAGAGTAGCCTATCTGCTGTAACAAATACCCCCCAGTTCCCAATGGCTTAACGGGATGAAGGTTTATTTCTTGCTCACATCGCAGCCCAATCTGGGTTGGCAGGGTGGCCATAGGGGTTACTCAGGGACCGAGGCTTCTTCTCTTGAGAGACGGTGCCATCCCCTTGGGCCTGGAGATTTTCCTCTCGATCCCCTGAATCTAGCTGACAGATGTGTGATAAGAAAGAGGGCATGGAGGGGTGCACCCCGCATTTTAGGGTCCCGCCTAGAAGTGGTGCCCCCCGTTTCCTGCCTGTCCCACTGTCTAGAGTACAGTGCATGGGCTGCCTCCTGCAGGGGAGACTGGGAAATGCAGGCTCGCTGTGTGCACAGGTGGCAGAGAAGCAGGTGTCTCCCGCCCAGGGGCAGGCAGGAGCCACCCCATCAGAGGGAGTGTGGGGGCGGGTAGAGTTTATGAGTGAAGACGGGTGCTGGGTGCCAGTGGGGGGTCAGCAGAGTGTGAGGAGACATTCTGAGCAAAGGGAGTGGACATAGCTTGGGTGTGTCTTCAGATAGGACTGGATTGAAGGCTTGGCCCACAACCACCAGTGGCATGACCTTGGGCCTGGTGCCTCTTACATGTCACCTCCAGCCCTCATCCCAGGTCATCTCCGAGATGCGGGCATTACCTGGAGTCTCACCCTCTGCTGTCACCACTGGCTTGAATCTCACCGAGAACCGCTTTTTCTGACCAACCCCTTCTCTCTGCTCTGGACGAACCCTGACACGGACCCTTCTGCTGATTCACACATACATGGGGGTTTTTGTGGGTGTATCAGTGTGCACCCAAGTTTTGGGAAGATGGAGGGAGATCACATCATGGTAATGAATATTGAATGTTTGAAATTTCTGTGCCTGAAGAGTCCCTCCGGCATTTTTCCAGCCTGGGCGCCAGCGTTGTGATGTATTTCTTACGTTCTCACCTTCTCCACCTTTGCTGCTCTCAACAGACACCCCTCCCCACTGTCATTATGCAGAGCAGTTCAGCTCCTACTGGCCCCACACCCAGCCTCAGCTCAGAGCCCGCCTCTCTGTGTATCCCCTACGTGCCTCCCCCCATCAGGGGCCCTTTCCTGCTGCGGGGAAGACTGAGAGATTCGTGTCCCCATTGCTTGGAAGGCAGAAATAAATGGGGTCAACTTTTGTTTTTGTTTTTGTTTTTTTAATTAATTTATTTATTTTTGGCTGCGTTGGGTCTTCGTTGCCGCGTGCGGGCTGTCTCTAGTTGCGGCGAGCGGGGGCTGCTCTTCGTTGCGGTGCACGGGCTTTTCATTGCGGTGGCTTGTCTTGTTGTGGAGCACGGGCTCTAGAGCGTGCGAGCTTCAGTAGTTGTGGCACGCAGGCTCAGTAGTTGTGGCGCACGGGCTTAGTTGCTACACGGCATGTGGGATCTTCCCGGACCAGGGCTCGAACCCGTGTCCCTTGCATTGGCAGGCGGATTCTTAACCACTGCGCCACCAGGGAAGCCACTCAACTTTTGTGTTAAGTAACTTTTTCTTTCTCTCATATTTAATTTCACTAAGGTTCACATGGGAGTGTTGCCACCAGAACTGCAGGGTTGCTGTGAGGATCACATAAAATAATCTATGAAACTGTGTAGACGGACCCTTGGTGAAGAGGCAACCCCTCGGCCGTCTCCCCCGGCCCTCAGGGTCATGCTTCCCGAACATGGTGGAGCTGCAGACAGAGCGTGGACCCCACCAGCTTCTCGGGGAGAACAGGCCTTCACCCACTGTGTTCCGAAGTCAGGACACAGCACATCAGTTAGACACGGGAGGAGAGCCTTTGAAAACTGTGGTCTGTTACAGCACAAGTATTTTCCTAAGATTCCAGATGTGGCTTCTGGGAGGTTTGAGTGTGCAGGGCACCCCCAAGAAGCTGGGGGTTTGGGGTAGCACCGTGCTCCCCCAGGCCAGCTGACCCTGCCTGGGAGACCCGGCCTGAGCTCGCCCGCGGAGCTGCTGTGCGCGAGGGACCCCAGGGGAGAGGCTGGGGGGTCCCTAGGCGGCTGGTGCGGGGGTGTCCACCCTGACTTCTCTTTATGAGGCCAAGGGAGAGGTTCCCAGCCTAGCTGGGTGCTGGGCTGAGACCTCCTCTCTCCTGCGTTTCGTGGTCTCGCCGAGCAAGGAGGGTCCCGGGGCCCACCCGGAGAGGGGGCTTCTCCTGCCGGGTCCTGGACAAGACAGGCCGCGGCTTCCTTCCGCCTCTGCCCTATACCTCCGGGCATGGAGTCCACTCGGGGAGGGGGTCTGTAACCACAGGAGGGGCATCCTTAGAGCTGCTGCCTTCCTCTGCCCCGTGGCTCCTTACTCTGCCACCTGCAGGGAAGGAAGCGTCCTCCCTTCCTTACGATGAGGTCAGCGCTCAGGTGACCCTCGGTCGTCTTCCTTAGGTCAGCCATCCCCTTCTCTGTCCCCCCCCCCCGCCCCGCCCCTCTTCTGGACTCTGCCGTCTGCCCTCCGACTCACAGCCCCCAGCGCCCTGGCCCCGGCCCTGGCGGCTGCTGCTCTGTTAGGGGCGGTTCCCTCCCCTCCCCCTCCTCCCCCTCCCCTCCCCCTCCTCCCCCTCC
>NC_041219.1:53671056-53761790 GCF_002837175.3 Physeter macrocephalus | reverse complement strand
CCTCCCCTCCTCCCTCCTCCCCCTCCACGCCACACCGTTTACTCCTCTGGAGCCTTCAGGAAGCTGGAACTTCTGTCCTTTCCCACGTGTGCGATGGTCCTTCTCTCAAAGGTTTCCTGCCTAATGTTTCCCGTTGACTCACGCTGTCCCTGTTTGGGTCCCTTGCCTGCCTCTCCCCACTTCCTGCTCTGTGACGCTCTTGTTTACTTCCCGCTGTGGACATAGAATTTCCATGATTGGAGGGGTTCGGTCCTCATCTCCTTGATGAGCTTCTTTCCCTGGGAACCCTTGTTCCCTCTGTGTCCGCCCATTTTCCCACGCGGGGACATCTGACCCCTAAGTCATGACCCTGCAGTTGATCACCTGGGGCAGGCGTCACAGCTGGGGGAGGCGTCCCTGGGTTTCCTGCCCCCCAGGGGCTGAGCATCCATCAGAGTCTACCCCGCATCTTGCACTGGAACGTTTGAAAAGCCGTCAGCATAGAGAGTGGGAAAGCTTTCCAAACACGGGTCCTGTGAGGACACGGGGACCCTTTGTTCCCACGGCAAATGCCGACCAGGACGTCTCTCTGGCTGTGATGGGATCTGGTAGAGAAGTTTCACCAAAATAGAGTCTGTTGAGCTGCTGTCCTGTGAACGCCCAAGGACATCTCTCTTCGTGGAAGGAGAGACATGTCTCTTTGTGCGTCACCGGTGGCCATGGCAGCGAGGGCGGGGACGTGGTTCTGTGCCCGCACCGCCTCCGCCTTGCCCATCCCGACGGTGGGTCCATGTGGCCAGTCACAAGGCGGAGGTGCTCACGTCCCAGAGCTTCGGGGGGTCTCAGACCCGCCCTGACCACTCGGCTGCAGACCAGAGAGTGGGTTAGACCCCAGGACCTGCCCCTCCACGTCCGTGGGAGCAGTTATTTCAGAGACAGGTTCCTTTGGAAAACATCGTTGTCACAAGAAAAACAAATTGCTTTCTATCAAAATGTCTTCTGGTCTCGGACAGTGACTGAGGTCAGTGCCGGAGGTAGGAAGTGGTTTCCACAGGAAGCAGGGCTGGGTGTGAGGAATCAGATGGCCAGCAGCCTGGGGTGAACAGGACCACACGTCCTGGCCCTGGCCAGCGCTTGGCTGGAGCTGGCGAATGTCTAACCAATAAGGGTCTCTGTCTCAGCCCCAACTCAGACCTTTATGTCAGATCCCAAAAAGGACCCCGCTGGCCATTCAGTCCATTCATTTCGGCATCCGTGGAGCTCCCAGCGCTTGAAGGAAGGAGACCTCTGAGACCGTTGGCTCAAGCTCCCAGAGGACCTCTGGGAAGAGGTTTTAGATCCCGTGCGCTCCCAGTCTGTGCCCCCCCCCCAACGCAGTGTGCTCTCCCCGATAAGTGTACCTTCCAGAGCGGACCTTGGTAGGTAGAGCAGGGCTTTCTCTGGGAACGTGGAGCTTCCAGTGGCTTCTGCTTTAGAGGTGGTGAGCTAACTGATGAAAGCTCCTGAGACTGACTTATTTCTGTGCTGACGATGGTGGGGCAGAAGTTGGTTGCCAGGCCAGTTGAATGCAGTGTTCCTGGGACGAGGGGTCCGGAGCCCTCCCATCGGTTTGGGAAGCCCCTCTTGTCCATCTAGGCTGAACACCTGTGATTTGCCAGTTAACCCCCTTCTTAGTGAGGATTAAGGAATCCAGGGCTCCTGTTACTTCTCAGGTGATAAATTGTGATAAAGTACCGTCACGACTTCCTGGCAAGACTTCCTAGGGATAGAGAGAGCCTGAATGAGGTCCCGTTGGTAAGATATTTTGAGTTTTTTCACAAAAAAAATTAATTTCTAGACCATCTCCAACTTTTGAACTGTCGGAGCCCGCTGTTACAGACTCCCCCTGCCTTGAACCACTTTTGGAAGGAGGGCCTTCAGCAGTTCCAGCTGGAACGTAAATGCGTTTACGCTGAAGTGTAAGAGAAGGACGTCAGATTGCTCTTTACTCAGATAAGAGGGAAATGGGGAAGGAGCAGGAGGCTCCTGGGGTCTACAGCGCAGTCCCGGGGAAGCAGCAAACCAGCGGCCAGGTTTATTTGCAGCCCTGATGGTCCCTGTAAGCATTTCTTCCTGGGTATTTCAAATATCATCACATGGATCAGCCTGTCCAGAGCGGATAGGAGCCAGGTGGGGAGGGGGAAGGGAAGACCCCCGGCGGCTAGAGATTTGGGCAGGGCGGACCTGTTGGCAGCTAGCTCAGGATGGATGGGCTGGAGCTGCCCAGCAGAACTCAGTCTGGCCCTTTCTAGGTCAGCAGCGCCTGCACAGCGCTGGGTCCCGAGCCGCCTTCCTGCCAGGTACCTGCCGGTCCAAAGCATCTTCCTCTGGGCGCCCCATCCTGTTCCTCTAAGGTCGGGGCTGAAGCTGTCGGAACAGGGAGGTGGATGTGTAAATCTCAGCACCCCTTTGGCTGCTTGTAAACTGAGATTCCAGATTTAGGAATGTATTTGTTCTTCCTTGGGTGGACCCCCTCTCCTGCTTCCCTGCCTCTTGTATCCACTGAAGCCACTTAATGACCACTGAAAGTGCCCCGTTAAATCCGGAGTGCTGTGAGACCTAAATTCAAACTGTAACCCGGCACATCGGCCCCAGTCTGTGTATGCCATTGATTAAAAAAAGTTGAGACTCAGTGATATAATGTAATTCATTATTATGTAATAAAAGCCTATTATGGATTGTAATTTTGCAGTCACTAACTTAATTTTTCTTATTAGTGTTCATTTAAATCTTAGCCCATTGTGTGTTCAATACTACAAGGACTAAAACCATTTTTCTTTAAAAATCAACCATTTGGAATTTTTGCAGCGATTTAGAGGAGACCCCCTCCCACCTCTTCCTCCAGAAACATTCAGATAAGTGAGGTTTTCCTACATTTAAATCAGTGATTGACCAGAACCAAACTGGAGGATGATTGGTTTTCGAACCAAAAGCACCAAACTGAAATGAATTTTATTAATTTCAAAATCTGACATTTTGAAAGCCCTTTAATAGGACCAGGGCTTCTGTAAATAACCTCCCAGGGAATCGGTTCAGTGCAGACATGAACCCTGTCTTGAAATGCAACATTAAGATCATTTTCAAACCAAGCTGTGGGTTCACTGGGAATGTGCCTGGTTTACATGTTCTGGGTTTAGGAAATTCAATTCCAATTTATTTCCTCCTAAATGAGTTTTCACTACCGGAAGGCCCGTGTATGGAAATGACCCTCTGTCACTGTGTGGTCGCCTGCCCTAGAGGGCGAGGTGGCCTTGGAACTGGAGCCCAGGCCAGGGCTCGGGCCTCCCGCCTCGGCCTCCCCGGCTCGGGGGCTCTTAGATGGGTCCCGGGCACAAGGATGCCCGACCTTCGGCCATTCACTGCAGCTCCTGAGATGCGGTGCATAGGGGCCTGTGAGCTTCTCCACGTCACCGGAGCGTGGGCACTTCAGTTTCAAAAGCAGAAATTGAACCACATTTGAGGAAAAGGCAAATTCCTACAGTGTCCTTGATAGAGAATCTCTTCCTGTCCTACTCTGTGGCTCTCAGGCTGCACCAGGTGAAGCCCGTGCTGGTGGGGAGAGTCAGACTGGGGGGAGTCCTGGTGTCGGGGGTCGGGCGAGCAGCCGGCGTGGAGCACGGCTGCTCAGGCCCCTCCGAGGCCACGCCCAGAGTGCTGCATTGATTTTACGTGATTTTAGTTCTCAGTGAGGGATGCATTGTGATGCATCTTAATTGTTCTTAATCACATATTGTGTCTCTTATCCAAAAATCTCTTCTGACTTTCCCTGAAGCCTTTGTATGTTAGGTGCCGGCTGCGTGAACTCATAGGATCCTGACGTTGTGGCCAGTTTGTCCCTCTTGTGTGGTTCCAAGTTGTTCTGTGTCATATGCCCATCACGTCCCGATGGACCTTGAGGCCTGGTCCTCCTGGTGTCTGTGCTCTGCCATCTTCAGGGTGGCAGCACTGTCCTCAGAGAGCTTCCTGGAAATCACTGGATGGCCGTGGCCGGTCCGGACATCGCAGGGGGAACGGCAGTATCGGGGGAATGTCCTGAGTGTCTGTCAAGAGTGAGGAGACCTTTCCCAGAAGCGTCCAGCTGACGCGCACCGTGTCTCCTTGGCTACGAGTTGGTCGAATGTCCCTTTAGCGAGGAGAATGGGATCGTCCTGAGCGGTTTAGATGAATCAGGTTTTAACTTGATCATTGGGAGAGAGGGGTGCACGCCCAAATGGGACCCAGGCCTGGCAGCAGGGGAGAGGGAGCCGTTGCTTCAGCGGGGCAGCGATTCTGACTCTATCCTTAGTCTTCCTGACAAGGACTCAGAGAACCCTGAATGTTTATGTTTTTTCAGTCTTTCGTCACATGCAAAAAAATATGTGTTTTTCTTTATATGTTATAATGCCTAGGGAAATGATCATTTGATGACCTCGGGCCTCTGTTTCGCCTCTTCTGCGCTGGACCCGGGCAATGCACAGACATGGCTTTTGATAAATTGGGTTGACTTACAGGGTCTTAGAGTTGGAAGGCCCTAAAGCTCCATCTTTTCATTTTACAAATAGAGAAACTGAGGCTCAGGCTGCTGGGGCAGCGGGAGGGGGCCATCCAGGACCTTGTAGCTCATTTAGCTGAAGCCTTCGGTGCCTCAAGTCTCTCGTTTTGTGGCTTTTTCCCACTCTGGTGATGCCTGGTCCCCCCTTCCCTCCAGGGAGGGGAACCATCAATGCTATGGTGCACTTTTAAGTTGCTATCTCTGTTAAAACCTGCGCAAGAACTAGATAACGGTCATTCATAGCCTAGCACAAATACGGGCTATTTCATCGTTGGTCTTCTCTTGAATCATTGTAAGACATTTCAAGCTTTATTAACAGGCGTGGGGATTATGTTGGGGGGTAGGAGACCTTGAATTCTCTTCTGGCTCCTGCAGAATCTCACTGTCTGGGAGGCGTCTCTTCTGCGCCCTGTCTCGGGGGGAGGGCAGACCCCCCCCCCACCAGCGGCTCCACAGCCGCTCAGAGGAGAGAGCGCCTGCTTCCCGGGGAAGAGCACCCCGCCCGACACCACGTGGACCCTTCCTTTCCTTGTCATGTTTTGTGAGTGAACTCAGAGCTCTGCTGTCTCCCCCGAGTGGGGGGTGAGAGGAGGCTGGTGCCTGAAGGGCCGCAGCCCCTCGGAAGGTGCCAAGCCCCCAGGTGACGCATCTGGGACAAGTCCCCTCGTGCCCTGCCCGGGACACCCTTCTCTTCTCCACGCAGAGAAATCGGGCGCGTGATCACAGAGACCTGGCGAGTGGCTGCTTGGACCCCGCAAGTTCTCCTTTTTCTGTGCACGTCGAATCATCCCATTCCAGGCCCCTGGAGTGTTTAGGGAGTGACTTGATTTCCACACTGAGGGTTGTCTGCAGTGAGGGACGAGCCTCGGAACCGTCAGGTAGAGGAGCCGTGCTGGGGTGGGGGTTGGGCGTCACGTCCGCCGGCCTGCTTCTGTGGGCCCTCCCCCCCAGTGTCGCCCACCGGATGAGACGTCACAGGCGCGCTTCCCTCTCCGGGGGCTCTCGTTCCGGTGCTGTTGGCACTCGGGCTGGGACTGTTCTTCGATGGGGCCGTTCCCCCGCCTCTGGGGGGGGGGGTCTGGACCCCCGGCCCTCCCCCGAGTCAGTTCCCCTGCCAGGCTGA
This sequence comes from Physeter macrocephalus, assembly GCF_002837175.3. Lineage (NCBI taxonomy): Eukaryota > Metazoa > Chordata > Mammalia > Artiodactyla > Physeteridae > Physeter > Physeter macrocephalus. The sequence goes on along the minus strand of NC_041219.1, from coordinate 53,756,118 downwards.
TGACAGGCAGGTGCCCCCTCCCTGCTGCTGGCTCCCGGGGGACGTCCTGCCCCCGTGGGAACATCCTCAGATGCAGCGCCAGTTAAGGGTCAGGATGCTGGCGCCTGACCTGGTCCTGTGTCTGAGCCTGCCCTTGACTTCCTCCGTTTTTAGGGCCATTTTCCGAATCTCCTTTATATCCACCCGGGCCAACACACAGGGTTCCATCAGCAGCCGAGGGGCTGAGTGAAGATTAGCCCCCGCCTCACCTCCCCCGCCCCCGTGCGCCCCGCATCCTCACCGCAGGGGGCCCGCCGCCCAGAGCCGGGGCGGCGCGGCTGTAGGGTCTCCGCGGCAGGCCTGCTCGTCACGGCCCCCGGCCCGGGCCCGGGCGCCCTTCCCGGAGCTCGGCTCCACGCGACGCACCGCACAGGGGACGTGGGGCTGCGGAGGCCTGGCTGCTTCTTGGACGTCAGACAGCGCTTGCGAAACAATAGGTGAGTTAGCGATGAATGAGGACCAGACGGCTCACGTTCTCCGCCGAATCTCGGCCTGCTGGAAACCGCGTACACACACCCACACCAGGAACACTCCCCGCTCCTGCGCACGTGGTGATGGTGCTGCCTCCTGGGCTTCTGTTTGGGTCCCTGGACCCCCTCGGGATCACCCTCAACCGGGGGCGGTTTAGGGAAGCAGGAGGCGGAGTTGGACAGTTCTAATTCTTCCCATTTAAAAAAACGCGAAATTGGTTATAGCATCTCCCACTGGACATCCGACTTCCGGGGACGGGGTTCTGCCGTGTTTTGCACACGTGGTCCCTGTCTTCAGGGAATATATTGTCTCATCGGGGTGATCAGATGAGCAGCGAGAGTCGAACTTTCACGTAAGGAACATAGAGGGGGTGTGGGATATGCAGTGGGTGCGAGTCTTGATTCCAAGGAGATGAGGACAAGCTGAGTCCCCGGGGGGAGGTGAGTCCAGAGAGGTTTCACGGAGGCGCCAGACCCTGCGGGGCCTGGGGAGGATGGGGGGGCCGGTCAGAGTTAGAGTTTCAGGCTGTAGAACATTCCTTCAGTACCTCCAGTGCCCGGGTGCCGTGTTCAGTATAAAGCAATCATCGAAGAAGCATAAAATGTCATAAGATGCTTTCTGTCTAAGCGGAGTGACAGACACGCCTTGAAACGTCGAGCACACAGCATAGTTAAGGCAGAAGAGCTTCGAGGCGCTGACAGGCGGCAGCCAGACCGAGTGGGTGGGGGCGGCGTGTGGACCCGGGGCGGCCACCCTCGGCGGGGACTGTGCTGTGAGCCGACGGTCTCAGGTGAGACCTCGACCAGGGCTTCCCGTGTAGACAACAGCTGCCAGGAGAGCCTCCGCCCTGCCTGGCTGGGACCCTCTGCTGATTCCAGGGACGATCCGGGGGCCTGAGGAAGGGGCTGGAAACGAGGGCCAGTGGTTGTTTACCGACCGGTAGAGACGTGTCTCCATGTTTAATGATCAGTTGTACTTTCATTCCCAGCAGCCAGAGGTCAGTGTAAACTAGGACCCCTGGGAGGGTGAACTAGGACCCCTGGGAGGGTGAACTAGGACCCCTGGGAGGGTGAACGGTGAAGCCAGGGGTGCAGGCCATCCACCCTCCGTCACCCCAGCCCAGAAAAGGTGATCTACCCCACAACGAGGGCCTGGTTTTTCTCTGGGGTTGTTCCATCTGGCTCCGCCTGGGGTCTCACTGCAGCTGGCGAAGCCCACGTAGAAACGGTGGAGACCCCAGTGCCTCTGCAGCCACTTGAGCAATATAATTACTCCAATCCACGTGCCTCCCCAGCCCCTGCCCGCTGGCCCCCGCATCCCGTCAGCGGAAGGTCCGTGGGGAACAAGGCAGAGGCCTCAGGACCCGGGCGGCTCTCCCGGCTGGCGGCGCCCATCCTGGCGGTGGGCGGTCCTGGATGTCACTCTGGGCCCCACTGTGGTCTCGGTTTTGGAGGAGGTGTGTTATTAGTGGACTTGCTTTCATAAAAATAAGGATCGAACACCTTTAAAAAAATTTTAAGCATCACTCCGTGTATCAGTACAGTTCAAGAGAAAACCGGAAGGAAACAGACACCAAGGCCCCTCATGAACAAACAAATGAACAGGACAGTCAGAAGTGGTTCTCTGGTGGTTGTAATAATAAGAAATTCACTGGGAGGTCATCATGTGCCTGAAATGTGATGGCTCTCGAGACAAATGGTGTCCCATCTGTGTGTGCATCCGTGCGTGGGGAGATAGAGACAGAGACAGAGAGACAGAGGCAGAGAGTGACAGAGGCAGAGAGACAGGGGGACGTGTGTCTGTGCTGCTGTGTTGTGTGGGTGTTGCTTCGTAGGATTTTAACTGACTTGCCTCACCGTGTACACAGGGTCCTATTAGCAGTCTAAGTTTGGCTAAGAATAAAAAATCCCTAATTATATTTTGGAAATAAAATTTAAGGAGCTGGAGTTTAAAATAGCTGTCTGGAGCGTCAGAAAACTCATATCTGGAAACCATTCATGGAAGGATATTTGTATCCTGAGAGGGTCTCACAGGGCAAAAGGCAAGTCAGATTTTTCTGCATTTCAGACACTGGCCTCCTGGGAGGTTCCTCGCGCATTTCTTTATAGCAGCGATTGCTTTGCTTCTGAAGAGCCAGGGCCCATCCAGTCCCCCAGACAGATTCTGGAAATCTGGAAATCAGAAGGTTTAAAATCCAGTGCTTTAAGTGCCGTGTCCTCTTCAGTGTGTGTCTAGTTCTGCTGTGTACAAGCAGCTGGTTACAGACACAGCAAGTCGGGCTGTATATAATTCAGTGCCGAGCCAGACAGGAGACCGGGGAGAGACTGATAACCTAGCCTTCTCTCCAGGAGAGACTTACGTTTTACTTTCAACCCGTTTCTAAAAATGGCAAATGCAAAGTAAGAAAACAAGTTTATCCATCGCAGGAAGGAAGGCAGGGGGGAGAGGAGTCTGATCTTCAGCTTGGTGTGATTTTATTTTTATCTTTCGCTTTTGCAACAGAACATCTGGGGGCTAGTGCAGAGCTGGGTCTGCCTGGGTTTCAACAGCTTCATCGGGGGGTCATAGTTAGAGACTGATTTCACCAGAACCAGGAAGGGAAACATGAACTCTGGGAAGCTGGGAGTTAAGAATGGGGTGGGGCGGAGGGGTGACGGGCAGCTGGGGGGTCCCGGGGGACGGGGACGGTGGTGCTGACGGCAGCTTTGGGGTTCGTGCATCTCCGTTCCAGGCCTGCAGGCAGCCTCCTTCCCTTTCCCGCGAGGAAGCCTGGGCCTGGTGGAGGTGCCTCCATTCTGAAGTCCGGGAAACAGGGTGGCCCCAGGGCAGAGGTGCATTTCATCCCAGTCCCCACGGCGCTAGCGTGTGGTCTCAGGGTCCTGCTCTCAGAGTCGGTGACAAGGCAGACGTGAGCACCTTTAGGCCGGCGGCATCTCTGGGAAGTGGCCCGGGTTTCTCGGTGTGGAAGCAGGAAGGAGCAGAGTTCATTCAGTCATCCACACGCATGAGTGGACCTCCCGAGGGGCACTGGAGACTTTCCCGGGGCAGGTTGGAGCCGGCAGTGGGCTCTCCTCTGGAGTAACTCCTTTCACTGGGGTCTGCAGCTGTAACTGGGTATTTGCACCACAGAGAAGGGGGGAAGTCTACAGACGGGCAGTGAGAACAGGCTGGGATTTTATGTCTCACGATGGCTGCGTGGTGATGGCAAGACTGTCTCTTGGGGCGCATTTCAGCAGAAAGGAGCGTAACGCTTTCGGAGGAGCCCTGTTTGCAGAGTGCCAGGACTGACTTTTCCATCTGGTTTGTGGCCAAGTGCGGGCACTGCTGGAAACCCAGGGGTCCGGGGGGTTGGCATGCAGGCACCCAGCGTCAGCGCCGAGAGCGGTAATCGGGCGGGTCTGGCCGAGTCAGGAGCCCTCCTGTGGCTGTTGCTCAGGGACGAGCGTAATTTGGGGTTCTGTAGTTCCCAGGGGGCTACCCCCCTTCCTAACGCTCGTAGTAACCGCCGTTCAGTAGCATCACTGGGTTGGTCCCGGTGTCCTGGCTCGGGGAACATCTCGTGCTGCAAACACACATTCCCTGCAGTAGGTCTGGGGGTCTGCCTTTGCATCCATCACCTGGAACTTCTCTCGAGAGGATGCTAAAAGCAGCCTTGGTGGCTGTTGTGTGGAGTCTTGTTGGAAAACCCCAGTGCGTGCATCTCTGTAACTCAGGAGAACCCCACCCACTGCCTCTCAAGAGCGTGAGTCAATTCAAAGGGCTTTGGTCTTGCTCGGAGGTTGGGATTCAGGGGATGATCAGCCGGGTTTGCTCTCAAACCCCCAGTCGTTCCTTGGCTTCTTCCCTTGACATCCTCTCGCTGTGCTACTGCTGGTTATTTGCACCAGCTCGGGGGATCGGAGGCAGGAAATGGCATTTGGATTAATGGCTGGATAATCCAGAACAGTCGAAGAACCGGGAAATAATTTACGTTTTGTTCTGGGTTATTTATTTTTGTGGGGTGCTGGAGAGAGAAATAACGACGTTAGTTTCTCAAGTACATGCTTCTTGCACCGATATGGAGATCAGCTACTGTTTGCATTTGCTGAGGGCACATCGGTCGCGGCGGGGAGAGATCTGAAGCGCGAGCGTGGCCGCGAGGGGAGAAACCGGGAGCCGAGGTGCTGCTGTGGCTTCAGTCGAGGCACAGGTTCTGATGACCGCAAACTCTCTGAATTAAACAAGTCACACTTAGAAGAGATTCGGCGGGTCTACATTTGACAAAATCCTGTCATTCATGCTTGTAGAGGAAAGTATTCCCAACAAAGTTCTGGATTTTAATCGATCTGATTGGCTTAAAGCATGGCGCACCTGTACATGCGATAAGTCATTTCTTTGAGAACAGAGACCTGGATAGGGAGTAGGACTTAGTTCTTGCAGTGCAGAGCTTAGCGCGTTCGAGGGAGGGGCATTTTGTCCTGCTTAGGCATTGTTGCTGTTAGTATCTTGCTGCTCGCCCGGAGTGCGGCCTCTGCTGCATTTGAGTCCGCGGCCGCCCCCCTCCTTTTGTTCAGTGAGTTTATCGTGTGCTGTGTCTGGGGTGGCGTGGATGCCGGGGTTCGGAGGGCGAGCAGTGAGACGTGATTCCTGCCTTCGCGGAGCCCAGAGGCTGGCGGGGGAGATGGGAGGAGGGCACCTGGCACCTTCTCCTCCGATGCTCTGATGTCAGAACCAACCTGGAGGACCCTGGAAAAGACCCCGTGGCCGCCCCTTGGAGCTGCTTACAATCCCTCCGTGATTTTTATTGTTACGATGCCTTGCTTTTTGGAATTAGCGTCCTGATGGCTCTACTGGTCTCACAGCCATGAAGGGAACCGTGGACCGCCCAGGCTGCCCGAGCTGGGCTCCTGACTCCCAGGAACCCCTCTGGGGCCGGGGCCTCGTTAGGTGTTTTCTGGGAGGAACGTGGTCCTTGGGAGCGGGCGCCCGTGGCCTGCCGCGCGCCGAGAGCCGAGGGGCCGCGGCTGGTGAATCCTGACAGCCGGGTCGGCCCCTGCTTCGGGGGGAGCCGAGGGTGAGGGCAGGAAGCACCTCGCAGGCTTTGCGAGGCAGCGTCTCGGTGTCACTCGCCCCGCAGGCCGGGTGCCCCTCCTGGCCCTCCGCGCAGGGGGTGGGCACGGCCCCGGGGGCCGCCCGGGGAGGAGGGGGCGAGAGCGCTTCCTGTTACACACGGACGCGGAGACGTCGCGGCTTTATTTTTAGGCTTCGCTGATTCTTGCTCTCCTCCTAGTTCGCGGCTCCCTGGCAACAGCTTGTTGTCATGGCAATGCCCATGTTAAGGCGTGAGGCTCTCGGCGTGTCTGTTCCACCCGGGCCGGGACAGCGGCTCTGAGTGGAGCTGTCCGGCCCCCAGAGGCTGTGCGCCGGACGCCAGGCTCTGACCTCCCAGGAGAGGGCTGGAGGGAGGGAGTGATGGTTTTGCTTGTACGGTCCTGACTTCTCCTCGGTTTGCAGGTGGCCCAGGCACCTCTGGATGCGCCGGTTTAGGGCAGCTCTCCTGCAGCTGGTCAGCAGGGCCCCGAATCCTGAGTCCCGAAGGCAGGGGAGGTTTGGCAGGGAAGGCCGAGAGGCAGTGACCCCGCCAACGTGTGTGCTAGAGGCCACCATCCCGGGGTAAGGGCAGCCGGGGTCCCCGCAGCTTCCTGGGGTCTCAGCCTTCCCCTCCCGAAGGCTGCTCGAGGCTGGGGCCCTGAGTCCTCCCGTCAGCCGGCTGAGAGATGTGGGTGAGGCCCCTGGGCTCCGCTCCCCAAGCCACCTGTCATGCAGCTGGCTTCCTGACCACCCCCCGACCCCAGGCCTCCGTTTCCTCCCCTATACATGAAGGATAATAATCACATGACTATGTGTCAGGAGGTTAGAGCCGTGTCTGGCATAAAATGATGGTTCAGTGCGTATTAGCTATCCTTCCGTCTGGTCATTATTTAATCTCCATGCTAATCTTGTGAGATAAGTACCATTGTTTTTCTTTAATTAGAAAGAAGTAAACTGAGGCACCGGGCAGCTGTCCTGGTCACAGGAGGTGGCGGGTGAGAGTGAGGGAGGTCAGGGCCTGGGGGTCTGGGGGCGAGGACCCGTCCTCTGTCTCCTCTAGCGAGTCCTAGAGATGGGCCGCGACCACATCTTCGGTACCTGTTCCCTGTCCCTGCTGCCTTGAAGGACTAGGTTATAATTCCCTTAAAGACGGAGCAGGCCTGGAAATGCTCCCCTACCTGCTTACTCATATCAACGTTCCTTCCAAGAAAGAAGCAGGCTCTTAAAGCACAATTAGAGATAAAAGGCTGAAACTGGAGGAGGTGATGCTTGGAGTGGGTGTTTCTCAGTTGAAATATAATCATTCCAACAACTAGGGTAATTGACTAGTTATCAAACTCTTTTTGCTTTTGATGGGAGAAAAAGAGAGAAGTTATTGGTAAATAAAGAGAAGGGCCCCCAAATAAGGAGAGTTTGAGCAGTGAGTCTCACTCCTGCAGAATTACCCAGGGAGGGGCTTTTGAAACGTATCCGCTTCCCCTGCCTCAGCCCAGAGGCTGGAATTCAGAGGTCACCAGCGGGGCCTGGACACCGTGTTTTTTACAAGCACCTCTAGGTGATCGCAGCGCACGGCCAGGTTGAACCGCTGGTTTAACGACAGAAGCAAACTTGCAGACCCCAGTGTAGACTTCGCTGTTTTCCAGGCCAGGACCAACAGAAGACTTTTTCTGATTTTAGTCTGCAGTGGCACCTCCTGAAATGTACTTCAGGAATTAAGAAGTTTAGGTGCTTTTTGAACAAACTATTTGTATACCCACGTTCACGGCAGCAGTAGTCACAACAGCCCCAAATGGAAGCAAACCAAGTGTCCACCAACAGATGATGGACAGACACAATGTGGTCTATACATGCAATAGAATGTGACCCGGCCTTAAAGAGGAAGGAGGTCCTGACACCTGCTGCACCATGGATGGACCTGAGGACATTGTGCTCAGTGAGATAAGCCAGACACAGAGACAACTGCTGTGTGACTCCACATGAGGTCCTTGGAGGAGTCAAATCCAGACGCAGAGAGTAGAGGGGTGCTCACAGGGGCTGGGGGAGGAGGTGAGGAGTCGTCTGATGGGGACAGAGTTTTTGTTCGGCAAAGATGAGGAGAGTTCCAGAGATGATGGTGGTGACGGCTGCGCAGTGATGGGAACGTACGTAATGCCTCTGTGCACTCAGGAATGGTGAAGATGGTAACGGTTATGGCGTGTGTATTTTACCATAATTTAAAACGTTTAATTTCAGATTAATAAGAATCACCTGTTTGTTTTCATATCTTGGAAAAACAAATTTATAAAGAAGAAAGTTTAAAAATCACCACTTGGTATTTAGACGTGTTCTTGCCTCAGCGTGTGTGTAGAGGTGCGCGCACACACACACACACACACACACACTCATGACGCACCTGCGCGTGCGCACACACTCACACGCGCATACACGGGATCTCACTCTACCCAGGTTTCCTTTGGGCTTGCGGTGGTTTCACGCTGTTTCTCAGTGAAGCCCTTTCGGGCGAGGAGAAGTGAACCACTCGCTAGCCGGGCCACGTGGTACCGTTGAGTTGGGAGTCCGGGCTGCAGAGACGTGTCCTTTCCTCAGCGTGTGTGTGTAGGTGCGCGCACACACACACACACACACACACACACACTCATGACGCACCTGCGCGTGCGCACACACTCACACGCGCATACACGGGATCTCACTCTACCCAGGTTTCCTTTGGGCTTGCGGTGGTTTCACGCTGTTTCTCAGTGAAGCCCTTTCGGGCGAGGAGAAGTGAACCACTCGCTAGCCGGGCCACGTGGTACCGTTGAGTTGGGAGTCCGGGCTGCAGCCCTGGGTCGGAGCCCTCTGACCCGCCCTCTTCCCCGCCCGGCGTCCCCCAGGCTCGTGTGCCCGCGTCCTGCCTCTGCTGCGGGTCCGTGTGAGGTCAGGAGGCCTCGCTCCCCACCGCCCACATCTCCCCACCGCCCGGACGGCCTCCCTGCAGCAGGACCCACAGGCAAGGCCGCCCGCTCCGCTCGGGAAGCTCTCTTACCCTCTCCCTGGACGGCGAGAAACCAAGCATGAGCGTGTTTGCTGTTGTTGTTCTTTTATTTGAAAAAGAACAGAATCGGGGTTTTTGAGGACCTGCCGCCCTCTCGGGTTGCACGTGGGGGTGGTCGCCTGTGTCTCGCGTCCAGCATTTCCCATCAGCCTTCCAGGGGGGCCTCCATCCTCCTCCAGAGCCAACATGGCTTTGTCCCTTTGCGGTGATGCAGGTTCCACAGAGAAGCTGTGACGGCCCCTCTCTGGGTCTCCCGGCTGTTCTCTCCCGCACACACTGTATCCACGTGGACGGTCAGCGGCTCTGCTCAGGGTGGGTGAGGACACACGGCTATCTCGGCTGCTGGCCCCGGGGCCAAGGGGACCCAGGAAAGCGGCTGTCCTGGACGCTAAGCAAACTCTAGCCATTGTCACCGACGGGAGGCTCCTCCGGGGAAACGGTTGTCCACCGTAGGAGGGATTTCCTGCTCTTCGGAGGTGGAGGGAAGTGGTTCTCTGTCTCTTGCATCCAGGCGCAGCAGGAGAGCGGGGAAGAGTCCAGGCACTGGGGTCTGCGGCACCAGGGTCTGGGCGCCCAGCCCTCACGCTGCATCGTGGGCCCCCTGGGCCAGCGCGGGGGGCCACGCATCAGGAGTCAGGTGGGTACGCGTCGGGACCCTGCCGGGGCTTGTCTGCTCTGGGTTCTCGGTGGACCCCTTGGCCTTCGTGAGCCCTGGTTTCCTGATCCGCAGGGGTGGGGCTGGAGATGCCCAGAGAGTTGTCTTTCTGGGTTCGTGCAGGTCAGAGGCCGGGTGGAGCGCTGGCTGCCTGCCAAGGGCTCAGTGGCCGGCGACCCGCGAGGGCCAGGGCCCGACGTGGCTGAGTGCCGCGTGCACTGTGCTTGTGATCCGGAGACCTGATGCGTGCATTTCATGTCTTTGCTTTTATTCGTATGCTGAGTCTTAAACTTCGGAAAAACAGCTGTACTGCCCCGTCCACGTCTTACTGGACTAGACAATTCTGACCCCTCTAACATGGAAACACATGATGACGCACGCTCAGGCGTCTTCCTCTACGTGGTGACTTCTGAGGGTAAAGTTTTCTTTTTGTGTTGAAGTGACTTTCTAATGGACCAGCTCTTGTGTTTCGCAGCATGAAAGGATCCGTCCGAGGCAGGCAGGCTCGCAGCCTGAGCCCTGGGTCTGCTCTTCCCGCTGGTCTTGACTGGCTGGGGTTGAGGTGCCTCTTGTCTTTTCCCTGGTTTCTGGAAGGCGGCGGGTGATATTTGACGTGAGATGTAGCTCTCACGTCATGCTTGGTCAGGGCAGCACTGCAGTTCCTTTCTGGGCGTTCGTGGACTCAAGTGTTGACTGAGAACAGCCCTGTGCCAGGCCTCTGATGGGCACCAGGGGTGCAATGTGAGCAGGAGTTTATGCCCTCTGTGTGGGGGTGGGAGGGGGGAGACAGAAGGTTTGCAAGCAGGCAAGTCAGTAGCTAAGAGATCATCACATTATGGTCTGTGCCACGGAAAGGAATCTAAGAGAAGCAAAGCGATGGGGCTGAATGACCGTAGGTGGGGAGCTACGTTAAGCTGGTGGCCAGGGAGGACCCCTCTGGGACCTGGATAGCAGGAAGGAGCTGTGCTTGCAAAGAGAGACTAAGAGCCTTGGGAGTGGGGGGGCGGGAACAGCATGTACAAAGGCCCTGAGGCAGGACAGGCTCGGTGTGTGTCAGAAACAGAGGAGCAGGGCCGGAACAGGGGAGGGGGGCCGGAGAGGGGGTTAGAGGGTGGGTAGGGGCCAGGTCAGGACTTGTGGGAGGGTGACATGGTTTTATTTTGAAAGATCGTTCTGCCTGTGGATTAGAAAATGGACTTGGGAGGGGGTGGGGGACCAGTGGGGAGGCCAGTCAGATAGAGGGGGATGGAGGCTGGGTCCAGGGACCACAGTGGAGGTGAGACAGATGGACAAGGCCGGCCGAGCCCCAGGCCATGTGAATGGTCACTCACTTTGGAGGGCAGTTTGGGAAGATGTTCAAGAGCCTTAACGTTCATTCCTTTTAGTCCAAGAATCCATCCTATGGAAATACTCAGAAATACACACAAAGACTATTTACAAGTATTTCGTTGTAATTTTATTCATCATAGAGTCAAAGTTGATATAATTCCCAATCTCTTCTTCAGTCTCTGGGGGCCTGGCTGGTGGAATCAGGTGGGAGGTGCCCCCGTGAGGCAGCACCCTTCAGGTGATGGCCTGGGAGGACAGCTGACAGCATGGGGAGATGAGAACGGCATAGCTAAGGGAAGAATAGATCGTGGAAGGTTATCTGACACGACCCCAACTTCACAAAACATAAACTCGATTTACATCTCATGTAGGTCTAGACAGAATATACTCTGTGCTGGTAAGGGCATATGTTAGAGTGTTAAAAATGAGCCATTTTAGGGAATGAAAGACTAATTATTTGTTACATTCTCCCAATATTTGTGATTCTTCCAAAACTTTTATGGTAAACATTTTGAAACCAAAAGTACAAAAGAAGTGTTATTTTTAAAACCCAGCGATGGGTGGCTTCCCTGTGCTGAGTGCAAATTGGAATAGAGAATAAATCGTTGAGCTAATGGCCCTTCTACATACCCGGCCTCTGAACACAAGGCAGCATTTGTGTTCCGAAAGTTTGTGCTGAGAAAAGCCTTGGACTTGAGTCGGGGGGTTGGGGCTAGAGTCCTCCCCCCGCCGGTTCCTGGCTGTGGGTCTCGGACCTCACACTCAGGCTCAGCCACGCAGATCCCGGGCTTCTTCAGTTCTGAGATGGGAGGGGATGATGGAAACAGTAGTCACGTTTTCATGGAGTCGTGAGGACTGAATGATGGGGAAGGAGAAAACGTTTTGCAAGAGCAAAACGCAGCGTTAAGGGTTGATATTCCGGGGCCGGGGTCCTCGCACACAGACTCAACCACGGGCACAGGTGTATCTGGGCGGGTCGCGCGTGGGGCCTGCATCTCACCCAACAGGGACCACGCTCTGACCACGAGTTGGGCCAGCCCAATTTTGAGCCCAAACTCAGAGAAAAGCGAACAGCCTGAACTTGGGTACCACCAGCTGGTCCTGAGTGTCTGTCGCGTGAGGACCACTTCCTGGTCCCTGGGAGGCTGGATGAGACGCCGGCCCCACAGCAGCCACGCCAGACCCTTTGACACATCGCTCAGCTGATCTGTCACATGAACCTGTTGGAAGTGAACCTGCCTGGCGTTGAGTGGAGGGAGGTACCAGCCAGAACCAAGGTGAAGGAGACATGCACTGCCTCTCCACTTACAGGAAGCACTTGCTTTTTATGGGCCCCGGACACTGGGATGTGAAATGTCACATCCTTAGTCCCAGGATGGACATGCACAGGAACCTGGGTGATCAGCTAACAGGCCCTTGATTTTTAAATTCTCAGGTGGCTCAGGCCAGGGACACATCCTGCCTGGCTCTTCAGGCGCCAGGGTGTCCTGGCAGGTGGTGTCCATGTCAGGACTTCTTAATGAAGAGTTACCCTCCAAAGAGAAGTGCATTAGAGAGCAGGTCCGGGGCTAGAGCATAAGGATTGAAGCCCCTGCTTTCAGCTGGCATTTCTGGGAAAAGGGAGGTGAGGCGTCCAAGCCTGACCAGTCGTCTCTCCTGAGGGGTGTTTCTGGGGACTCCCAGCCCCACCGAGGTGTGAAAATACAGCTCACACCAGGGACCACAGGGTAACTGCTAGTGAGAGGGGCTGCCCAGCAGTGCCTTCCGGCCCTGCAGGGAGGCCCCTGACCTTGCCGTGTGAACGGGTGCCAGGGGCTGCTGGCTTGTGCGTGGTAGAGCAGTACCTTCTGGGGTAACGGTCGCCGATGACCCTTCCGCCCGTGGGTAAGACGCACGGGAAGGATCATGACGGTGACCGCAGCTGCTGTCAACGGGCATGTACTCTGCCCTGTGAGCCCTGCAAGCGTTTCACAGGCATCGTCTCCCTTGATCTCGCATTGACCCCGGGAGGGGAGCGTCGCTGCCCCCATTTCACAGAGAAGGAAGCTGAGGCCACGTGACCTGCCCAGGGTCACAGAGCTGCAGGATTACTAACCTGGGGCTTGAACCCAGGTCTCTCTGCTCTAAGTTTTATGCTCTGAACACCTCTTCCTGAGTTGTTTTTCCAGCACTAGTGATGGTTTTGAATTCAGTTCTACCCCACATATATATTAACACGGGCCTGTTCTGTACTCGGGGCGGCTCAGGGACAGAAATGAATAAACTGTGGTTCCACTCCTCAAGAAACTTACATATATTATTACTTTTAAGAGTTTACAGTCTATAGCAAGAACTCAATAAATAATCATCAAATAAACAGCAATATGTAAGTACAACCCTGGCTGGATTATGATGCATCTCATAATACATGGACACATCCAATCCTTTGGGAGTTTAAAGAAGGGAGAGAAGACCTCTGTCTGGAGAAATCAGGAAAAGAGCAAGTTGAATGTAACATTCGAAGTGGGCCTTGAAGAATGGTGGGGATTTGACACATAGAGATGGTGAGCATTAGTTCCCTGCTGACGTTGCCCTTTGGATTGTAAACCGAACCCACTGCTGCAGGCTGATTCGGGCCCTGGACCCTGTCGCCCTGGTTCGTTTCTTTTCGTAATTCCACTTCTCAAAGACGTTCACCACTGAGAACTCGGAAATGGAGTTTTTATTATAATGAACGTGGCTGGTCTCAGGAAACCAAGATGAGTAAGTGTGACCCCCGATGTCCCCTCCAATCACCTGTACATGAACGGGTCACAGTCGTTTGTTTGTTTTTTATAAGGATACACTTAAAAAAAATTTTTTTTAATTGGAGCATAGTTGATTTAAAATGTTGTGTTAGTTTCAGGTGTACAGCAAAGTGAATCAGTTATACATGTACATATAGCCACTCTTTTTTAGATTCTTTTCCCATATAGGCCATTACAGAGTATTGAGTAGAGTTCCCTGGGCTGGACAGTAGGTCCTTAATAGTTATCTATTTTATGTATAGTAGTGTGAATATGTCCATCCCAATCTCCCAATTTATCTCCCCCCCTTTCCCCCTTGGTAACCATAAGTTTGTTTTCTACATCTCTGAGTGCTTTTCTGTTTTGTACCTTTTTTTTTTTTTTTTTTTTTAGATTCTACATGTAAGTGATATCATATGATATTTGTCTTTGACTTATTTCACAGTAGAGAGTGTGACAGTCTCTACTTCCATCTATGTTGCTGCAAATGGCATTATTTTCTTCTTTTTTATGGCTGAGTACTAGCCATACTCAGTACTAGTCCATTATACACACACCACATCTTCTTTATCCATTTCTCTGTTGATGGACACTTAGGTTGCGTCCATGTCTTGGCTTTTGTAAATAGTGCTGCAGTGCACATTGGGCTGCGTGTACCTTTTCGAGTTATGGTCTCCTGAGGATGTATGCCCAGGAGTGGGATTGCTGGGTCACATGGTAGCCCTATTTTGGGGTCACAGTCTTTATATCAGAACTCTCTGCGGCACCTCCGACCAACCAGGCTGGGCGTCCCAGCACTCTCGGGCTCCAGTCTAAAGCAGGATGCGCTACCGTCCCCGTCCTCGCGTCCACAGGAGCCCTAACTCCCCAGCCACCTGCTGTGCCTGACACCTCCTGCCAGGAACGAGGATGGTCAGCTACACCATGTTTTAATATTAAGGAAAGGTGGGCAGTGGGTCCACAGTCTAGTGTGAAAGGTGATTTGTAGCTCAGGATCTTTCGTTGGCTCCCCGTGGGACCTTGGGTAGTAACACGGTTTGCCATCATCTCCTGAAGAAGGAAAGACAACTTGGCTCCCCTGAGCGAGCAGATGAGTGTTGGAGAGGATTCAATCGCAAAGACCTTGGGCCCCAGAGACGGGTGGTCTTCTGTAAGCTCCGCTGTGCAGCCGTGCTGTCTCGGGGGGATGAAAAGGTAATATCTGCTCACAAGCTGGCTTTCTGATGTTTGGCCGGAAGAGACAATACCTACGTGAACCAGCCCGAGGGCTGTTCTTCTTCCAGCACAACGGCAAGGTGCTTCTTGTCACACCCAAGATGTGCAGGCCCAGAGAACGTGGGCGTTGAAGGTCGTGGCTTTCTAGAACGAGTGAATAAGCAGCATCTCTCCAAACTGAGGACGGAGAGGGCTGTCGAGCCTCCGTCTCCGATTTGCTTTCTGTTCGCGTGCAAGTCCCCTCACCTCTCTGCTTTTCTGTTTCTCCATCTGGGAGCCGCTGCTCACTTGGCCGAGATATCTGCAGTCTGAATACGATAACGTGTGGAGCCCTTTCAGCTGCTGCACCATTAAAAAAGCATTTATTCAGCACTTACATAGTGTGGCACAAAGACAAGTATAAAGACTAGAGCCCTGCCCTGCCTGCGAGATGATATTCTAACATCTTCTCCGAGAGGCAGAAACTCAGCAGCTCAGGGGACCAGCTGCTCAGAAGTTTTCTCCTGTTATGTGACACACAGAACAGCAGCATAAATAATCAGCAAGAACCGACAAGGCAAGGAGTCTGGTCATCAAGATGGAGCGCGTGTCAAAAATACAGATAAGTGATTGGGACGTTCTCACCTATCTGGAACTCAGTCCTACAGGAACCTTGTTTGCTGTACATGGAATTGCCGAGCATCTGGGACCCACGCAGGGAGGAGGCCCCGGAGTGAGGGGCATGGGCTTCTGGGGAGTTTCGCTTGGGATTCTGGTTTTTAGGTTCCTATCACTGTCTCTTCTTTCCCATTGCAACTCAGACACACGCCAAGTCCCTGACCCTGAGAGGAGGTAGGCCCGCCGTGTATGGGCTGCTCCGGGGAGCAGGCGGCCAGCACCCCACCCTGAGCACAGCGGTCAGCGCGTTGCGGGCCTTCGTGAGAACGAGATGGAAGCCAGGCTGGGGGTGGCTGGGGTCCCGGGGAGCAAGGCCACCGTATAGAAGCCACTGCCGGTCCAGCTGCGTATGAATCATCCTGAGGGGCTCTCACAAGTGTGTGTCCATCTGATTCCCTGGCAGTTAAACGCTCTGAATGGTCGGCCCCAGGAAGGAGAGTGCCATTCACTCCCCCAGTGCTGGGAGGAGGAGGTGATGGTCTCTAGGCTACTTACAGATTTGTTCCCTGCTGCTTCTTAGGGAAGCTACAACCCCCAACAGATGATGCACGCTCGCACGCACACGCACGCACACGCACACGCACGTGCACACGCGCGCAGAGTTTTCTTCAGAGGGGTAGTAAACCTGCCAGGAAAGCAATTAACTTAGTTATTATGTGTGCTTCTCTGCATAGTTTACAGCATCCTTTCACTGGTTTGATCTCATCTGACACCACAAACCAGCTCTCAGGCGAGACCGATGACTGATGATTGGTGAGATTGCTGATGGATGACTGAGACTGACGGTCGTCTTTGCACAGATGGGGGAGCGGGGACTCGGAGGTTAGGAGACCTGGCCAGGGTTGTGCGACCACCGTAAACTGAACACGGGGACCAGGTCTGTGAGCTGCACCTGCCTTTCTCTCTGGAAGAGCTTCAGCATCCTACAGCCGCCTGTATCTAAGGACACCTGCCGGGGATGGCTTTTCCAAGGAAGATTTCGAGCCCCGTCTAGGTCTCTGGATTTCCTCTCAACATCGCACGTATTTAAAGTATTATTATCTGTCACCACGGTGCACAGTGTGGTTAAAACCTGACTCGCTGCTGCTAATAATTACAGAATGTCATCGTTTCCTCCAGGGAGACTCCGGCTGAAGCCGGGAGCCCGGGTTGCCCTTCTCCGTGCTTGGGTCCCAAGCAGCTATTAAACGCCTGGAGCTTGACTCCCATCTCCCTGCTGTTCTCAACTCCCTCCCCGATGTTTTCCAGCAAGGGTTTCGAGTGTGCTTTTGCCATCAGGAGGGCTCTTGAAAACGACCGGCGTAGCTCAGATTCCTGTCTAATGAGCACACTGTGTGAGCCGTGGGTCTCTGGGCTGCATCTGGATCTCTGTCCAGGTGGAAGATGCTAAACTTGCCCGAGGCCTGACAGTGCACCCAAGACTCGTGATTGAGGATTGATGAGATGGATGACGGCGCTGCCGTACTTCCTGCCGAGGCTGCCCGTGTGTGCAGGGAGGTGATGAGCCAGCGTTCGGTCCCAAACGCTGGCCCGGCCACTGCACGTCCTCCGCACCCCGGCCTCCCTCCCCTCCTTCCCTCCCCTCCTTCCGTGGTTGCCGTGACGTCCTTCCAGCTCCCCTCCCCCGCCCCAAGACCAGCTTCCCGGAGAGACAGTTCTTGCCCTTCAGTGTCAGTTTTTCCCAAGGACAGTAGCATTTCAAGACTTGAGCGCTCGTTGTGGAATCTCTGGGGCTAAAGGGATTTCCCAGAGGGGCGGTGTAGCCCAGTGACTCACCCCGTGGGATCTGTGGTCAGACGGCCTGAATCTGAATCCAAGCTCCACTTTTTACCCCCTTTTGGCAGCTAACCTTTCTGAGGCTGCAGAACAGAGCTCGTGGTGCTGTCCTGCTGTCAGGCTCACAGGCGGTCACGCGCCTGCTCCTGGACGCCCCGCATCCTGGCTCTGTCTCTCCCTCCTGAGGACCCCACGAGGCCCCTCCTGTTCGAGGCCCTTAGACAGAGTGCTGACCAGGCGGGAGAAACTGAGGTCCTTTTACCGGCAGGTGCCCGAGAGGGAACCTCTCATGTTTGGTGTTGAGTCACTGTATTTTATTGACTGGCTGATTCTGAGACACACATTTCCGCCTAAACTTCCGTGTCTCTAAAATCAGGATGCATTTTACACCGGAGGGTGTGTTGCAGAACGGTTGGCAGCGTTTTTTCCTCTCTTACTGGTCCGTAAGATGATGGGTATGTGTTTCAGTCTGTGACTTCTTTAATTTGATGAAATACAGCGGTAGTTTTTTTAAAATCTGAGTTTAAGTCCCTTCACCTCAGGTGTCGAACAGCTGCTTGGATCTGGTGATTCTCGATGCGGGCGCTTCCCAGGCTCCTGGCTCCGGTTATATGTCCAGTGTTCCCAGGAGGCAGGTTGCTGTCCGGGTAAAGGAGCAGCTGAGGAAGGGTTTCTGGGCGTCGGGGACACGGTGACTAGGTGTAAGTGACCCCCGGGGTTGCGTTTTGTGTCAGAGCCCAGGTGGCTGCAGCAGCTCTGTGTCTGTTTGGCCCCGAGATGCCTTTCCAACATCTTCCAAAGGGAGACCCTCCACCATGTCATATCCAGGCCGAGCTTTCTCACACTTAATGAGCACGACTGTGTATCAGGCACAGCGTCAAGCACTGGCATTTATCAACTTTTTATAATTAATTAATAACATATTAATTAATATAATAACTCTAAAAGTAGACGCTGCTCTATCTGGATCTTGCAGGGGAGGAGACAGGCTTAGGAGGTAACTCCCTGGCCCAGGTCTTGAACTCAGGTCTCTCCAACTCCGAATCCACGATACGGATCCCCTGCCCTGCCCTCTCTCCCTGCCTCAGCCAGCAACGTGGTCCTGGCCCTCCCCCCGCTCTGCCTTAGCCAGCGTCTTGATAAAACAGCATCACAGTGACATCTGCGTTTGAGTTCGCTGAGAAGCTGGTTGACCCGCCACGTGCTGGGGACGGAGGCGGCTCCTGGAGGTGGATCCTGGAGGTCGGGGGATGGAAGGGGAAGCTCAGGCCAGACTTGGAGCCTTTGCAAGTGGCTTCAGCCCCCTCCTCTGGCCACCCCGTCCCATCTCTCCACCCTGTCCCGTGTCAGCACGGCCCTGGGTGGCACAGAGGCTGGGCTGTTGGCCTCTCCGCCAGGCCAGGTCGGCCCGAGTGGTCCAGACTGCAGCCCAGACTGTGGTCCAGATTACGGTCTGGGCCAGGACGCACCTGCACTGGCGCGGCCACAGCAGAAGCGTGGGAAACGGGACGTGCCGAGGGCAGGTGGGCGCTGTGGCTTTTGCCTGGGCTGTGCCCACAGCGGGGGTGCTGAGAGCCCAAGAAGAGAGAAAGGACAGGCGCGGTCCGAGCATCACCCCATCCCCCGAGAGCAGACCTGATGCTGAGAGTCCCACCTGAGTGTCCAGAAGGCTTCGAGGGGGGCGAGGGGGGTGGAGGCCGTTACACCCGCCCGACCATGGGCAGCCTCCGGCCCGACCTGTCCACACACACCTGGCCTGTCCTCTTTCTCTCCTGATCGCTTGAGGGGATCTGCACTTTTCTGGAGCAAAGAGAGCTTTGTAACTAGAATTTTCTCTTTTGATTTGTGGGGTTTTTTTTTTCCCTACTGTTAGTCTCAAAGCCATGAATATGTTTCCCCACAACAAAAAGAAAGTAACAACACACTCGTATGTGGTGCATACGTATTTAGTGCTAAGTACCGAGTACTTGATTTGTATTAACTCCTTTAATCTTCAGGGCAATCTTGCCAGGAAGGTAGGTTATTATCCCCATTTTGCAGAGGAATAAACTGAGGTTAAGGACCTCAGCCAAAACCCATAGCTCAGAGGTGCTGGGCTGTTAGTCTACCACCTGCTTCTGACTCCGGAACCTTCTTGCTTTCCCCTTTATCAATCTGGCAGTCATTTGTTCTTCATCGTGGAATTCTGTGAGGGTGTTTTTGGAAATCACTTGGTGCAAATACACACGCACAGAGGAGCCGTGTGCCCACGAGGGGAGGAGAGAGCTGGCTTGCGTCCTTTTTCTCTCCCGTGTCCATGTGGGTGATTTACTGGCATGGATGTTACCCCCTCCCAAGGCTGCACCGGCATTCAGGCTGGGACCTGTGTGGAATTCATTTTTATATTCACTATAGTATCTAAGGCAATCCTTAAACACAGTAGGTGCTCATAATTTCATGTTTTCATAAAAATATGAAGTCATTTCTAAAGTTGATGGATGCATTTGCTAACCAGTTCTCACTGAAGCTATTCATTTCTAAAAGCAATGAAGAGGAGAACATTTAAATATGTGAATCATAAGCCGGAGTTACAGTTGAATCAGGCTTTGATGATTTTCCTTCCATGCAGTTGATCACATCTCGCCTTCCTGCCAGCCCTGTGAGGTGGCAGGACATGTTGTTTTCCCAATTTAATTAAGAGAAAACCGATGTCAGAGACAGGTGATCTGCCCAAGGTCACAAACAGGTTTTGGGGGGGTTCATTTTTTATTTTGTTTCTAAAATCAGAGCAGAGCTCAGAACCACTGTCTCCTGGTTTCCTGTTTCGTGAGCAGTGTCCGTCCACACACCTGCTGGGTTCGAAGCTGGGACGCAGGGACCTAATGACGTGTACTAGGCTTGAGCGGCAGGTGTTTTGATTCCTCTCTCTTTGGTAAATGGCCAACAGTCTAGCACGGCGCTCCTCAAAATGCGGTCCCCAGCCAGGAGACCAGGTACCAATCCGTGGCGAGATCAAAGCTCGCAACAGAACGCACGTCAACTATGTCTGTGAACGCTGCTTAGTTTGCCTGATTTTTTTCCTTTTTACAATTATTTCAGAATAATCTTAGGCTTCCATAAAAGTTGAAAAACGCTATAGAAAGTCCCCACAGACCCTTCCCCCAGTTCCCTCTAAGGTTAGCCTCTCACACGATAATAGGAGGGTTCAAACTAAGAAATTACCGTTGCTACAATTCTTACAGTTAAATTCCGACTTCATTTTGATTTCACCAGTTTTCCCACCCACCTCCTTTTTCTGGCCCAGGATCTGATGGGGACCCTGAGTGGCCTCTGGTCACCCTGTCCGCCCGTCTTCCTGCCTTTCCTGACTTGGACACTTGAACAGGACTGGCCGTTATCTTGCTGCATGGCCCTGGGCGTGGGATCGTCTGTTGCTCCTGGTGATTCGGTGGCGGTCATGCGTTTTTGCTCACTGGATACACGCATCGTTTCTGAATATCCCAGAAGCCACCTGCCCTCCACAACCTGTTACATTGGGACAGATTATGTCACTGCGTCTTTTTACTGGTGCTGTGAACCTTCATGCCTCGGTGAAGGTGGTGTCTGTTGTTTCTTGACTGTAAAGCTGCGATTTGCCCATTTCTAATGAATAGATAATCTAGGGGAGGTATTTTGAGATGATGCAAACATCCTGTAAGTTCTTCTCCGTTTTTGCTCACAACTTAGCCCACGTTGTGGGTAGCACCTGCAGCAGCTCTCACCGTGGCGTTACCTCGTGATGGTCATCCACTGGGCCCCTTCCCCTCTACATCTGTTAGCTGGGGTGCTTTTTTTGGTTGGGGGGCTCGCCCTTCTTCCCCAATTCTGTCTGTACTCGACTCTTAGTTTTCATCCCGATCCTGCTTATTTTGCTCTGTGGGTTATGACCCAGTACCTCTGTTACTTGTCTCCTTGCCCACGTTGTTCCAGATTTGGCCGTCAGGAGGTCTTTCAAGATTGGCTCCTACCCTCCCCACGGCACCCCACCTCTGCCTTTTTCAAGCATTTTCTTGCTTTTGGACCACAAGATGCTCCAGGATCACCTTGAATTTTCCCTGCCCGAGCCCTGGAATCAAACACCTCTCCAAGGAGCCCTGGTTCCTCTTTTTGGAGAAGGGTGTTTTAAAACCAAGATCTGTGTAGCAGGTATGCTCATGGCTGTCCCAGGGCTTTTGTATGTCAGTACTTCCATCTTAAATGAAGCGGTGTGTCCATTTGCATTGTGAAGGGGAATCAATCAGCTCCTTCTCCTGTCATGGACCGGGAACACTTTGTGACCCTGCCACCTGGACCCTTAAGAGTCTATCGCTATGTTTATGTGACCCATCTGGCAGCAAGTTAAAATTCTGTTGAATTAAAGTCATGAGTCAGTGGTGCGCTCTCGCGGCGTGCCAGGCCTTGTGTTAGGTGCTGGCTTTACAGGGGTGGGAAAGTTCTGCTCCCGAGGAGCTTGTCATGCAGTATCTTCCATTCAGTCCAGAAGACGGGACTCCTTTCTCGGTCACTGCAAATTAGGAGAACTCATTTCAGATTATTCAGCATTCTAAAGCTTTGCAAATTCAGCCTGGCCGGGGGGTTAATTCTGATTTTAGATTCAGAGGCTGTGAGACTATGAAGAGCCCGCTCCCCAGCCCAGGGCCTCCTGGCGCCGGGAAGACCTTTGCCGGCGACTCGGTTCTGACATGTAGGTGGCTGACTCCTTTAGGCCCCGTGCAAGGAAGCTGGAGGTGTCTTCTCTGCCCCGAAAAGACCTCTGGAGTCTAACTGCTCTCCCTCTAAGCATCGTGTGAAAGGGCATCTGCTGACAGAAAGGGAGCAGAGCTTGCTGCAAGAATAGGGCTCCGTCTCCAGGGCTCCCTCCCCCGGGGCGGGGCTTGGGAGAGCATCCTCTTTAAACTGCCCTCACACCTCAAAAGGACCCTTTCAGCAGAAGTGTGTTTTCAAAGATCCTGTTGCTTGACTTCACTCTAATCCACCCACACATCAAGTTGGATCTGGGTTCAGACTGAGGGTGATTGATGCACGGTGATATGGGTTGGGTCACCGGGACGTGTGTTACCCTCACTCCCGCCTTTTAAATTCCCCACCTGGTTTCATATGGTCTGGCCTTCTTCCAGTGCTTCCTATGTTGGCTGGCTACTATTACTATTTCCTTGAACTTTTTGAACCTAAATGGACTAAGAATCCCTGTCACAGCCCAGAAATGTGTCCTCACAGCTAGGATTCTGCTGGTTGGACAACGCAAGCCTTTCAAACAAGTCAGTTGTCTGGAAGCATCTGTTGGTCTCTTTACTTTTGGGAGAGTTGGGGGTGCTGAAAACTCCCACTGAGGCCTGTCCCCCTCCCCGTTGACCCCCTCTGGCACCTACTGAGTATGAGTCTTCTGTGTCCCTGAACAAACGCTAAGTGTACGCGCGACGGCCGGCTTGCTGCCTGTTCTCGCGGGGAGGGGCAGCTCGGGCTGTGGCAGGTTGATGGCTGTGCGCTCAGGTTGCAAGCAGGAAGGCACCGGGGGTCACCTGCGTCTGCCTCGGCAAGTAACGTGGGATCCAGGCATCTGAGAACATCTGCCAGGCGTGCCAAAGATGGGCAACCGGGTAGGCACTCCTCAGCCCTGGAGCCGTCCGCCAGG
This sequence comes from Physeter macrocephalus, assembly GCF_002837175.3. Lineage (NCBI taxonomy): Eukaryota > Metazoa > Chordata > Mammalia > Artiodactyla > Physeteridae > Physeter > Physeter macrocephalus. The sequence continues at coordinate 53,733,457 of NC_041219.1, read as the reverse complement.
CCCGTCCTCCAGCCTCCAGCCTGGCAGATGACCAGGGCCTGGTGCATCTTAGCGCCCGTCTCCATTTTTGTTGGGTGCTTTTCCCAGAAATGTTCTGTGTGTGTGTGTGTGTGTGTGTGTGTGTGTGTGTGTGTGTGTGTGTGTGTGTTTTATTGTTTTATTTTTTTTTAACATCTTTATTGGCGTATAATGTGTGTGTGTGTGTGTGTGTGTGTGTGTGTGTGTGTGTGTTTTAATGCACAAAATCCAGTTTGGAGAGTAGCTTTGTAGGCCCCATCCCGTGTGGGTGCGGTGGTCTGCCCTTGAGAATTTTAAATGAGCTGACCTACATAGCTTAACTATTTCAATTAAAAGTGACAGAGAGTGTAGCTTGGCGAGAGCCGGAGGGGAAGATCCCTCCCAGAAGGAAGGCAGAGCGACAGAGGGACAGGAGATTGTGGGTAGGAAGCCCGGATGCCCCGACACCCCGCCGGGGCTGCTGAAGTCCTTGTGCGGGTGGCTTCTTGGTGGCCCTTGCCGTGGACCCATCGTCCTCGTGGGACTGGGGCCGGCTCCCCTCACTCCCGGGGGAGGATCACGGCAGCCTCGTTCCTGCATCTCCGCACTTGACCCGGGTGCTCGCCCCCTCCAGCCGGGTCCCGAGGGAAGACAGGAAGAAGAGGTGCCGTTCACGGCACAGGGCAGCCGTTCTCGTGTTCTTATTTTCCACTTTTCCCTACTGATTCCGCAGAAATTCCTAATTCACTCAGTTGCTCTACCAGGACGACGAGCTCACATCTGGAGCTACCGAGGCAGGAAAGCCACTTGGCCTGCATCCAGCGGGTTTTCTCCCCTTCGCGCCCAGCTTGGCGGCCAGGCACTGCACCAACCTGACACTGCAGGGGGGGGATGCCAGGGACTGGGGTAACTCAGGGCTAACTGTTTCACCCAGAAAATCATGGGTTAGATATTTTTAGATTGCTGGCTTATTTTGAAACGTTCTTTTCTGGTGGGAGAACAGGAGATGGTGCAGTCACTGAGGTCTCCCTGTGCTGTCTATACGGTGCTCCTGCGTGGTGACCGGGGCTCACTTAGGGCTGTGACCTGCTGAAGCATCCAGCTCTTGTGAGTCTATCTGCACGGCCCCTTGGGCGTAGGGTACAAAGCAGGGTCATGTCAGGTGGGGGTGAGGACAGAGGAAGGAGCTACGAACAAAGGACTGTCTCTGTCAGGCTGGAGGGTGGTGGTCGGGTGCACAGCAGATGCAGAAGTCACTTCCGGCTCTGTTCTGCAGGTCTGGTCCGTGTCCATCCGTCCGTCTGCGCACTGACCGTGCGCACTGCCCACTACGCGACTGGCACGACGCCGAGTACCTTACTATACTTACTCACTCGGGGCTCTCAGGACCCATGAGGTTGGCGTTGCTGTTATCCCGTCTCACAGCTGAGAACTCGGAGGTATCGAGAGGTTCGTAAATCTGCTGCTGCAGCGCGGGTTCGCGCCCAGGCACTTGGTCTGCCGAGCAAAGGCGCTCGCCGGCCGCGCAGGCTCCCTGCTATCCCAGCCCAGCCCCGCAGTTTTCAGGGAACGCAAATTCCTTGTCCCTCAGGACGGCGCCTCTCAAGCCTGAATTTGCACGTGCACCGTGGGGGATCTTGGTAAAATGTCGATTCTGGTCCAGGGCGTCGGGGGTGGGGGGTGGGCCCTGAGACCCTCATTTCCGGCAAGTTCCCAGGGGACACTTGTCCATGTGGGCTGACCCGCGGCCCACACGTGGAGGAGCGAAGGCCTAGACCGTCGCGTCTGGCGTTCGCTGTCCGATTGTACTTAGGTAGCTGTGGTAGAAACCTGGCACTTAAATAGAGGCTCTTTCAGCAGTAGGGTAGCACCAACACTGATTTAATGAGTGATCTACTGGAAAAGCAAAGGGCCGAAGTGAGGGAGGAATCCAGTTTTATTTAAAAACGACTTTTTTTAGACCTTAACGGAAAACAGAGCGTACCCTCGTCTGCCGTGTCTCAGCCAAGGGTCCTTCTCCTGTTTTGGGGCTCCACCCAGCACTCCTGGGCTCGTTTCAGTCCTCATTTTTTTCTGAGTCACCTTCATGTACAGTTCTCCCAGCCACACCCTAGCAGTGTACAAGGGAATCACACACTCAGCCAGATTCCATCACAAAAGCAGAGTCACCGTGGCAACCACATCCTTGGCTCCGCGAGTGTACCCAGCAGCCTGAGCAGAGCTGATCGTTGGGGTGGCCCAAGTTGCTCTCCCGAGAGATGGGGGGACGTGGCGCCCTGCCCACGCTGGGCGGCGCCATCTTCGCCCTCACAGAGGGGGGCTCCCCCTCACTCTGAAGACTGCAGACGCTCAGAAGCTGCTCCCCTCCCTGGAATCTTGACATTAGCTTCCAGGTGTTTCCTAAATGTCCAGCACCATGAGAGCGCTGCAGTGCTTTGCAGTACTCTTGTTCTTTTGGTTTGAGTTTTGGTGGATCACCACCTCCGAGTCTTGCTGCGTTAACGTGTCCGTATTTTGGTTTGTCTGCTTGCTGGTGGTGTGGGGCATATGGCAGATCCGGTAGTGAGGGGCCGGCAGACCAGACCCCCACATGGTGGCCTCGAGGGGAATCTTGATCCCAGTGTGTGGAACCGGTGAGAGCGTGGCTTTCTGGATCAGGGCTTTATTTTGTAAGTTAAGGCCCAAAGCTACCTTCCGTCACTCGGAACAGTCTCCCCTTCCCCTGTGCCCGTCCTGCCCCCCCCCACACCCCCATCACTCGGGGGACGATGGTGTGGGTCCACTTTGTCCTTCCTGTTTGGATGACGTCATCGGAGAAGCACTCTGTCCCGTCCCACCCCCACCCCCGAGACCCAGGAGATGACCTAATGTTTGATGGGGCTGAGATAAAAGAAACCAAAATGGCCCAGTGGAACCTAAGTGCTGGTTCCGGCGATCACTGTTGGGTAGAAAGAAGGCAGTGGGTTCAGCAGCACCAGCTTGGCCACGAGACTCCTTGGAAGGCTCCTCTCAGGTAACGACACGCTTCAGCGGGCGGTGCCCAGGGGTCACTGGCTGACCTCTCCTGAGACATTTCCAACTGGGAAGGAAAGATGGGCCTTCTTGTCTCCTGTGGAATCTCATTTTCAGTGATGCTGCTTGGCCAAGGTGCGGCCTGAGGAAGAACTGGGTACAGACGACGATTTTAATCTCGCTCACCTTGCTCTTCATTTTATGTCTAAGCTTCAAGAAGCCAGCGTTAGCTAACAGCACTGTTCTTACCACCGTGCAAAGCTTCAGGAGAGAGCATCTTGGAGAGAACGTTCATGAACAAGCTTGCTGTCAGTCTGAATTAAGACCTACACTCTTCCCTCTCTGCCCTCCCAAACTCTGCTCTGACGCACTGACACCAGGATCACTTTCGCTGGTATAAAAGTGACAGTGGCTGGTTTTATTACTGAAAACCTAACATCAATAAATGCAGTTTTGACGTCTGCTCCTATCCTCGTGTTATTTCATGGAGGTTTATTCAGAAGCCAGACGCTACTGCTGCTTCCAGAGGCTCTTTGTTCAATCCTCATCCTCAAAGCCGACAGAACCAGGTTTGGGAGCAAGGCTCCCGCACGTGACACTGGGAAACTCTGATGTCAGAGGAGCATTTTCCCCCCAGGGTCCCCAATTTAGACAGTAAGCATGATGAGTACATACACCAAGAAGTAGTTCCTGTGAAGGAGTAACCAGGTAACTGGTTGATTTTGACATGACCTTCCCACAGAAATAAGAGTGCTGGACCAAAGAGAAACCTTTCCTGAGTGTAGAAAGAAGCAGAGAATGGCCAAACAGTGTGTCTCCTCGCCCTTGCCTTGAATGGGATTTGGGGCTGCAGACTCAGGTGTTTCTCATAATCCACTCTCTGGCTGTCCTGTGGTGAAGGGTGAAGGTTTGGGAAATGGGGAGGGGTTGCACCCAAGTCGCGCTGACTGTCATAGGAAAATTGGAAGAGGGTCAGTCAGTCTGACTCCTTTGTGAGTCAGATTCAACGGGTATAGCTCTGACGGGACCTTGAAGGTCAAGTTAATGCCGAACGACCTTGGAATGGATCCAGGAAGTTCTCTGGAGGAGAAGGATTGGCTGGTCTCGGAGAGAGGCGGGGTCTGCGTTACTTGTTCCTTTGGGTGGAAGGTCACTGTGTCCGAAGGGCGTCCTTGCCCGTCCTCATCATCCTTGAGAAGCGGAGTATGGAGGCTGTACTTGTAGGAAGCAGGGAACAAGAGGTGACGTTAGGGGAGAGCTCCCCGGCGGTGGCTACAGTGCGGGATTTGATGATCACAGCGGCTGTGAGGCTCTAACCCTGCTTTGGGGGCAGAGTCTCTTGTTTTGACCAGCTTGGAACCTCAGCTTTCTCAGCATCTTCGATCAGGTGCAGAACCCGCTGGACCTGACGGTGAGGATGTCTGTGCTAGGAGGCCAGCGTGGAGTGGCACGTCCCGTAGCGCTCGTTACGGTCTACAGGTTACCGTTGCTGCTTCTGGTTGTGTTACAGCGCCTGGTGGGAAAAGTCAGCGGGGAGGGAGCAGGGGCGGCCGAGCCAGGCCGGATGGACATGGCGCGGTGGGCACAGGAAAGTGTAGAACTGTCTGGGGGAGTCGCCTCCAGAGCGCCCAGCTTGGCTCCATCTGCCAGGGGCCGCTGGCCTCCAGGGTGGGGGGGAATCCCATCTCCAGGGTGACACTGCACATGCGTCCCCCATACCCCATTCATCCTGGAGGGGCTCTGGGTTGGGGAGACCACAGCTGGGCGCGGGGAGGCGGGATCCGTCGGGCAGAGGTCCCACGCGGCCCTCGGGGGCCGGCTGCCCCCTCTCTGAGGTCACAGAGGCCACGTCCGTCCCAGGGTCGCTCCCACCTCCTCCCTGGGAAGCCCTGTGCCTAACTGCTGGGAGACGTCGCCCCGTTGTCCGTCTGAGTTCCCCTCTGTTTCTGACCGCCCGTCTTCTCTCCCGCCGGCTGCCCACTCTGGCCCCGGCTCACCCCGCCTCGTTTCCCCTCTTAGTGGAGCCGCCAGGACAGGTTGTCAGAAAGCCTGGCTCTCTCCCTCCGGGGCCGTCTCCACCGCCGGCCGAGCCTCAGCCCTGTGCCCCATCTGTTGCTCTGGATGCAGCCGCCGGGCATCCTTGGGGGGCGGTGAGCCTGGCGGCGTCCAGATGGGGGACGGGGGACGTGGCTGCGCTACGACTGCGCCAGGAAGACTCTCACCAGAGGGTCCTCGGGAAGGTGGAGAGTGAGATTAAGTTGAAATTAAAATGTTTGAAAAGTGATCTGTGAAGAGCCGGACACATTTCTTTCAAACCGCTCTATTGCTCACAGACCTGTACGCATCCACAGAGAGCACTAAATTGCTGGCTCCGTCGGGAAATACTGTTACCGCTGAATTGCTAGGGCCTTGTCACGCCGACGCAAGTAGCCTGGGTTGCTAACTCCTGGCCCCTGCTGGGTCCGCTCCTGCAAAGGAGCAGTGAGGCCGCTTGCCCCGCCGACGGGGCCCCTCCCCGGCGTCAAAGGTGGGTGGGGTGGGGATTTTCTTCTGCTGAAAAAAAAAAGTCTTGAAATCCGTGCTGTTGTAAGAAGTTCGAGAAGAATTTGCACCGCGTTTTGGAAATCTTCGGGTGGGGTCCATCCTGTGTGAGGATATATCTGCAGCTTTACTGAAATAGGCAAAATCCATCAGAAACTATTGACCTGGGCTGGGAACAATAGCAGGGCCTGTGAGGGGCGGCGGATGCATCCTGGACACTCAGGTCTGGCCCCAGCGGGCTGGGGTGACTCCTGAAGGGCGCGGTGTTTGTGAGGCCTTGGCGCTGGCGTCAGCGGGGGCCGTCTCCCTCCCCCCACCCCCGGCACGTGGAACTGACCTTCCTCGTGGTGATGCGGATGGATATTGGTCGGAGGAATGAGAGGCCTTCCCCGCCCACGTCTGGTCCTTCGCGGATGGTAAAGTGGGCGGTGCTGGCCCCGCATCCTCCCCTTCCACCCGCTTCTGGCCATTGTCCTGACCCCCCCAGCCCCGGCCCTCCTCCTCCTCATCTTCCGTCCACCCCCTCCCTCTCCAGGCCGTGTCCCCCCTGCCCCTCCTCCATCAGGCTGCCCCCTGAGCTGTTCTGCCCTGCCCGCCATGTGTCACCGCAGGGGCCCTGGTGGCCAGCCCGGTGCCAGGTACCTGGTGGAGATTCATGGAGAGTGCTAGCGTGTGATGCCCTCGCTGCCCCTGCCCGTGTCCCTTCCCCCAGCCCCCAGCTCGCACCCACTGACCCTTCCCCGCTGGCCCTTCCAGCTCTGCAGTGATTGCCAGGGGCTGGTGAGCGAAACAGGTGCAAGGTGTTTGGCCAGAAAAGAACCCACGAGAACACCGCTAGTGGGTCGTACTTACGGGCAGAGATCCCACGAACGTCCCTCCTCTCCGCGGGTCCTTGGCCCCTGTCCAGGGGAAGAGGGCTGTCATCACGCCTCCGCTGTTACACACGGAAGCGCTCAGGCATGTTGCCTCGTGTGCCCCAATAGTCCCTTCTTCTGTCTCCTCTGTCAGCAGAACACAGAGAATTGCCATGAGGGCCATGAGTGTGCCTGTGTGTTTTCCCCTCTCCCCAAACGCGGAGTTTCCCATACCTGAGATGTCTTGCCGTCAGGGTGACCCTCTGGAAGAGCTGAACGGTAGGGAGTGGTGTGTGAGTGTGTGTGCGTGCAAGTGTGCCCACCTCTCTTTGCGCGCATCCCTGTGTGTTGTGTGTGCACCTGCGTGTGCCTGCATGTGGTATGTGCGTGTGAGGGCAGAATAGAGCTCGTGGAGGGGAACGTATGTGTGACCAGCCTCACAGCGTGAGAAGCCTGGAAAGACAGGTCAAAGGCGCGACAGGGCCGCCGTCTGAGCTGGGATTCTCGAGTTCGTCCAACGTCTGGGAAGGTGAATGAGTGGGGTTTTGAGTTGCTCCGTGCTTTCAGGGGCTGAGCAGTGTCAGGTGAATAGTTTTAAACCCTAACCCTGACCTCCCCCCTCGCTGCTCAGCGGCCCTCGGGGGGGAAAACCACCGACTGGGCCACTTGACTGTCTGCCCTTGCTCGGAAACACTGGTCCAGGGCTCTGGGCTAATGGGCAGAACCATCACGGGGTTGAGGTGCGGTCCCTCCCCGCCCGGCTCTGGGCGCCATGCAGGCAGCGACGTCGCGTCTTGGTTTATCCCTGTGGTGTCTCTGTGCCTGGGACGCAGCGGTGCTCGATAAAACGTTACTGGATGCATGAGTTTGCGAAGTATTTCTCCTGGTCCTCAGCCATCAGCACCTCCATTTCTCTCGACCCTGAGGGGGTGTCACCATGCCCGGTCCCCTGTCCCCGAGTCCCCACCCTCACTCGAGGTCCTGGCTCCATCCCGCAGCCTCGTCCTGGAGCCCAGCTTCTCCCCCGTCGGGCAGCTGCCTGCCCTCGTCGCACACCCCTCCCTCTAGTGGCTCTGCACACCCCGCCCCGGCTGGTTCCCCAGCCCCACTTGGCTCTTGCTGCAGTCCTGACGCCCGGCCTCCTGGGAGTCTCTTTGTCCGCAGCTCGGAGGTCACGGAAGCAAGTGCCTCCAGGAGCTAGACGAGAGAAGGTGCACGGGTGAAGCGGGCATGTGCAGGGGGAGGGGTCCCTTGCCCGCAGCAATGAGCTCGTCCCCATCATTGTGTGAGAGCCGCGATGCGGGACTAGCGCGCTCAGCAGCTGCTGACACCTGGCCGCCGTGTTGGAGAAGCAGAGGGGCCGGGGTCTGTGACAGACTCAAGAGCACATGTCCCCAAAGGGGCGGCGACCACAGATTGTCACCGCGAGGGGTGTCTGCCTAGCGTTATGAGCCCTTCTGATCTTTTAAGACAGGAAATCTGGATTTTAAGTAAAACCTACTGCTTCTTAAATGTTGGCTCAAAAAAATTCTTTTTAACTATGTCAGCCAGATAGAACACATCTGTGGATTGCATTGGCCCGCTGCCCTCTGGGGTGTGACCGCTGCACCAGAACCTTCCCGGATCACTGAGGCCCAACTGGACTTCCCCTTCCTAAGGGCTCCTGGCGCCTAGAGAAGCAGCACCACGTGGCGGAGAGACCTGTGCTTTGGTCCCGGTCCATCTGCTGTCTCAGTGTAATCGTCTGTAAATGGGGGCCGGAACATTTGACCCGTCCAGAAAGATACTGCTGTCCAGTTGCTTGGCATAATCCCAGAGTGCTTTCGTGTGCATGCTTCCATTTGACCTTCAAAGCGACCCTGTGCGGAAAGCTTGGAAAGTGCTCTTATTCTTAATTTTAAAAACGATTACTCTTAATTCAGCAGGAAAGAACTGAAGCTCAGAGGGTACGTGTCTCACCCAGGATCACACAGCTTGTGGGAGAGCTGGCCCCAGTGTCTGGGTCTTTGGCTCCTTAGTGGTTTGGCGTTCTGTTTTTCGAACCTTTGGGTAGGTGAGGCCCTCTGTCTTGGTAGGTGGCTGTGTGGGTACCCTACCTTCTTAGGAAGGACGAGGGAGCGCGTTGCTGCGCGAGTCGTTCCTAACGAGGCAGGTGCCCTACGTTTCTGCGTAGTTTATTCGGCCCTCGGTCGCTGACTTTGGGCTCTTTGGCGTGCGGCGACCTTGCTTCTCTGGCCAGATTGACCCTGGAACAGGGGTGGGATCCAGTGCAGAGATGCCTGCAGAGGCTTTGGGAGGAAGTTACCGAGAAACTGAACAGAGGACAGAGGTGATGCCCCGGAGTGAGAACCACGGCCGGAAACGTGGGGATAGCAAAGCGGCCTCGTGTGATTGGGCGGGGGCTGAACGGAGGACCAGACATGAGTACGGCCGCCTGGCGCCTGGCGCAGACCGGGGACCCCGACGCCGAGCCCAGCGTGCTCAGAACGTCTGCTCGAGCCGCGCTCACGTGGGCACCGTGTGTCGGGTGTGCCAGGTGGGGCGCTGAGCCCCTCACGGCCGTGGTCAGTGGGGTTCACTCCATCCAGACTTTCCTTTATAACAGGACCTGGAGGAGCCTTTCAACTTGAGATTTTACGAAGACAGTAAAAATAAGCAGAAAATGACTAGGTCTGCGTAATGGAGAGAGAGAGCAATTTTCAATTTACTTACATGTAAGGCCCAAACCGTCCAGGACTGTGGACCTGAGTCCTGATGCAGTCCCAGAGCCTCTTGACTAAGGAGCAGCCCGGCGAGGAGGAGGGTGGTCTCCGTAGCTCTGAGAGGGCCGGCCCAGCCCTGACCTGCCGGCTGCTCTTTGCCGGGGTCCCCTTTCCTATTTCGGAGCCCGGCTGCCCGTCTCCCTTCACAGCTGGGCTTTTGCCCCCAGGGGCCTTTCACGCGGCCTCATCAATCACATCGTGAAGGCGCCCAGGCTGCTTTGCAGAAGGTGAGTCATGCCCTTTGCCTATCACCGCCGGCCCGGGATGTGGCGTGGATGCCGACAGAAGCGCTCAGGGCCCGTTTCCTTCGCCAGGCGGGGAAGGCTGCTCCCCGGGGGTCCATCCCTCACTCTGGGCCGGGCCGCTCCCGTGCACCGCGGAGCCCAGCCAGCCGCCCGCACCACCTGGGCCCCGCTGTGGGTCAGGCCCGGCCCGTCCACCGCCTGTGCCCGCCCTCGTTTAGTTGTCCCCTCTCCCCCTCTGTCTGGGGCCGGCAGAAGGGGTGCGGAAAGCCGGGGGTGCTGCCCGCTGCGGGGGGCGCTCAGGGCCCCCCGGGGCGCCCCCCGCAGGAACGCGCTGAGGATTATCGGTTAAGGCCAGGAAAGCACTTAGGCTATAAATGTCAAGTTTAATGTTAATAAACAGGAGATTCAGCTCGTTTATGCAAAAAGGAGCTCTCCTCGCAGCGGACAGTGGGGCAAGACTTTACTTTTATCAACAGAAACAAACAGAGTAAACCGTAAACCCAGACTCACTGCGTCCGAGACCTCTGTCTGGTTCCGACCCTGGCGCTCGTGCTGGGTTCCTCTCGTGGCTGTAAACTGGGTCCCACCGCCAAGATGGTGGCCCAGTGGTGTTTGTGTGTTTGACGTCTTTGGGAACGGAAGTGTTGAAAGGGAGCAGAGGTGGCCCAGCCGAGCGCAGAGGCCACGCCACGCGTGGTGTCAGAGGCGTGGGCACTGCTGACCGCCACCCTGTGGGCTTTACAGGGGCTGGCTCCGTTCCGGCTGCTTTCTCCTCCGTGTTTGTGCGGGGCAAGCCGGAGGGGGAGAGCTGACGCTTACCCAGGCCATCCTGTGGGCTCGGCACTGCTCTTGCTGCTGCGGCTTTTCTGCCCACGACAGCTCCGTGAGATGCCCTTCTTATCCCCACTCTAAGGGGAGGAAGCCAAGGCGAGGGGCTTAGGTGGTTGGGTCGGCTGCCCTGGGTCCCGTGTGTAGGGAGGGGAGGGTCTGTGATGAGAACCCAGCCACGTGGCTGCCACTTCTGTAGTTTACCTACTGCCCGGCCTCACCCCGTCCTCCCACAAACACCGCAAACCCCACAGACGGCTGCGTCCTGGGCACGGGGGACCCCTTGAGCGCACCATTCTTCCCCTGGAAAATGCTATGGTGGAGGAAGGGGAGACCGAGGCACATCCAGTAGCAGGGGGTGGGGTGGTGTCCTGAAGTTTCCACCCGATCACTAGGGGATGTGATCGGATACCTTCAAGGGGACCCGTCCTCCTGGCCGACAGCTCCCTGCATGGACTCTGCATCCGTGCTCCCAGCTTCCTGGCTACTCCCACGCTCACGTCTTATGTACTAGGTGCCCTGGAGTAACTCCCTGGCAGGTAGAACTAACATTCTTCCAAAATTAAGAAAAGCTAGAGCTGTAAGTAAGAAGGGCTACATCAATTTCTTTCCTTCAGGCTTTGACTCCTAAAAATCGGTGGCTTCCTTTAATTCATTCTGAGTTTGTCTTTTGCAGTTTGCACCCTGATTATTCCAGGAACAAGTCGTATTCTTTTCTTGGAACTGGGCTGGCTGTGGGGTGGCCTTCTGTGCCCTAGCTTGTGTTCTGTGGACATGGGAGCCCCTCTCGGCGTCCCGGGAGCCCCCACGCACGTGGCCCCTGCAGCCCCTCTGCCCCGTCAGCCCCGCGGGGCCCTCTTCCCAGGAAGTCTGAGGCTCCTCGTCCTTGGACTCCATTTTCCGGGTGGGTTTAATTAGTTCAAGCGGGCTGTGCCATGATGAGGTGTAACCTTTGCTGGGAACCTCTCAGGGATCTCCGGGTTGCGGGGAGCACAAAGGTGCCCCATTTGATGGACCGTCCCAGGTAACAGGACGTGGCCTCAGGCCTCTTCCCCCTGGCGGGCACTTTGTCCCGAGGCCAGGCTCCAGGCTTCCCGGGTCTTCCTCAGTTCCCTGTGGGATATGATTTTGCAAAGGGACAAAGGAAATCTTTGCTGAGACTGTTTAGGTCTTTAATCTCTTGTTCTCTTTTTTTCTTAGATTCCGAGCCTCTTTGTCCATCTTCCTTTAATTCTCTGTCACCTTCACGTACCCTTGTCTTACCTGCTGCTGTTTCTGTCTGTCCCCCAGGCAGGGGAAGACAACTTGGATTTCAGGGGCAAAGTGGAAAGCCTCATGGGGAAGGCAGAAGTGCTGTGACCCCAGCAGAAAGCGGACAGATGGTTGAGGACCTTTGTAGGCCAGGAAAAAATGCTGCTTTTCTCCCCATTTTCCAAAAAAATAGTTATTTCTAAAATTGAGCTGGGTTGTTGGGTATCTTTGTCCACTGAGACTTTTTTAACTTAAAAGTTCTCTGCGTGTGTGTGTTTAAGCGTGTGTGTTTCTTTTTTTGAGTGGAAGTAACTCAACATAGGTCTCCTGGGAAGGCGAAGCTGAAGTGTCCGGTGTAAAGTCGTTAGGCAGCAACCCTCCCCTGTTCTGTTCGCACTGTACACTGTGCTGAACAGGCTGCTATAACGAAATACCGCAGACCCGGGGGTAGGGGGGTAAACAGCAGACCTTCATCTGTCGTGCTTCTGGAGGCTGGGCGTCCAAGCTTAAGGTGCCGCCAGACTTGGTTCCTGGTGAGGACCCGCTTCCTGACTTGTGGATGCCCCCCCCATCGCCGTGCACCCACGCCCTCTCCCGGTGCACGTGGGAGGAGAGGGGAGGCTCCGCTGTCTCGTCCTCAGCTTACGAGGTCACTAATCCCACCAGTGGGCGCCCCCCAGCCACGATCTCACCCAAACCTAATCACCTCCTACAGGAACCATCGCATTGAGGACTTGGGGGCACGCGGCACCTGATGCCCGCGTCCTGGCTGAGGGACCTTGTTCACAGACACAGCGGGGGGCCGAGTCTCTCCCCGCCCAACTCCCGACCAGCCAAGGAGAGGAGCAAAGAGCCGCGGCCCTGGCGGGCATGCTGGGGGTCTCCGTGCTGCCCCTCCCAGGAACGTCCCTCCCCAGCTGAGCCGAGGCCCCAGGCCAGCCTCCTTCCTCTGGGAAGGAGCAGGGCCCGTTCCCCGTATTTCTGGTTAGGAGGCTGGAGTGAGATGTTGAGCCCGTGGTGCCATAGAAACTGACAGGTGCTGCTCGTTGCTTAGTGACGTCCGGGAGATGCTGCGGAGAGGGGCCGGCTGCCACGGGAACAGAGCGGTCCCTCCCTTCTGGGGGCGGACGGGTGCTCACGGGGCCACAGCCTCGGTGGGTGTGAGCTCCTGGGGACAGCAACGTCCACCTCCGCTGTGGAGAGGAGCTCGGGGAAGAGTGGACCAAGGAAGGGAGAGGCACGGCTTCAGGCCGCGGGCCCAGTGGGGTGGAGGGGAGGGACTGGGCCGGCCCTGGGCTGACAGGCAGGCTCAGTGACAGCCCTGAGGGTCACCCGCTCTGGCACCCTGAGCAAGTTACTGCAACTCCCGACCTCAGTTTCTCCGTCTGTAGCAGGAGCTAACAGGAGCACGGGGCATAGAGCTGGGCCCTCAGTAAGCTTGTGCTGTTTTATGTCGCAGTTGATTGGCATCTTGCTTTATTTAGTGGTTATTACGCGTCCTTACGAGCGTGCCTGGGGGGAGGCGGGCGTTGGCAGAGAGGCCAAGAGCACAAGTTCTGGACCCAGTCTGCCTCTGTCTGAATCCCAGCTCAGACACTCAGCAGCTCGCCAGCTGTGCCTCCTTGAAAGGCTCACCGGCACCTCTGGGCCTCGCTCTTTGCATCTGTGACACGAGTCCTCGTGGCGCTGTGGTGCGTGAATGTACGTGAAGTGGAGCTTGACAGACCACCAGCAGGCCAACGGCACCCCCGCTGTGTTTAAATAAAGCTTTATTGGCACCCGGCCAGGCCCGTCCATCACATGCTGTCTGTGGCCGCCGGTCTGCAACAATGGCAGAGCAGGGTGGCTGTGACGGAGACCATCTGAGGTCTGCCCGCTACTCTTCACAGGACACGTTTGCCCCGGTCGTGGGCCGACGCAGAGGAAAGGCTAGAAGAGTCTCCGGCCGTGAAGCTGCCCCTCCCAACCCGTCCAGGCTGGGATTTCCGTCCTGGGGGGTCTCCCACCACCTCGGGGACTGTGCAGCGCCTGCCGTGCCCCCTGCCGGTGGGAGGCGGGGGCGTCTGTGCCGAGCCAGCTGGAGCCCCTGTCCACAGTCGTGTCGCCCTGCAGAGCCCTGCGTCTGGGTGTGTGAGTGTGGGCGTGTGTCCCTGAGCGTGGGAACACCCTCAGCAGCTTAATTCCGTCTCATCCATGTCCGGGGATCGGGGGCTTGAAAATCAGCCCTGAAGTCTCTGGAGAGCAGAGGAGAGGATGGAACAGCGTACAGCATCACCAGGTCACGGGGGTAAAGGGCAAAGGGAGGTCGAGTTTTGGGGGAGAACGTGGCTCATCTGATCGTCCATGGCGACTGCTGTCCAGCACGAGGAGGATGGTGGAAGGCTAGCCAGAGCCACCCCGGCTTCGGTGCCAGGGAAGGACGCGGCCGGGCCAAGGTGAGGGCCCTTCGTGAGGAGAAGCAGGTGAGCTAAGGGGGCTCTCGGTCCTCGGGGGGCTCCCAGCAGAGGCTCCCGAGCAGGGAGGCTGAGGCCCCCAGAAGCAGCTGGGGGCCGACGTTGGCCCACGTGGCCCGGCTGCGGCCCTGAGCCCCCGTCACTGACCTTCCGGATTCCCAGACCCCGTCGGTGGGACCAGACGCAGCCCGGCCACGTGAATGAGTGCAGCTAGCATCCGATGGGAAGGACGAGAAATGGCTTTGTAACCGGAGTACTCCTCTGGCTGTGTGTCTGCCCGGCACAGATAATCGGAAGCAGCTGCCCTGCCGTGTTCCAGAGGCTGGGGTCCTCCCGGTCTCCATGAAGCAAGAACACTTCGGAAGTAGACGGGATCAGGGCTGGGGGGAGGGGTGGGCTCCGGACGGACGCAGGGTAGCCCCTCCCTTTGACCCCCCAACCCTGCCCTCTGTCTGGCCTCCTGTTTCCGTGTCTGTGGAACAGACCGAAGGGGGCATCTGGCCGCAGCCCCACACGCGGAGCCCTACCCCGCGCGGGCCACGGCGCAGGCCTGGGGGGCAGCGTGGAGGTGGGCTCGTGAGGGCGCCGTGCAGCCCGCGCCACGACTGCCCCCCTTTAGGAGTCGTGTTGTCACTGGTGAGGGAACTACTGCCGTTCAGTAAGGCCTGAGACCCTGGGCAGAGCGGGTGCCGCGCCCCCATTAGCGGCGACTTCTCCACCAGAGACGGCTGCTCGCCTGAATCTCTCCTCTGCCGGGAGCCCGCGCAGGGCCTGCTCCCGGAGTGTAAACACTCGGGCCGCCCACAAAAGAAAGTCCAAAAAAGGGCTGCTTTACTCCGCGTGGCTTCTGCCGTCTGGCCGCAGTCCTCGGTGCTGACTCTGTGCTCCGTTGCTCTGGTCCCCGGGAGGGGCTGGACAGTGGGCGGAGGGGGGCCGGACGGGGTGCGGGGGTGGAGGAAACCTGGCCGAGAGCCGCAGGCAGCGTGGGCTTCTGCGTGGCCTGTGGCCTGTCCTCACTGCGTATGGAGAGTGGGGTAGGAGAGAGAGATGGCCCCGAGTATCCAGGCTGTCCCTGCGGGTGGCCGAGGCCCGTCTTGTCCTGCAGGTGATTCGGATTCTTCCCCGAGCAAGGCCGGGTGGGATCCAGGTGTTTGCACGGGGCGGCTGCGTGCCGTGTCACAGGCTTGTTCAGTCAGTCCCCCTCTCCCTTCTCTCTTCTTTCTAAGCTCCTATTCCTCCCCATTTATTTTTTCCTCCCCGAGACCTTCCTGGGTCCTTCCAGGGCCTCCCGTGTCATCACTGAGAGCATATGTCCCTGTACGTGTTCCGTGGCTTACACTACTCTTACGCCCCATACGCTCACGCGGTGTGAAGACCCTGATAACACCCGGCCCCCCCGTAGAGGGGGACACTTGTGTTCCTTGTGTCACATGGATGGGGGAGGGAGTCTGCCCCACATCCCTGGAGGGTCTGCCCTTGACCCCAGCCGAGAAGCGAGTTATCTGACTCAGGAGTTTGGCGTGGCCCCTCCTGGGACTCTGTTGAACCTACTTGTCCCCAGAGAAGCGTTCCCCAGGTCCTGGGGCTGCCTCTGGCCTGTGGGGAGAGCCCAGAACAGTCCCACGTGTTGGTCGGGTGAGTAGGTTAATTCTGGGTGAACTATTAGGCAGCCCTTCGTAACCACATGCCTAGGCCGCGTCCTTCTGTTTAGAGCTTGTGCACTTGATTTCAGTCTGTGTGCCTCCTGTGTGTTCCTTCTTAACTGGTTCTGAACTTTAAGGGGAAGAAAGGACTGTTATCTTTGCGGACCACCGGGAGCCCCAGGACTGCTCCTCGATTGCTGACCTGTGCTCGTAGAGGCCCCCCGGGGGGCTCTGGGCGTAAAGGGGGCCATGGGACGTCTGCGGACCCTCTCCTCCCCCCAGGGCGCTACTTAGAATTCACCAGAACCTAAGTCTATGGCTCCTGTTTTTTGAGAACACCTGCTACATAAATGTTATTATTTCCCTCTTTCTTCACCTCCAAAATGATGATGCTTACCTGACAGGAGGGCCTTGAGGATTCAATGAAGTAACACATTTGCACGTAGTAGGTCAGTACTAAATGCCGGCTTCTCCCGCCCCTTGGTTGCCTGTGTCCTTGCTAAATGGTGCTTCTGTCTAAGACGTGCCTCTCTTGCTGAAATTGAGGCCGTTTCTTTGATCTCACTGAGAGCAGATTATAAGCTTAAGACATCACGGGAAAACCTCACATGCCATAGAACTGATTTTTAGGACTATCGGAGAGAGAAAATTCCAAACCAGTAGAGAGAAGGGAGGGGCGTGGGCCGAGTGGGAGGGCCTCCAGGGAGGGCGGGGTGGGTCCAAGGGGCTTGGTTTCTAGTATCAGTGAACACGCTGTGACGAGCCGAGCCGTGGGGTGTCAGCTGGCCTGCCTCACCTGGGCGGTCCTGAGTTTGGCTGTGCCTTATTGAGAGCAAAGATCAATACAGTCCAGAAAAAGTTGCTGGAGGGATCTTGTGTTAACGTAGTTTTCTGTCACCAACTTGGAATGCAGGACCCGCTCATTTTCCTGGAGCTTCACCGCGTGTGACCAGCACAGACTCAGCTGTGGAACCTCCAGGCAGACAGCCCTGTGCCTGGGGCCCTCAGGTTCATAGGGAGGAGCAGGTCAGCACAGACAGCATCTTAGAGCGACACGGACGCCGCTCAGCAGTAAGCGTCTGGAGGAGGTGGCTTGAGTCTTATCTCTCTCTGCGCCCCAGCATCCAGGGCAGCCTGTCCACTTTTTTTTTTTTTTGTGGTACGCGGGCCTCTCACTGTTGTGGCCTCTCCCGTTGTGGAGCTCAGGCTCCGGACGCGCAGGCTCAGCGGCCACGGCTCACGGGCCCAGCCGCTCCGCGGCACGTGGGATCTTCCCGGACCGGGGCATGAACCCGCGTCCCCTGCATCGGCCGGCGGACTCACAACCACTGCGCCGCCAGGGAAGCCCAGCCTGTCCACTCTTTCCTTCCCTACCCTACCCTGTCCTTCTTCTTCCCTCCCTCCTTCCTTCCAGCTCTGGGTGTGAGCTCTGAGACTCTGCTTTTCTGGTTTGTCTTAGTGCAGGAACAGAGCTGTGGGGTCCGGGCGGCCCCCTGCTCCCTTCTTTCCATCGGTGCTGCAGGGACCCGGCTCAGGGCACGTGGCTCCAGCCGCTGCTGTCGGTTCCCCGGTCAGGGCTTCTCCTGCTCACTTCGGTCCCCTTCACCATTAACGCCTACCCCGGAGGAGCGGGGGACAGGAAGGTGCAATCAGATGGGCCCACATGTTCCTCATTGTGGAGCCAGGGTGGACGTCGGCCTGGTCGACTCCGCAGAGCCTCTGGGGAGGGGAGGAGAGAAATGCGGGAGCGGCCCATCCGATGGTCTGAGCCCCCCTGCCCACTGCATCCTGAGACCTGCAGGTCCGTTCCACTGTCAGGAGAAAGATCTTGCGCTTTCCCCTCTCTTCTCGTCACTGTGAATGGCGACTGAGGAGTAGCCCCTCTGAAAGGACCCACCCAAAGACCTTTCAACACACAGCCCAACTCGGTGTTTCTGTCCAGCGGGGCCACAGCCTGAATCAGAGCAGCCGTGACTCTGCGTCCACCTGAGGCGCTCGGATGCAGAGCCTGGCTGCCCTCCCTGGCTTCACAGCTGACCTGCTGTGTGACCTTGGACGAGTCAGATACCCTCTCTGTTTGCCATCTGCCAACGTGGATAAGACGCCAGCCCCCCACTGCTCTCCCCGAGGCACTGAGGGAGCAGGTGAGGTCACGGAATGGAGGCTCGGAGTTGCGCCTGGTTCTCAGGGTCATGTCCCCCCGGGTGCAGGGCCACCCTGGGGCGAAGGCAGGCTCCCAGTCAAGGACGGTCTGCTTGCTGCTGCCCCGGCCCTTCTGCTCTGCGGAGAGAAGGGAGGTCTGGGTGCAGGTGGTCCCTGGCCGGGCGCGCCGACGTGGCTGGACCTCTCAATTAGGACTCGGGGCAGAGGGGTCTGAGGCAGCCAGGGGGACCCTTCCAGTTTTCTCGGGTGTGACGGTGAGCTGGTGGCCTTCAGAGAACAGAGGGGTCACCTGGTTGATCTCGCTTCTTGGAGGAAGGGCAGCGTACAGGGCAAGTCTGACGGGTGAGCATCCACCTTCAGCACATCTGGCTTTCCTGTGGGCTGGGCACCCCGGGAGGCCTGTGATGTGACATTAAACAGGATGGACCTGGGCCTGGCCTCACCTCACACCCACGGTTTCTTGCCACTTGCATAGGAACTGGGGCAGGGGCAGGAGGGCCGTCTCAAATGCAGATTCCTGGGTCCCACCCCCAAACCACTGCATCAGAATATCGGGTGTGGGGTAAGCCCAGGAACCTACATTTTTAATGAGCTCCACCGCTGATTCCTGTGCATTAAAGTCTGAGAACCAGCCACCTCTCCACTGAAGAGAAAGGTGACCAGCCACTCCCTCCGCCACTGGCTCTAAACGTGAACTCCGTGTACGCTTGCAGCGGTTTTGCCAAGTCCAGCCTCCTGGGTCTAGTTTGCCAGAGAAGCCCTTTCCCCCGCTTCTCCTGGTTGTATGGAAAATAACTACTCAAATCAGATGGGCTAAAGTGTTGCTTGAGCTTTTATTACCTGCCCTGCTGCGTGCTGTCCAGAAAAGCAATGTAAAAGCTATCATCTCGGCCCCTGATGAGCTTGCGGGGTTTTTGGGTTGATAAGATACACCAGTTATCCAGCTAGAGATGAGGAGAAGGCAGTGTAGGAGTAGGGCTGAGACGTCAAACAGAGGAGGGTCCCGCCCGGGCATCTAGTGATGGAGACGTTGGTGGGGGCAGGGTCACAGCCGCATTCTGTCCGGCCATCCCTTGATTGCGACCTGATGACCAATGTCTTCACCTAACAGAGGAGGTAAAGAACGTCCTGGGAAAAGTCAGGAGTTCGGAGTGGGGCGCGGGGGAATCTGTCCTGCTTGAAAAGCTCCTCCGGTGGCTGTGAGGTGTGTTACCCGGTTTGGGGGCCAGAACCCTATCTGTTTCAATAGGGGACAGTGCTCTTTCCCCGAGTCCAGCTCTCCTCTGGGCACAGGACCTCAGCTCCTCCGTCCGTGCCTCTATTACGTGCGCCGTGTTGAGAGCCGAACCCTGGAACTGCAGTGAGCTCTTCGGTCATTCAGGGAAGAGCGCTCAGGCGCCCGGTGGCTCTGGTCCTTGTTATTCAGGGGCCGAGGCTTTGCTTCCACATTGCCCGGGAGTTGGCGCTCAGGGCCAGCCCGGCAGAGGGTGGGCAGGGAGGCTGGTGGTGGCTTTTCAGGGCCAGACCTGGAAGTGGCCAGGGGTCAGCCTGCGGCCACACTGTCTGTAGGCGCCCTGGGACCTGGGAGGAAGGGCCTGTGCGGTGACCGCCCCCCAGCACGCCCCTCCTCCTGCAGCCTCTCCCAGATCCTTGAGCAGGGAGGGTCACAGCTGGCTAAGGCTCTGTAGCCTTCAGACTTCCTACATGTCAGAACTGCACAGAGGGCCTTGAACTTGTGTGTCCTCCACACCTGCCCTCGTCTCTCCTCTTCCTCTGCTGCATTTGGGCTTCCTCTCAGGCTAAACCATTGAAATTTGACCTACAAACCTGGCATTTTCATGGGGTTCAACGGAACATTATACTCTCAGCTTTTCTCCTGCGAGAACCCTAGCTGGAAGTGCACTCCTGGTCCATGGCAGGCGGACTCCTCTGAGAATCAGACCCAAGGGAAGAGAGGGAAGGTGGAGCCGGGCTTCTCTGAATGAAATCCCATCCCCTGATGAGTCTGGGGTCCACTCTGTCCCACACGTAAGTGAGGGACGTCTCACTTCTGCCTTGAACCTTAATGATGACATCTTCTTTCTGGTTATCTGCTAAAAGCTTTCACACACATTATCTCATTTAATTGCTCTGAGGAATCGTTTTATTTCCGCCTCTCAATTAATGAGATAATGAAAGTTAGATAATAATTTCCTTATTTAGCTTAACTGCCAGGAAACTTAGGCAGGCCTTGAGGATTAGTCAGAATAATTGTACTATACTTTTGGTTGATATATTTTTAAAAATATATTTTACATTTAATTTTTGATAGTTATTTTTGTCTCAAGTGTTTTTTTTTAAGATGTGAAATTTAAAAATTCTCAAGTTCTTTTTAAAAATGATGTGGGATGAAACAATTTTATTTCTATCATAACAACCTTTTGAGGAAGACGTTATTGCCTCCATCTTACATATGTTGAACCTGAGGGTCATAATAATTAAAAGATTTTTTCTGAGCCCGCCAAGCTGCTTGGCGTGGTAGCTGGGACCGGGCACAGGACCAGATTCAGCCCTGCTGCTTTCTTCCTCTCGACCGGCTGCCCTTTCTAGACGGCCCTGTATCACTTTAATCTCTTCCCTCTCAATTTCACATATTTTAAGAGACTTGAATATTTTCTATATTATTTATTATTATAGATGCACGCGCACCATCTAATTAAAAAGAAGTCACTGTATATTTTTTTTAATCAAATTCTGGTGAGTTTTGTTTCATTAAAATGAATTTTTAAATTTTCAGAAGAGAGGAAAAAGGCAAAACCCTCTTTGAAAAGTAGATATGGGAGATGGATTAATAAAGCAAAGTTATGAATTCAGGATAAATTAACTTGCATGGGCTTTTAAATTCCAGAAATCAGTGGGGAAGATGAAACTACACTAGTTGACTGAGCATGATCTCCAACGATGGCTTCTCCTACCTGAAGTGTTTTACGTGGGCCTGGGGGAAATCAGATAGCTCAGTATCTCCTTTACTTTCTTGTTTTTTCTTTTCCATCTGGAGGAAAAAAAATTTCAGGGGCCACAAAGATGCCAGGAAAGGTAGCTTCAAGCAGCTGTTCTCAGAATGTCGTCTTGCGCCAGCAACATCGAAAATCACCTGGGAACCTATTAGAACTGCAGGTTCTGGGGCCCTGCCCCAGACGGCAGACCAAACCCCCCAGCTGGGACCCAATCATTTGCTCTAAGGAGCCCACCAGGTTTTTCTAATGCGCGCTAGAGTTTGTGACCATTTGGCTTAAGCTAACCTCTGAGATCAGTTGGAAGCCACTTGTTCATTCGGATATGAACTGGGTCCTTAAGATGACTCTGAGTGAACGAAAAATGTTAATGAGGAAAATTAATAACTTTGTTGTAAAAAAAAAAACAAACCCCCAAACTTAGGAGTTGGTGGTTAAAGCCCAGAAGTTGCTCTGAAGTGTTGGGTGAGAGCAGGACAGAATTTCCAGGGTCTCCGGATGAGAGGAAGTGGCTGGGAGCCTGGCAGCGTTGGGTTAAGAGTTATATCAGATCTAGGGCTTCCCTGGTGGCGCAGCGGTGGAGAGTCCGCCTGCCGATGCAGGGGACGCGGGTTCGTGCCCCGGTCCGGGAGGATCCCACGTGCCGCGGAGCGGCTGGGCCCGTGAGCCATGGCCGCTGCGCCTGCGCGTCCGGAGCCTGTGCTCCGCAACGGGAGAGGCCACGACGGTGAGAGGCCCGCGTACCGCAAAAAGAAAAAAAAAAAAAAGAGTTATATCAGATCTAAGTGTGTAACTTTATGTAATTTAGAGCAAGAGTCGTACTCATTAAAAGTTTTATCATAAGCAATTAGTCAATTTATGTTTTTTAAAAAAATTGGTAGACAAATCATAAGTTACGGCAGTGTACGTTAAATTCCGGCTTTCTTGGGTGTTCTCACGGTCACGCCTCGGAGAACCCTCCTCCTGCGGGCATCCCCACATTGCATGCTGTGTCCAGGGGAGAGAGCATCCTCGGACGCACTGGTCCAGCTGCCTTACCCTGCCCGGAGGGAAGCAGACGGCCTGCTCCTCCGTGAGATCGCTGACCCCCCCGTGCTGGCCACGTGTGCCTGATGGGGCGCTTGGCTGGCACAGTCTGAGGAAGGGCGTGTGGATGGCCCAGCCCCCAGAGGGCAGGACCTGCTTCTACCTGAGGCCACAGGCCGGTCCTGGAGTCAGTGCAGCTTAGCGGTCAAGAGTGTGGATACTCAACTGGTGGTCGGTACCCCCTAGACCTGGGCAGAGCCCTTGCCCCCGTCCTCCGGCGGGAGGCTCCACGCACGTGACCATCAGCTGGGCCCCCCAACGACTTCCCCTGGCCTTTCTTTGAGTCCAAAAGCCATAATGTGGGCAGTGGGCGCAGTGCTGCCGCCCGCTGCTGTGTTGGCACGGAGCTCGGAAGCCCTTCCGCTTCGCCGTCTAGCAAACACCTGCTGTGCTTTCAGCCCCCACGCTGTGTCTCCCACCAAGGGGAGGAAGGCGCACAGGACAGTGACCCGCCGGGGTCAGGGCTCGGACCTGCGGTTGCAATAGCAGCACCTGCCTCTCCAGCCCCCGTGGTGGGCGTGTGCCGACGTAGGTTGAGCATGAGGGCCGGGGGCCGGGACTGAGAGCCCCACCTGCGCCAGTGCCCATTCCAGCAGAGCAGCGTCCGCGGTGCAGTCAGCGCGCGTCTGTCTGGTGGTGGAGGAGGCCCGGGGGCCTCACAGGACAGGTTCGGGTGGGAGTCTGAAGTGTGGGACCAGTGGCAGGAAGCCAGAAAGTTAGAGGGGGAGGGAAAGAGTGACAGCAAGTAGAAGGTCAGGCACCCGGCAGATCTGGGAAGTGGCTTCTGGCCCTGCTTTTGTGGTGTTCTCGGGCTGCCTGCTGTGAGGGGGCTGCGTTCACTCAATAAAGATTGACCGAGAGCCTGTACGCGCCAGTTACCGCTGTCACCGTACCAGCGTTACACTGACGGACAAAACAGATGAACGGCCCTGCCCGCAAGGAGCTTACACTTTCTTGAGGGGAAGGAAAGAAAGGAAAGAGTAGTGAAATATGTAGTATTAGGTCGGGAGGGGGAATAAATGCAGGGAAGGGGGCAGGTGCTTCAGGAAGGGGGTTCAGCTTAAACAGAGGGGTCACTGACAAGATGGCATTTGAGCAGAGACCTGTAGGAGGTAAGGATGGGCGCCTGGGTGTCGGGGAAGGGCACTCAGGGCAGAGGGGGCAGCAGGTGCAAAGGCCCCGAGGTGGGAGTGTGTGCGAGGCACCGGGCGGGCGTGCCGCGGCCTTCCAGGCAGGCCGGCGCGAACAAGGACCTACCACGGAGAGCCTCGTAGGTCATTGTGAGGGCCGAGGCTTTCCTCCAAGTGAAGTGTGATGCTAATGAGGCCTTTAGGCAAAAGGGGGACATGCTCTGACGACTTTATAAAGGGTAGAAGGGGTGGGCGCTGGGTGTAGAAGCGGGAGTCAGGAGGTCCCGTCAGGAGGAGGATGTCAGTAGCTTGGACCAGGGCGGGAGCGGCGGAGCTGCGAGGCGTGGCTGGGTTGTCGAAACTCAGCAGAAGCCACGTACTGACGTGGTGGACGTCAGGTCTGGGGGACTCTAAGCAGCCAGGAGGCTGGAGAGGGCAGGTGCCTGCATGGGCAGGAGAGGGCTGGGAGTGGGCGGAGCCCCAGCCCAGTGGGTTTGGACAGGTTCCGGTGGAGGCATCCAAGCGGAGACGTCGAGATGATGGAGGGATCCGGGCTGGAGCAGGAGGGCAAAGGAGGAGAGAAACACAGCCGCGGCTCTTGGGTCCTGCCCCTGGATCAAGATGTGAAACCAGAGCGTATCTCAGGCCAGCCTCCAGCCCTGGGCTTCAATCCCGAGGGCAGCGGGGGTCCACGCCCCCCGCTTGGTGCGCCCTCTTGGGAAGCACCAAGGGAGGGCGGTGCTCAAAGCCCCCCTCCCAACAGGGAGCGGGCAGGAGGGTGAGGCCCCGCTAGGACTGGATGTCAGAGCCGGGGATCCGGTGTCTCCGAAGCCGGGGGCTGCCCCTGCGGGGTCCTGGGGGCCTTCCGGAGAGGGTCCAGACTCTGATTTCCCCAGATCCGACCTCTGGCACTGCAGCTTCCCCGGGTCTCGCTTCAGATGACTGCGGTTATATCCAGGGAGATAGGATTGGCAGGTCAGAGCCCCTGCTCTGATTAGACCTGAGGCACGTCGGGACTGACAGGGAGAGTGTCCTGTCCAGCCCTCTCTTCTTACAGATGCGGGAGCCGAGCTCCAGGGGGTCACGTGACCTGCCCAAGCGAGAAGCGGCCTGGGGCGAATCACTTGACCCTCACCACCATGCCAAGCAGAGCATCTTCCCAAACGTGCTGGCTTGGAGACCGCCGTGCGTGCTGGGTTCTTCCTGTGCCAGACCCCCCTGCACAGGGGCTTTCGCTGCCAGAGCGAGATCTAGAGAATGATCGACAGCCCGAGGTCCCCCAGCCCCGTTTGCCAACTGGCTGCCCCGTCGGATGAGACATGGATTCCTCTGCAGCCAGTACGTCCTCAAGAAATAACTCTCTTAAAATTGATGGTGCCTTTTTGGCTGTGCTCTGCGGCATCAGAGGTCCCCTGCCCTGTCGCCCGAGGCCACAGTCGTCTCTCCTGCTCTCTGCAAATCCCTCTCTGCCGTTCCAGCTGTCGGAGCTGCCTTCTTCTTGACTCACCCTCTGGGTTTCTCCTTAAAGATCAGCTCCAGGACGTCTGCCTGATGAGCTGAGGTCATTCCTACCCTCAAGTGACCTGTGGATTAAGCAACAGGGATTCTGGGACAGTGCCTTTGAGGATCCGCACCCTTGCTGGCCTACTGGAGGCCCTTGGCCCTGCTGGAAGTGGGTCCCGGGACCTGCTGACAGCGGCCACCTGTGTCTCCAGGTGAGGTGCTCCGGCCCGCACCCCGGCCTGGGGCTCTCTGAGCCCACAGGAGCTTGGTGTCCATCCCAGGAAAAGAGGGAAGCACCCCCTCTGTCTGGTGCTGTGTCCTCCACGGCTGCCTTGCTGCCCGTCGGGGAGGTGGGTGTCAGAAAGGGTGGGGACTCCGTGCCCCGTCTTGACAGGGACTCCAGCCTGTCTCTTCTGTGGCTGCGGAGCGGCACCCCGGGGCCTCTTCCCGCAGACGCCGGGTGAGGCTGTGCTTCCGCCACCAACCCTTTCTCTGCTCCAACCTGCGGGGCGGCAGGTGGGCCTGAGATGCGGAGATGCCGGGGCGCCCTCGGACCCTCCCTCGCGGCATCGCCTGACAGGTTCCCGCTCACCTGGGCCTCCGTCTCCTACTGAAGGGGGTGCTGGGCGGGCCTCTGGCTCGGGCGTTCTGCATTCCTCTGTGGTCCTCTTGTTCCCTGTGGGTCTTTGGAGGATCCTGTGTTATTTATCTTGGCATCTCTGCTCCCCTCCACGCGGTCATGCCATCGGAACACCCACACTGTGGCTCCACCGCCGGATGAGACGAACGCCTCGTCCTTGGGCTCCGTGGACACAGAGGAGCCGTCCTCCTTCGCGCCGTCAAAGATTTCGGGGAACACAGGCTGCCGGGGAGGGACGGGCAGGCGCGCGGATGGCCACGTGCGTGTCATTAGGCAAAGCACGTTCTCCCGGCCCCCAAGCCCTTGTTTTCCCCGAAGCTGCCTCGCTTTTTCCCTTCCTCTACCTCCAGGATTCTGCCTGAGCCTGCTGGCTTCTGAGGCTGTGCTGGGAAGACTGACGTCGGGCGCGTGTGGCCTCGGGACCCGCGTGGGGCTCCAAGTGGGATGCCCGAGCACCTGGCCGGGCCCTGAAAGTAATGAGGCTGTGCCCTTGGGTTCAGGGTGGCCGGGGGCCGGAGACACCGGCTCTCCTGCTCCTTCTTGTGTCTCTCCCGTGCCTGGAGCTCACCTGAGAGATGGGCCGTGGGGCCTGAGGGGCTGGCGGGCTGGGGCTGGCGTGTTGTGTTTGAGCTGCTTCTCCCTGTATGGACCCGGGAGCCAGGAAAGCTTCCAAGAGAAGCCGGTGTGGTGAAAACAGCCCCGGCCTGCCGAGTGGGTGACCTTGGCCTCCGTCTCCCCGTGCGCAGCAAGGAGGTGGTATAGGGGCCCCTGGGGAGGCTGTGAGGGTCTGGTGAGGGCGGGAAGGCACGCAGGGAGCTCACACTCAGTGTCACGTGTGGGGGCTGTGGATTCGGAGGGAAGCGCGAGGGCGCTGGGGCTGGCAGGCCTGGGTTTGAGTCCCGCACGACCTGGGCTCACGTGCTCAGCTGTTCTGGGTTTCTCTTACCTCACCTGTAAGCTGAAGGGTAATAAACTCCACGGCCTGCTTTCTGACGACAGAACAAGAGCATCTCTTGTTTATTGAATGTTATCACGTGCTGGGACCCTGCTTTCCTTTCCTCCTAAAATCTCCGTCGCTGCGACTTCGTGTGGATTTTTATGGGTTTGTGTGACGTCTCCCGAGAAGATAAGCGGGACGGGGACAGGGCTCCGCCTGCCTGTGTACCACTGGGGTCCCTAAGCCGGCGCAGCACCCGGCCCCCAGCGGGTGCTCAAGCAATGCTCATCCAGGAGGGGAGACTCTCCTTGAATCCCTGCAACACATCTGTCGGGTGCGTATGGTTCTTATCCCCATTTTAAACGTGAGCAGAATGAGGCCCAGAGAGGGTAAGTGATGTGCCCGGGGTCACACAGCGAGGAGCCGGGGGATCAGCCCTGTTTTCAGTGCCTGTTGGAACTTCCTTGGATGTTCAGGACTAGGGTGTGGGCGGGGCTGGGTGAGGAGGAAGCAACTGGGCCCCCACCGGCTGCACCACCATCCGCCACCGCAAGAAAGTAACGTGCCCTGTACCCCTCACGACAGCCTGCAAGAGAGGTAGTTTAACGCCCTTTTCACAGATGAGAAACTGAGGCTCTGAGAAAGGACCTGTGGGCCGCCCAGTCGCGACTTGACGGAGCCCAAGAGAAGGAAGTGAATTTCCCACGTTCTTTCATCTCCGAGGGGATCTGCCCCGAGGAGGGCTGGTAGAGCCATGCAGGCCGGCAGGGGAGGGCCAGGCTGAATTCCTTCCCTGCACAGCGGGAGGGGCCCCTGCGAGGTTCTTGAGAAACCCTGCCGCCTGGCCGGCCTCCAGCCCGTCTCTCCGACTGTTCTTTTGTTCCCGGAGCGCCCGCCAAACATCTGACTCCGCTCAGGATTGATTGCACGTAAAATGAAGAGTGGGGGAAACAGGGTTTTTTTCCCCCGTTGGTCTAAGACAGGTTTTGAGGGCTTTGATTCTCTCCCAGAATCACGCTGAACAGCCCATGGCTTTTACAAGAGGTCACTTGGCTTTCATTTGACTTGGGACCTGACTTGCTCCAGAAACTTTGAATCAGGTGGTCCTGAAAGAGGGAGAGACCGTGGGGTGGCCACTGGGTCCCTCTGAGGAGTGCCCAGCTCGCAGGGTGTGGCAGGAGCGGGCGGGGAGCCCGGGAGGCCAAGGTCACCGGCAGGATCTGCCAGGTCCCTGCTTGGGGCCGGAACGAAGAGCGTTGGGGGCCGAGGGGGCCCGGCTCTGCCATCTTTGTCGATCGACTGTCCAGGGCCGGGTCAGCTGCCTTTGTTCTGGAGGACTTCACGGATTAACTCCCGGGGTTTCAGACGATTGTTTCTTTTTAAGAAAGGGAAGTTTGGGGGTGACCGAAAGGAAGTGCTCCCGGCAGGCTGAGGGCTGTGGGTCAGCGGGGAGGGGACCCAGATCTGCCGGTGGGAGGCCAGGGCCTCCCAGGAGGGATGATGGGGCCTCCGGTGCCCACGCTCTTGAGCGGGTCCC
Organism: Physeter macrocephalus; assembly: GCF_002837175.3. Classification (NCBI taxonomy): domain Eukaryota; kingdom Metazoa; phylum Chordata; class Mammalia; order Artiodactyla; family Physeteridae; genus Physeter; species Physeter macrocephalus. Next base: position 53,705,882 of record NC_041219.1, on the reverse strand, counting down.
TGCAGGGCCTCCTCCAGTAAGTGCTGCGTCTGGAGGGCGGGGGGGGGCCTGGGGCGCCTGGGGCGGGAGCATCTGGGCGTCAGGCTGGAGCCCAGCGAGCCCTCGCTGGCTGGAGGTTGCTAGGAGCTGGGGTAGGTTTCCCAGGGAGACGTGGCTAGAAACACCATCTGCCAAGGATGCGCGAGTCCCGGAAGAGGCGGGGGAGGAACGAGACGGTCCTCTCTGTCCCAGTTAACCTTGGTTCTCTCACTCGGGCCAGCATTCCTTCCCCGAGTGGACGAGAAGGCGCCCTAAGCTCTGGGCGAGCTGGGCGTCCGGTAGGAGGAGGCCACCTCCTCGCAGGGCCCGGGGCTCCCCCCCCGGCTCCCCCTGTCCCACCCTGGCCTTGTGGGGAGGGGGCGTCACGGGCAGAGGATTAAATACTTGTACTTTGTGAAAACACTGACAGTTACAAGGAGCCTCGCGTCTGCCCGGGGGGCCGTCTGTGAGCGGGGACTTGAATGTGCAGAAGATGGTCCTCGGAGGCCGGGAGGGAATATGGATCCAGAGCCGGGGCGGGAACAGGGCTTAGCACTTGATTTATAGGCTGCCTGAAGGACTCAGAGCCCGCCTGAGGTCTGCTCTCCATGTGTGTGCTTAAGGAGATGGGCCCGGCTGGGTTGCAAGAGCTTCTGCTCTCTTGGTGGAGAGTAAAGCCCACGACCAAGGTCAAGGGCAGAGGAATCAGGGGCCCTGGGTCCTGGATTCAGAGTCACACACGGTCCTGCAGACAGGCTGACCTTTGGGAATTCGAAACGAGAGGAAGGCGGTTGCCTATGCAGGACAGCTTTGGAGCCAACCTTCCCTGGAGGCGGGGCTCGACTCCTAGCCCCGAAGCGCTGCTCCGTCTGTAACCCTTCCTCAAGCATCCCCGCGGGAGGTGGAGCTCCACACGGGTGGCTCCGCTGAAGAGGCCTCGTCGCAGGGCTTGTCTGCACAGGGATGCGGGGACAGCAAGGGTGTGGGGCGGCGCCTCTGGCCGGTGGCAGAGGGGGCTGTTACCCCCCAGGTCCAAGGGAGGGAGTCACGTTGCAGCCGTGGGCCGGAAACTGGCTGTGCAGGGACGTGGCCACCCTCGGGACCAGGGCCACGTCAGGTGGGTGTGGAAAGAAGGGCCGTGGCTTCTTTCCTTCCCCACCGGCCAAACCAACCAGAAGCCGGGGAGCCACGTCCGCAGGCCTCAGTCCAGGTACAGAGTGGGAGGGGTCAGCAGGGCGCCAGAGCCTGTTTGTCACATTGCCCAGTTTAGCGGGCTCTGGACAGCTCTTCCTGAGCAGGGAGCTTATAGCGGTGACCCACCCTCAGGTTATTCTGTCCCCAAGGCTAGCTGCCTGCCCGCCTAGCAAAACTGGTTGAACAAACCATAATGGAACTCTGAGATGCGTCCCCCACCTCCCTTCTCTGAAATGTCCGCTTTCTGAGGGCAGGGACGGGACAGCCCCGTGTGCCCTACACTTCATAGAACCCGCTGGCTCAGGGCACCCTCCTGACACTTCGGGGCTGACGAGATGGCCTGAGTCCTCCAGCGAGAGAAAGTGGGCAGGCCTGGCTCCACAAGGCCACAAGCTCTCTGCAAGTGACAACACACCGTCCCGGCTGAAGGACCAGCCCTGCAGCCCAGCAGGAGCCGGGGAGTCCGCCGTGTCCTTCTGGCTGAAGGCCGACCACGTCCACCCTCCTGAGGCCGTGAGGTCCACCTGGCCCTGGTCGGGGGGTGGCGTGTGGATTCATTAGCACCTCTGCTGGGGCCAGACGGTCATCCCTCCCGGGCCAGGCCCTGGCTGGGTGAGGATGGCAGGGCAGGATGGGCTCCAGGCACCTAGTGCCCGGGGCTGGTGGCCTGGGGCCTGCTCTCCAGGGAGACAAGGACCCGTGGGGACACAGCATCTCACTGGACGCCGTTCGTCCCTGGAGCCCTGGGGCCAGCGGGCTCTGTCACCCACGACCTCGTGGGCTGGCCGGAAGGGCCCGGGCAGGTGGCGTGTGGAACCACTTCACGCTTCCAGGGCCAGTTTGGGTGAAATGCAGATTTCCCTCCGCTCTTGTTTCTCTTTCCCAGTTGTATCCCGAATGGAAAAAATGTCTGTGGATTGACGTCCAAGGCGCAACCCCGGAGCCGGTATTTTCCCTGTTGGCACAAAACGGAAATGGAGGCCGCCCAGGCCTCGGGAGGGGACCCAGAGAGACCCCCCCACGAGGCCGTGACGCTTCGGACCTCAAGCTGGGCGCCCGTTACCTGACGTCACAGTTCCCCGGTGTCCTGATCTGCAAGATGGGGCCAGGGGTCGTGTCCACCCTGGGGACACCGGTAGGGGGACAGGGGTTAGAGCACGTGCAGGGCACTGCCCAGCACCCAGAGGAGCAAGTGAGCGACCGCTTCGTTCTCCCGAGGCAGCTCTCTGGGCAGGGCCTCCTCCTGGGGCTCTAGGGCTCTGGGGTCCATGAGGCCACCGAGGGGCCAGCATCCCCTGGACATCTCTTTCATCAAGAAACCTCCAGTGGGTCTGCCTGCCTGGGGCGCGGGCTGGTCCTCCCCTCATCCGGCTGCCAGCCTGACCTGCTCCGTGCTGCGGACCCTTGGCCTCACTGGGGAAGTCTGCGGGCCCTCATACCACACGCTTGCTTTTAGCTCTGGGGTGGCATCTGTGCTTGTAACACTTCCTTAAGAACACGGAGAAAGGAGCCACAGAGATTTGCACAGTTGGATTTGTAGGGAGTGTCCGCTCCAAGGGGTTGACTGCTCCTTTCTCCCGATACATTGTTATTATAACACACTCCAGATGCTGCGAGATGGCAGGGCCGGGGCTGCGTCTTCTGCCTCTGACTCTGTCTTTTCCGGAAACAGAGGCACGACCGCTGTGATGAAGTATTTATCTGTTGTACTGGGCCCAGGACCTGCATCAAATAAGTCCACATCTAGGAGAAGTCGATTTACAGGCAAATAAGACTCTGACGTCGGCCCTTAAAAAGAAACTTTATTATGTAGACACTGATCCTGTCTCTGTTGGAAGCAAGAGTGTCTCAACGGTACCTTGACTTGTTAACACGAAGCTTAATTGCTAAGGGTTATTTACCCAGATGACTTTTTGATCGTCTCCAATCTAAACATCGGTAGCCCAAAGTGAGGACCCAGGAGCCCACGATGACCTTAAGGGAAGAAATAGAAGTGGTAGTGAAGGCGCTGGGCCCTGAAGGCTGCTCTGTCCGCAGCCGGGCAGCTCCTCTGGGGCTGGGGCAGGACCAGTGGGCAGCTGGGACCCCGGGCACACGCTGGTTCCTTCAGAACTGGGGAGAGGGTCTTGCTCTTTTCTGGGAGTCAAATCGAAGTGAAACCAGAAGAAGAATGTAGGCTCGTTGGAGTCACTCAGCAGAGGAAGCCCAGACCAGCAGAGGGCTGTGCGTGGAGCTCCCCAAGAAGCCCGTGGCCAAGGGAGACACTCGCAAACCCGACGGCACCGAGGGTGCACCTGCGGAGGCAGGCGAGGACGCCTTCCCGGCTGAGCTCAGGAGGCGACGGCAGAGGTGGACAAGGATGAGAGTCCCGGGGAGGGCCTGGGTCCTGGGGGCAGCCAGCCTGCCACGGCTCAGTCGTGTGACTTCGGGCAGCTTGGTGCTGATCAAGGTCCCCGCCTCCGAGGGTGGCTGTAAGGGTTGCAGGAGCTCAGGCGTGTTACCCGCTCAGGACAGAACCTGGCGCCTACAGAGTGCCCACAAGTTTTAGTAACAATAATAAGCGTCATCGTTATATGTTGTTGTTGTTGTTCAGGGCTACTCAGAGGACATTCCACCTTCCGAGGTGAACCCAGCGTCTCCCATTTGCTTCGCTGCCTTGGATGGTTTCCCAGCACCGGATGCTGGCTCTTGTCCTGGGGCCTGCGGATCCCACGAACGCCGCTCCCCAGCCCTGGGAGGGTTCGAAGCTGGTGAGCTCTGTGTAGAGCCGCCTTTGGCTGCGGCGGGTGGCGTTCAGGGTGGGAGGGCTCGATGGAACGCCCCCCGCCCTCCGTGAGCTCGTCTGAGTCCCAGCAGGAGCTGGGCGGGTTCTGAGTGCCGCGGGGACGAGAGGTCCCCACGGGGCCCCCAGGACCCGATTCTGCATGGCAGTAACTGGCAGGAGGCAGGAGGCAGGGGCTGGTGGGGACGGGGACACACCGGCTGGAACGGGCTACTCTCTGCCAGAGATGCTCTGGACGGGCCCGAAGGGTGGCTGGGCTTTCAGACCGAAGGGGGGTCTGGGTGGGTCAGAGGTAGGCGGACGGCAAGGAGACTTCCTCCCTGGGCACCAGGGCCTGGGCATCCCGAGTAGGCGGGCTCCGTCCTTGACCCTGGTCAGCACTGCTGATGGACTCCCAGTGCGAGGGACGCGGGTCTACAGGGGGCTTCTGGCAGCAGGAGGTGCCTCGGCCCTGGACTGGGGGTGACCCAGGCCGCTCTCGGGGCTCGATTGGTGAGGAGGAGGAGGAGGGTGCTCCCAGGCCTCCTCCTGTCGGCCCCGTTTCTAACCTGGACCCCCCCGCCCAGCCGTGTCAGAAGTGCTGAGGAGCCCGGGCATCCGCCGGGTTCTCACACTCCTCTGTAGTTTTAGTAAGAACAGCCCCTGTTTGCATCATTTGCTCAGCTGCGAAGTAGCTACCGATTCTTCCGAGCTGTGAGCGTTCCCTTGAGGTGACAGCGGAGGCTCTGGAAAAGGCAGCATGACCTTTGCCTCATTGAGAGGGGCCCCGAGACACTCCAGCCACCAGCAGCCTCCCGCATCCTCGCTGGGTTGGGGTCAGAGGGTCACAGAGCAGTTTGAGACGGCTCGGTCCGGACTTGAGAAAGCTGTCAGAGCAAAAAGGATGAACACGGCAACCCTTGCCAGGGGTGGGTGTCTCACATGCACTATTTCTTTTCTTTTTTTTTGAAGTTTAGTTGATTTACAATATTATATTAGTTTCAGGTGTATAACATAGTGGTTCAATATTTTTATAGATTGTACTCCATTTGAAGTTATTACAAAATAATGGACATAATTCCCTGTCCTGTACAATATATCCTCGTAGCTCATCTGTTTTATACATAGTAGTTTATATCTCTTAATCCCCTATCCCTATCTTGCCCCTCCCCCTTCCCTCTCCCCTTCGGTAACCACAAGTTTATTCTCTATATCTGTGAGTCTGTTTCTGTTTTGTTTTATTCCTTTATTAGTTTTATTTTTTAGATTCCACATGTAAGTGAGAACATACAGTATTTGTCTTTCTCTGACCGACTTATTTCATTTAGCATAATGCCCTCCAAGTCCATCCATGTTGCTGCAAATGGCAAGATTTCATTCTTTTTTATGGCTGAGTACTATTCCTTTTTATATATGCATTCTTCTGCTGATGGACAGGTTGCTCCCATATCTTGGCTACTGTAAATAATGCTGCAGTGAACATTGGGGTACATGTATCTTTTTAACTTATTGGGGGTTTTTTTCAGATATATACCCAGGAGTGAGATTGCTGGGTCATATGGTAGCTCTATTTTTAGTTTTTTAAGGAACCTCCCTACATAGAACACTATGTTCTCCATAGTGGCTGTATCAATTTCCTTTCCCACCAGCAGTGCAGGAGGGTCCCCTTTTCTCCACACCCTCTCCAGCATTTGTTGTTTGTAGACTTTTTGATGATGGCCATTCTGACCGGCGTGAGGTGATACCTCTTTGTGGTTTTGATCTGCATTTCTCTAGTGATTGGTGATTAAGCGCATGATTCCTAATTCTCACAACGGCATAAGGCAGGCATTCGTAAGCCCCCTTTTCAGACGGGGAGACCGAGGCCGTAGAGCTCCAGTATGTTTCCCAGGCCACCGAACTAGGCGCTGGTGGAGCCGGAGGTCAAGCCGGGTCTGATTCCCAGGCGCAGAGCACCGGCGGAGCAGGAGGCCGTGCGTTTGCTCTGAAGGAGCCGGGGCTGGAGGAGGGGTCCAGAGCTGGCTGGCACGAGGGCTCCTGGCTGGGCTGGGACACGCTCCCTCGGCCCCCAGCACCAGGCAGGGGACTGATGTCTCTGTCGGAAGACGTGGGTCCCCGGGCAGCCGGCACGCTGGTAGCATTCCGGCCCCAGCGTGGTGCCTTCAGCCTGCACCGGCCCCTTGACAGGGAGTGACAGCTGTGATTCAGCTCCTGCGCCAGTGGCAGCAGAAGCGCGGTGAAACAAGGGGGGAAAGACCGTCATTACCTCAACACGTTGCCATGTTTCTCTGCTGTCAGAATGGTTTTGTTTTCTGATTTATTTTGATCCGCTTGAAAATCAGTTGCTGCAGTGCCTTTGGTGTATAATCACGGTCCCGCTAGCTCGCAGCCGGCAGCAGCAGTGTAGGCCCAGCAAAGGTGACTTTCCTCTCCTTTTCCCAGTTTGAGTCCCTTTCTGTGTGTCGGGGGCAGAGAGGGAGAGGATAGCTGTGCGTCTGTATGTCTGTCCGTCCCCTGGCTTCTCACCAGGACCCCGAGAGGAGAGCGTCTTGCAGGCTGCCCCCTCCCAGAAGGTTCACGCCCGCACAGTTGTCCCTGGACTCGTCTGCCCCAGCTTCCACCCAGCCTCCCACCCTCTCCTCCAGCCCACGGGCGGCTCCCCATCTGTTCCATCCCAGCCCGAAGCCCCCGTGGGCCCAGATCCACCCTTGACCCGCCACCTCCACCTGCTTTCAGGTGCCTGGACCCACTCCCGGAGCTTTTGTCCATGGAACCCAGAGAACTGGGCCCGACACCCCTCTGTCCACGGGCCCACTGCACGCTGTGCGTGGGAAGCTTGCCGTCTTAGTCCAGCTGCGTAGCAGCCTTTCTCTCAGGTCGGGCCGGGAGAAGAAGGGAGCCGCCACGTTGCCATGGAAGCTTAGGTGGAGGAGGGGGGCGGGCAGCCGCCCTGCAGACGGCGAGGTGCTTGGTGCCTTGCTGGATGGGCGCTCATGAGCAGGCCCTCTCGGGAGAGGGCTGCCAGAGTGAACACTCCGGAAACAAGAGTTTTAGAGCCAGGAGGAATCTCTGAGGTCCTTGGGGCCAGTGAGTTCATTATTCAGAGGAGAAAGCTGAGGCCTTGGGGTGGGGCAGGGGTCTGCTTGGCGCTCGGCTGCTTGGCAGCAGTTCTGAGACAGGAGCCCAGACCTCCGGGGCGTTCTGTCCAGCGGGGGGCTGGCCGGTTTCGGGATCGAAGTAGGCGCTGCCCGGGTGCCGGGCTTTGGGTCGCGTGCCCTTTCCTCCCTGGGGCTCTGTCCTTAGCACTGCCTTTTGGGGTACGTTGGGGATTAGCAAACGTTTCTGGCCGAAGAACCCGTTCTTCTAAGAAGCCCTTGCGCAGGACAGACGAGGGCAGGGTGCTTCGGTTCAGTGGCCCGAGGAGGAATGGGTGGACGGCCCAGAGTTCACCTGTTCAGCTTCCCCAGTTCTCCAGGGAGGCCCTCAGACGTCTCTCCGGCACCGTTAGCGCCCCAGGGGATACACTGAGAAAGCAGTTAAGATCCCTGTTACCAGACCAACGAATTGATGAAGACATTCCCAGCGCTACGCCCAAGCGTGGGTATGTTTGTCAGAGTAATTGAAAGCAGAGACCCGGACGATGGAAGAAGGGGCTTCCCAACAGGACAGTTTTCATCAGGAGGCGCTCAGAGAGAGGAGGAGGTGCTCGCGACGTGGGAAGGGTGAGTTCAGCCAGCGAGACCGGAGGAAGTCTGATACGTACGCTCTGGTTGCCCAGTGACCTCACCCGGAGGAGATACACCCTGCGCCTCTCGCTCAGCCTGGATGCTTGTCCGCACGTCACAGGGGCTGCCATTTCCTGGACGAATGGTAGCATTAAGCTTTCCTATCAGAGGCCATGCCCTCAGCTGATGCTGAGACTGACGTTCGAGTAGCACTTGAGGCCGCCTGGTTCTCCCAGCACCCCGTGAGATGCTGTTACTAGTATTATTTCTCCCGTTTCACAGATGTGCCCGGGGGCACGGATGCCTGGCGGTCAAGACCCTCAGCGGGGCCCGCGCTCGCTCCCCACCCAGCCCAGCCGGGGGAGGGGGTGGGGCTGGATTCCAGGAGCTCTGTCCCGGTTGCTGGTGTTGTCCACGCAGGGCTCCGAACTGCACCCCGTTTTAAATTCTAGGGGAACAGACCCATGGGCGGAGTCACCAGAAGCCAGATCTTTTCTCCTGGTTTTATATCCACCATTAATTTTTAAAGATGTTTTTGTTTACTGAGGTATAATTCTCATACGGTAAAATTCTCCTGTTTTAGGTCTACACTTCCATGAATTTTTAAAAACGGATTTATTGAAGTATAGCTTATATACAACAGACCACGTAGTTCAAGCGTGTACTTTGGAAAGTTTTGACCTGTGTGTGGACCCATGAAACCATCACCAAGGCCAAGAGGGTCAGCACAGCCGTCACCACAGAAGGTCCCTCGTGCCCCTGGGTGATGCCTCCGGCTCTGCCCTCCCCACCTCCGCCTCTCTTTCTGTCACTGTGGATTTGCACCTCCCATAGTTTGATATAAATGGAATCTTGTGGTGTGTGTACTTTTTGGCTGACTGCTTTCGTTCAGGATAATCATCCTGAGGTTCATGGATGTCGTTGGACGTACTGACAGGTCATTCTCTTCATTGCTGAGGATGTGCCATCTGACGAATAGACCAGTTTGTTCCCCTGTGGACGAGCATCTGGGTTGTTTCCAGTTCTGGACTCTTTAAGTAGAAAGTCACTATGAAGGTTTGGGTACTAGTCTTCGGTTGGGGCACAAGCTTTCTTTTCTCCTGGGTGAATACCTAGGAATAGAGTGATTTCAGCAGGCGGTAAATGCATGTTTAACTTTTGAAGAAGTAGCCGAGCTGATCTCCCAAGTGGCTGTTCCAGACTGGTGGTTGCCAAGGGGGAGGAGGCTGGGGGAGGGATGGAGTGGGAGGTTGAGGTGAGCAGATGTAACTTTGTATATATAGAATGGAGCAACAACAGGGTCCTAGTGTATAGCACAGGGAACTATATTCAATATCCTATGATAAACCGTAATGGAAAAGAATAGGAGAAAAGAATGTAGGTATATGTGTAACTGAATCACTTTGCTGTACAGCAGAAATTAACACAACATTGTAAATCACCTCTACTTCAATAAAGAAAAGGCGGCTGTTCCGTTTTACACCCCTTCAGCAGCGTTTGAGGGTCTCAGTCCCTCCACCCCACCACCAACGCCGGTGTGCTCAACGTTGGTCATGTTAGCTCCCGTGATAGGTACGCAGTGGTAGCTCGTTGCATTTCCAACTTGCATTGTCCTAACAGCTAATGACATCAAGCACCTTTCGTGTGCTTACCTGCCAGACTTGTATCTTCTTTGGTGAAGTGTCCGTTCATAACTTTTGCCCATTTTACAGTTGAGTTGTTTTCCTAATGCTGCATTTTGAGAAATCTTTGTATATTCCAGGTACTAGTTCTTGAGCAGTTACGTGCTTTGCAACTATTTTTTCTCAGTCTTTGACTTGTCTCCTCTCTCTGATCTTTGTCAGAAACCAGTTTCCATCTCTGTGTGGACCTGTTTCTGGCTCCTCTATTCTGTTTTATGGACCCGTTTGTCTTTACACCAAGAGCACACTGTTTTGATTACTATAGCCCTACGATGAGTCTTGAAAGCAAGTCTGTTAGTTACCCGAAGGGTAACTTTGTTCTTCTTTTATCAAAGTTGTTTGGATTATTCTAGGTCTTTTGCATTTCCATATGAATTTTAGAATCAGCTTGCCAATTTCTAAAAAAAAAAAAAGTACTTTTGCCTCATGTATTTTGAAGCTCTATTAAGGGTGCATAAACATTATGACTGTTACATGCCCTGGAAGAACTGACCCCCTTGTTGTTATGAAAAAAACCTTCTTTCTCCCTGGTGAATTTTTTGCTCTGAGCTCTGAGTTGCCTGATATTAATATAGCTTCTCTGGTTTTCTTTTGATTCATGTTAGGATTGTATAGCTTTTTTCATTCTTTGACTTTTAACCCATTTGTGTCTTTGTATTTGAAACAGATTTCTTGTAAAAGCAGCATGGAGTTGGGTCGTGCTCTTTTATCCAGTCTGATGGTCTCTGAGTTCTAATTGGGGTGTTCAGATCATTTTTATTTAATATGATCATTGACATATGACAGTAGGTTTAAGTTCATCATCTTGCTGTTGTTTTCTGTTAGTCCCATATGTTCTTTGTTTCCTTGTCCTTCTTTTCTGCCTTCTTCTGGAAAAACAATACTCATATACTTTATTTTATTCCATTTAATCTATTTTGTTGGCTTACAAGTTAAAATTCTTTGTTTTGTCATTTTAATGGTTGCTTTAGGGCTCATCATATACGTTCTTAATTCCTCCCAGTCTACCTTCAAGTGTTATTTTATGACTTGACATGTAGTATAGGAACCTTATAATAGTCTGCTTACATTTCTTCTTTCATGGCCATTATGCTATTGCTGTCATTTGTTATAAACATATACGTTGTTTATAACGTTTGCTCATGATACATTGTTATTATCTTTGTTTAAGTAGTCTTTTAAAGGAAAACCACATATACATTTCTGGTGATCTTAATTCTTTATGTAGATCCACATTTCCATCTCGTATCATTTTCCTTCTGCTTTAAGGACTTCCTTTAACAGTTCTTGTAGTGAAGGTATGCTGGTAATGAAATCTTTTGACTTTCCTATGTCTGAAGAAAGTCTCTCTTTTTCACCTTTTTTTTTTTTTTTTTTTTTTTTTTTGAGGTACGCGGGCCTCTCACTGTTGTGGCCTCTCCCGTTGCGGAGCACAGGCTCCGGACGTGCAGGCTCAGCGGCCATGGCTCAGGGGCCCAGCCGCTCCGCGACATGTGGGATCCTCCCGGACCGGGGCACGAACCCGTGTCCCCTGCATCGGCAGGCGAACTCTCAACCACTGAGCCACCAGGGAAACCCTCACCTTTATTTTTGAGAGATATTTTGACTTAGTATAGAATTCTAGGTTGATGTTCTTTCAGTAATTTTTGAGCTGTCCTTCCACTGTCCTCTTGCTTACATTGTTTCCCACAAGAAATCTGCTGTCAACCTTGCCTCTGTTTCTCCACATAAACATGTCTATGCTTCAGCAACTTTTAATGTTTTCTCTTCATCACTAGCTTTGAGAAATTTGATTATGATGTACCTTGGTGTGGAAAATTTTTTTATATATTTCTTATGCTTGATATTCATTGAACTTCTTGAATCTGTAAGTTTATATTTTCAAAATTAAATTTGGTAAAGTTTTGGCTGTTAATTCTATAAATTTCTTTTCAGTATCTCTCACTTCCCTATTCCTGTGGGAATTCTAACTATACATATATTAAATTACTTGAAGTTTTCACACAGCTCACTAACGCTCTTTTCTTTTTTTTGGTTTTTTTAATCTGTCTTTCATTTCGGATGGTTTCTATTATTATATCTCCAAAGTTTACTAATTTTTTTTGCCTTGCATAATCTGATGTTAATCCTAGACAATGTATTTTTTTTTATCTCAGACATTGTAGTTTTCATCTCTAGAAGGACCTTTTGGGTCTTTTAAATATTTTTCATGTCTCTGCTTAAATTTTGACCATATGGAATACAGTTATGACTACAGATTTAATATCCTTGTCTGCTAATTCTAACATCTGTGTGATTCTGGGTCAATTTAGATTGATTTTTATCCTCACTGTGAGGTGCCTTTTCCTGCTCTCTTGCACTGGATGCCAGACATTGCAAATTTTACCTTGAATAATTCTGAATTCTTTTAAATTCAGTTAATTCAAAATAGTTTTATAAATATTCTCAAACTTTATTTGGGACTCAGTTAAGCTACTTGGAAGCAGTTTGATCCTTTTTTGTCTTGCTTTTGAACTTTGTTAGGCAGAATCAGTACAGCATTTAGTGTAGGGATAAATACTCCCCATGACTGAGGCAAGACCCCTTGGGTCCTGTGCCCTGTGAATCACGAGTTTTTAAAGTCTGGTTCATAGGCATCACCCCCAGCTCTGTGTGTGTACTGGGTACTGTTTAATCCTCTTGGAGGGGTCTGTGGCAGAAGAACCCTAAGGTGACCCCCTGCCTCCGCTTGTTCAGGCCTTTGTGTAGCCCCCTCCCCTTGAGTGTGAGTAGGACCTGTGACTTGTTTCTAACCAATGAACTATGACAAAGTAATGGAGGCCTTTTCTGTGATCAGGTTATGTTATATGAAAGGTGATGGGATGTCACTTGCATGATCAGGTTACATTATGTAAGACTCCACTTTAGCTACCTGGAGCTGGAAGGCCTCCCAGGGGCCTGGGGAAGCAAGTGGCTGTGCTGGAGGGTCTGTGTGCCAGGCAGCCTCTAGAGCCCAGGCTTTCTGCAGCCATGCGAAACAGATCCTGCCTTCCGTCAGATCGGGCTTGGAACAGATGCTTCTCCAGATTACGTTGCACCCAGGCCGACACCTCGAGTACAGCCTGTGAGAGTGGACGGAGGGCCCGGCCGTGTCGTGCCTGGACTCCTGACCCACAGACACCGTGGGGTAATAAGTGTGGAGTGTTTTAACCATTAAGGTTGTGGTGATTTGTTTCCCGGTTCTTGTCTCGGCCCCAAGTGGCTCCCTCACTCACATGCGTGCGTCACCCGAGGGGACCCTCTGCAGGGCAGCTCTTTCCTGTCCAGTGCTCCATCCTCGAGGTCCAACTGCCTTGGTCTCCTCGGACTCTCAACTCCGTCTCTTCAGTCATTTGCCAGACCCCACCCAGGTCCCCTGTGTATGTCGTGGCCTGAAAACTCTTAACAAGGCAGCAGGTGAGCAGTCACAGGGTCCACCTGGTGGGTTTTCCATGTCTCAGGGATTGTCCTTTGTTGCTTGATGTCCAGGGTCTTGAAAATTGTTGTTTCAACCATTTTTTCTATTTTGGTTTCGGTTTTGGTTGTTAATGGCAAGAGGGTAAGTCTGGTCCCTGTTATCCCATCTTGGCCAGAAGCAGAAGTCTTCAGTTCTATGAATCTTGTCATATTTCTGTAATCATATGACCACTATTGCAACCAAGATAGAAGGCATTTCCCTCGTCGCCCAAAGCATCCTCTGCCTCTTTATAGTTAACTCTCCCCCTCCCCCCCAGCACCTGGCAACCACTGATCTGGTTTCCATTCCTATAGCTTTGCTTTTCCCAGAATATCATATAAATGGATCATTCAGTACGTAGCCTTTTGAGTCTGGCTTCTTTCAACTTTGCATGATGCTTTCCCAAGTCTTCAGTGTTACTGCCTGAACCTGCTTCTCATTCCTTCTTATTACCAAGAAGCATCCCATTGTATGGACGAATCACAGTCCTTTCAGTGAGTTGGGAGTAGTCAGTCTAAAGAGCTGCAGATATCCGGGAGGAGGTCAAAGTCTAGATCTCTCTGCTTTCCTTCCCCTTCCCTCCTCACCTTCTTGCCCACCCACGCTCCTCGTCGCCCCGCCCTCCTGCCTTCCTTTAGAAGAACCTAGGTGCATTTACCTAATCATCTGATAATGATGGTTATTTGAAAACCAACCCAGAGCTTTCCAATCCGTGTTCTGCAGGCTGAGACATTGCCCTCTGTCCCTGAAGCCAGACTCCTGGTGGAGATTCTGGGGGAGGAAATCCAAGGGTGACATTTCTGGAATTGGTGGACTTGGCTTGACATCGCTCTTTGGAGGCTGCATTGGGATGCATCCAGTTTCTCCCACGTCCTCCTCCTTTCCTGTCCCCAAAGGAAGGACAGTCCTGTGAGCCCAAAGGTGCCAGCTGACCTGATGCATCCCTGGTTTGTGGAACTTAGTGCTTGGACTTCCCCCCACTAGGAAAGCCTGGGGCGCCTGTCTGAGGAAGCAGGAGGGGGGACTGGCAGCTCCGCAGAAACTGAGAGTCAAAGAAACACCTGGGGGAACTCGGGCCACCCTGAAGGTCCTGGGGCGGTGACTCCAAGGCGAGGTCACAAGACCACTTCTTCCACAGGGCTGCGCACAGGAGCTCAGGAGGACGAGGAACAGGTGTGCTGTGCACCTGTGTGCAGTGTCAGAGCTGGCCGAGCCCACTGAGTGAGCTCTCAGGAGCGGGGGTCACCCACTTCCTGCCGGACCCAAGGGGGAAGCAGGGGGACGGGCGGGTCTCGGGGGACATTCTGCACTCAGGCTTGGCCAGCTGCTTGTAGACCCTTCGTGTGCTCAGACCTTAGAGCACATGTTAATTAGGAATGTTTTCAGCTTGAAGTTAACAGGACACTCAGGAAGCCTGGAATAGCCTGAGGGCTGGTCCGGAAGCTCAAGGTGCCCCTGAGGACCCCGGCTCTCTATCGCTTCCTGCTTCCTCATTCCAGCCTATTTGTACTCAGCTCCTTTTCTCATTTTTGCCGCTGGTTGATGCAGACGCAGGCATCACACCTGAGTTCAAGGCAGGGGGTTGAGGGAGGCGTGGTGCCAACAACACTCTCTGTCCCTTTTAACAGGAAACAGAGGCTTTCCCAGGGCATCCCCCGCCCCGCCGAGATAACACCTCTTGAGTTGAATATGCATAAGTGTCACCCAGGGATTTTGTTAAAAAAGATTTAGACGCTGCAGGTCTGGGGTGGACCCTGAACTCCTACACTTGGACGGAGCCCCCAGGGTGTGTCAGGGCTTCTGGAAGCTGCATGTTGAGCGCAAGGGACCAGGCTACTCCTCCTTCATCTCTTTGCCGGGATTCGGCCGGCTGGTTACAACCGGCTGCAAGGCAGGCTGACGAGGGAGCTGCTATTCTCAGCCTTCCCAGTGGACAGGGACAGAAGAGAAGGCAGACGGGGAGAGCGTGGGCCGCAAACCGCCAGCTCGGGCTCTTCGCAAAATGCAGGCGTGGATTCTGAGGTCGCAAGGCGGCCTGGGGACCAACGGGAGCTTCCTCTCCGCGAGGGACCGGTCGACCTGCTTCACCGGATCCACAGCCACCCCCGGGGACGGTCGGCGCGCGCGCTGGGCCGAGCGTGGTCACGGGGCCGGGACTCTGCACCCAGCCCAGTGCCCGGCACATGGCAGGCAGCCGGCGGTGTCTGCCGACCTGGAATGTCCCCAGCGCACCCTCTTCTTACACTGCTGCCTCACGTGGGTGCAGCGTGCCCAGCCGAACAAGCGGAACTTTGTTAAAGTGCAGATTCTGTTCCAGTACATCCAGGATGAGGATCCAGGGTGCTGCTTTTTTTTTTCCCGAATCCTCTTCCTTTTTTTTAGAAAAAAAATATTTAAATGTTGACTTACGATATTGTGTCAGTTTCAGGTGTACAGCTTCAGATTCTTTTCCATTATGGGTTATTGCAAAATAATGAGTATACTTTCCTGTGCTATACACTAAGACCCTGTTGGTTGTCTATTTTATATATAGGAGTGTGTATCTGTTCACCCCAATCTCCTAATTTATCCCTCCCCCCTTCCCCTTTGGTAATCATAAATTTGTTTTCTATCGCTGTGAGTCTATTTCTGTGTTGTAAATAAGTTCATTTGTGTCATGTTTTTAGATTCCACATATAAGTGATATCATGTGGTATTTGTCTTTCTCTTTCTGACTGACTTCACTCAGTAAGTCTGTAGGTCCATCCATGTTGCTGCAAATGGCGTTATTTCATTCTTCTTTATGGCTGAGTAATGCCTCCTCACCCTCCTCACCATGTTGCTGCAAATGGCGTTATTTCATTCTTCTTTATGGCTGAGTAATGTTCCACTCAGTAAGTCTGTAGGTCCATCCATGTTGCTGCAAATGGCGTTATTTCATTCTTCTTTATGGCTGAGTAATGTTCCATTGTATACATGTACCACATCTTCTTTATCCATTCCTCTGTCGATGGACATTTAGGTTGCTTCCACGTCTTGGCTGTTGTAAATAGCGCTGCTGTGAACGTTGGGGTGCATGTATCTTTTCGAATTAGAGTTCTCTCAGGGTATACGCCCAGGAGTGGGATAGCTGGATCCTATGGTAGCTCTATTTTTAGTTATCTAAGGAACCTCCATACTGTTCTCCATAGTGGATATACCGATTTACATCCCCACCAATGGTGTAGGGGAGGATTCCCTTTTCTCCACACAGGGTGCTGCTTTTTAAACAAGCTTCCGGGGGATCCCACTTTGAATAGAAAGGGCCCAGGACATGTAAAGTCAAGGCCTTCTTCCTGACTCACCAGGGCGAGCAGCTGTGTGTGAGGATGTGGGTAGATCCTGGTTACTGACCTGCTGGGGCGGGAGGCCGGGCGGGGCCCCTGTGTCTCCAGGGCAGGGGACCTGGAGGCCTGCAGACCTCACCCCTGCCTTCCCCGGGCCCTGCCTGCTGAAAACAAAAGTGAGCAATGTACCCCAGTGAGAGCAGAGACCAGCCAAGCTAATCTTTCAACAGCTCCTAACTCGCTTGGCTCCAGCTGTGAAGCAGGAATGTGGCACCGTCCCAGCCTCGCCTTCGGGGGTGCGAGGACCCTTGGGCGGCTGCGCAAGGCCTTGGGCTCAGATGCTTGAGCCTCCCGGGCAGGGATTCAGGAGGGAGGGAGGGGGAGCAAGAAGCCCATATTGGGGGTTGCGGGGGGAGGTGAGAGCTGAGTTCTCCAGAGCTGGGCTCTGGAATTTTTTTTTTAAGTAGCGGGAACTGATTTACTGGAATTTCTTCTGAATTAAAAGCCAAACAAAAAGTTTCTTGCGGTTTCAGTTACACAAGAGGCCACTGCCAAGACGGAATGAATAAGAGCTGACGAGGGGAGAGGCTGGGGCGGGGGGCCGGGGCCCCGTGGAGCCGCTCTCCCCTCTCCCCGTCGGGCTCGCTGCCCGCTCTGGGCTGCAGGCTTTTAGGAGAGGAACTGCCTGGACGGGTCTTCCTCCCAGGATCAGAAAGGAAAAGACGGGAGGGATCTGGGCCAGTGCCGTGTCCGCTGTGAGCCGCGTCCACATGTGAGCGATTACTGTGTGATGATCGTGTCTGGTTTACGGTAACTCGGCCTCACTCCCCAGGGGTCCTTGCTTTGCTTGGAGCCCGACCGATGGCAGTTGGACCAGATGGCCGGCCTGGCCCCGAGCTACGAGGCTCTCGGTCAGCCTTCCCCAACAGGAGGCTGCAGCCACCGCCCGCTGCCCCGAGGGCAGGGGTAATGCGCTTCCACTGGTGACCGCCAGACTTCACTTTTCTTGGTGCCCCTGGCCCCCTCCCCCTCACCTTCCTGGCAGCCACAGGGCGGCCGGGCCCCGCGGGTCCCCTTGCTTCCCTCCACCTCCCTGCAGGGACAGGGGCCTGGATGGGAAGGGCCTGCCGGATGCTTCTTCCCGGGGGGAGGAGCGGGGGCCACCACGGGCTGGAGCCGCACGTCTCCCAGACCATGTCCCCGCTCTCGAAACTTGCCGCTTCCCTAGCAGGACCTCCCCCTCCTTGGGTCATGTGGGTCGTGAGGGCTCAGGAGGGCAGACAGAACTCACGGCTCTGAACCCTGCACCCCGTGTCTTCAGGGCAAGCCCTCACAGGGGGCCCTGGAGCAGTGTTCACGCCACCGAGGTCGGCAGACGCTGCAGACCGTCCCAGAGGGCGCAGGCTCGGAGCCACTCATGATGGTGTGGCTGCGGTGGGGAGCCCGTGGCGTGGAGGGGACCCCCTCCTTCCTGTGCTGGCCCCGCTGAGCAGCTCTGGGAACCCGGAGCCTGTTCTCTGGAACCCTCTGTGGGTTCCTCCTTACCCCCAGGGGCTGCCCCAGTTCTTTCGGAAAGAGCTGGCATCATTCTAAGCTGACTTGTAGACCGTTGTTCCCTCTGAGTTCCGGCCCCTCTGTCCCCATCCTCCCAAACCCTGTCTCTACCTGATGGTTCCCTGCTCCCTGTCGCCAACCTGCTGCCAACTCAGAGATGGTGGCTGCCTGCCAGGGGCTATTCTGGGGGCGCGGAGGGGTGTCTTATTAGGGGTGAAAGTTAAAAGTCCAAGGAAAACCTCACCGCTGGTGGAGTTCCGTCAGTTTCCACTGGAGGTGGGCAAGCGCTTTAAAAATGCACAGCTTTTCAGACTTTGAAGTATTTGGAGTTACCGCCTTTTAGGGTCGGAGGTCACCCTAGAGACCTTAGTCCAGCCTCCATTTCACGGGGTCACAGGCGAGGAGGCCGAGGCCCGAGAGGTTTCCCGGGGCCGGGCTCTAAGGAGTGAAGGTAGAGGGTGTCCTGGGCCTTCTGCCCTTTGCTCGCTGGGCCCCTGTGAGCCGCGGGATTTCGCTGGAGGTGTTAGAATGGACGCAGTGACCACGCCCGAATCCTCATCCCTTGCATCCGGCTACTTCTGTCCTGTCCTTTTTCTTTGCAAAGAACTTTGAACCTAGTCTTTCCATTTAGAGCTAATGTCAAAACTCCCTTAGAAACAGGTCCGGCTGTTTACGCGAGAAGGGGTTCGGGAAGCAGAACTTGACCCTCTGAGGATCATCTTTAACGAAGGAACTTGGGGAAATGTGCCAGAGGCCGGAGTTCCTGGAATGCGATTCTTTGGGGGAGGAGCAAGCAGAGGCGAGCCCGCCTTAGCAGGACACCAGATCTCAGGGCCAGCGTCTGCAGGACACATGCCCGCGGAGCAGCTGTTGGCCCGGGGGTGGGGTGGGGGGAATACACAGTGGGGAGGGGGCCTGCGACCCGGGACCGGCTGCTCTGCTGTACCCCAGCCTCAGGGCTCCTCCGGCCGGGGAAGACCAGGCTTGGGAGGTCCCTCCAGCAGCCCGTGTTGACGGACATGGGTGATGTGCCGGCCGTTGGTCCCTGCCCTGGACGTCAGGAGGCAAGTGGAGAGGAGAGGAGAACGCCTAACGTAACGGAGGCGTCCGCTTGGGCTCTTACAGGTGGCTGTCCTCTCGGGGGAGGGAGAGGGGCTCGGGGTATCATTCTCACAAGTCTGTTGTTTTTCTTACTGAGTGACACTCATCACAGGATAGCGGAATTCGTCACTTTTCCAAAAGAATGTGTCTCAGGTGCTACCTGACCTTGGCCAGGACAGTAACTGGTCGCAGGCTTACCTGCTCCAGGCATACTGGAGCCCCAGTGGAATTTAAACAGATTTTTATTCTCGTTTTGGGGCAGTGCGATCCGAAGTCCGCGGGTGGGGGCTTGTGTAAGAAATGTGGGTGTCCTGCTCCTGGGCCGGACCACTGGCCTCAGTCACCCCTGCGTAGCGGGGCTCCCGCGGCCCAGGTGTGCCTGCCCCGGTTGGCAGAGGGTCTGTGGGCCATTTCGGGCTCCTTACACGGTAGCCCTTCTTTCCTGCCTGTGGTCTCCTGGTGTTCTCAACCCCTCCTCTCCAGCTTCTTTCCAGGGAGTGCTCTAGAGGGGTGTTCCCAGGGAGGAGTGCCCTCCTCGCGTGAGCTCCCGTGAGGGGAGGGTTGTAGGCAGCACAGGGCCACCCCTGCCCGTCTCGACTGTGGGCCCCACACGCGCCTGCCTGCCGTGTCGCTGGACCCGTGACCAGGGTCCTCAAGGTTAATCCCGGAGGAACGGGGGCGGGGGGCACGAGCGGTTACGTAAGAAGGTGTAGTGTTGAGATCAGCGCCCTGAAGTCCAGCTGCAGCCCGCATGGTCTGGACGTGGTTTGTCCGTGATAACCTACCTCCAATTCTGTGCTTCTGGGTAAAGGACCCGTGCGCCGCTGGGAGGGGCCACGTGATTCTTTAATCATTCTCGTCGGTGGCCGCACCCCGGAATCACCTGGATTCACGAAAACGACAAAAGCTGGACGCTACAGGCTAATTTAGACCCGTGGCTCTCCAGCTTTGATGGGCATCAGACTCACCTGGAAGACAGGTGAAAACGCAGACTCCCGGGCCCACCCCCAGAGCCTCAGTGGCTCCGGAACGGGGCGTGAGAGTTTGCCTTTCTCCCAAGGTCCCAGATGCCAGTCTGCGACCACGCTCAGAGTCACGCTGTGGTCTCAGAGGCGGCTCAGCGCTCTGCGGCTTTGGCCAGGCATCACTCCCCAGGTGCTCCTGAGGTGCGGCCACGGCCAACAGCTGCTCCCGACCGAGGGGTCACTGCTTCACTGCTCAGCCTATAGCAGGGACCGCGTGGAGGTGGAGGAGCCCCTGGGGGCCTCTGATCCCTGAGCCGCCAAGGGGAGCACAGCCCTGCCCGGGACCCGGCGGTCGTCCTTGTCCTCCTGAGAAGGGAGGGGAAGGCCCGTCCCCCAGCCCTGCCCCTCGGACGTGAATGTGCAGGACGCGGCCGATGGGAATGGCTTCTGCCCGGAGCCTCCTTCCCCTCGAGCCAGCTTCTCCCTGAGGTCTGATCATGTCTTGCCAAGTCGTGAGCACGGGCTGTTGACCGCGCTCTGGAGGTTCGAGGTTCCCGTGCGGACCAGGAACAAGTCCCCCGGTGGCCCCGGGACCCAGAGACACAGTCGGCTGCTCTGGGCTGGCCGGCTGCGTGCAGGCCGTGCCCACCGCCCACCCCGTCCCCACCGGGTGGGTCTGCGGGCGCGTCCTCCTCCTTCAGCCCCCGGGCCCCGGGCTGTGCTCCCTGACGGGCTCTGCGTTTGCCGAGGCCTCGGGATGGGCTCTTCCTGCCCACTTTGGGTGCCGGGCTGAGAGCCTGCCCTCGTGTCCTGTGTGTCGTGTCCTTGGCGGGACTGAGCCTCCCTGGCCTGGTCTCCCCGGGACCCCTCCCTGCCCCGCTCTCGGGCGTCCACACTGTGAGTGGCCCCGTGGCCTGGCGGCCCCGGTCAGCGGATTCTGCGGGGCAGCCTCGTGGGCCGGGCGGCCGCTCCAGCGGCCAATGTGCGTGTGTGACCCGAGGATGACAACGTGAACAGCAGGGCAACACGCGTGGGAGACGAACTTCAACTCGAAGTCTGTCCTCGGGCTCGGCCTGCCTGTGAGGATGCGGAATGCCAAGCTCAGGCTGCCCGGCCGGTGGAGAGGCTTGCTTCGTGCAGAGCGGACGGAGGGGAAGCACGGGGTCTCATTGACGTCGGAGGCCTTGGATCAGTTATGCACCAAAGGCAGCCCGGGGGGGAGACGTGCGGTGCGGTGCGGAGCGGAGCTGGGGCAGCCAAGGCCTCCTCTCAGGCATCGCGACGGGGGTGCAGGGGCTGCAGGGCTGGGACGCGGGCTCTCGGGCGGAGAACGGAGCTGTGGGGAGGACAGCCGGAGGCCCGCTGGCCCGCCGGGCACCCCATTTGCTGGAGCCCGGGAGGGGTGGGCCAGGGGAGGGGAGCCACCATCTCCAGGCGGCGAAGGCCCCCTTCGAACTCTTTCCTGTAGAACTCTCCAGAAAAGGGGTGGAGAAGAGGCGCAGCGTCCGGGAAACGTGTGCTCGCCGCCCGGGCCCTCGTAGGTTCAGGACTCAGCTCTGTAACGAGCAGCAAGCGCTCGCTCACGTCCGCCGTGCACTGGTGCGGGGCGTCCTCGGGGGGAGAGACGTGGCCCGGCCCCTGAGGACGCCGTGCCATTGGAGGACACGGACAGAAGCAGGCCACCGTTGTACACGTAGGGGGCCAGGCATGCAGTGCAGACCAGGGACGCCCAGATCTGCGGTGACTTTTCCGGGTCCTAGGTGATCACACCCAGGTATTCTATTGCATTTATTTTTTTGCTTACAAAAGATCCGCCTCCCTGCTTTGCCGTTTACATCCTCCGCACTCACCTAGCCGAATTACTCTCCTGAGAAGAGGAGGTTTGTGTCACAAAGACTCCAAATATTTGCATTTGAAGGGTCACCTGGCCCAAGCCTCCCACTTTTTTCTTTTTTTTGGCCACGCCGCATGGCATGTAGGACCTTAGTTCCCCAACCAGGGAGCAGACCTGCGGCCCCTGCACTGGAAGCGTGGAGTCTTAACCAGTGGGCCGCCAGGGAGGTCCCCAAGCCTCCCACTTTAAACGGGAAGGCGCTGGAGCCAGAGAAGTTAAGGAAATGGTCCAAAGCGGTGCAGCCAGTCAGGGATGAAGCTCGGGGGGCCAGCTGCTTTCCTGACTGCCAACTCGGTGGTGCTTCGATCTACCTCACCGTGTCACCTTTGCAAACATGCAGCCAAGGCAGGCGACGTTCCCGGGTGCTGGTGGCCGGCTGCTCTCACTCTGAAGGAGTAATGTTTTAGCTGGCACAGCAGAGCCGCAGTCTGCAGGTGGGTAAGTGGGAGCGGCTGGAGAACCAGCGTCGGAAGTGGGCCTTCTGGCCGGCACCTGGCTCCTCGGCAGATGTCCTGGTGGTAGGGGGGCGGGGCACCAGGAGGCGGATGAGGCCGGGACACGGCCTTTCGGGGTCCCCGGCTCAGCAGGGCGGCAGGTGCATGTTTCCGGAGGCGGTGGTGCCGGTCCCTCCGGGAAGCCCTGCAGGGTGGCAGCCCCGTGAGTGACACGCTCGAGGATGGGTGTAAGAATGAGAAGAAAGTGAGTGCTAGTCAGAGGCAGAGGAAATGCTGTCTTTGGGGGAAAGAAATGATCTGTGTCAAGGAGCTTCTTGACCCAACCTTGAAGACCTGGCAAGGTGACCAGAGGGCAGGGGGGACTCGGTTCATTGTACCGTCCATGACAAGTGACCAGAGGGACTCGGCCTGGGCTTTATAAGGGGAGTACGCTTGGGGCCACTCGGCCCAGGGCCCCTCCTGCTGGACCGGGGCTGTTCTGGTTGGTGTCATGGAGAATGAGGATGAAGGCTGTGCGTAGACAGGGCGTCCGCTTTGTCTGGAGGGGGTCTGCTGTGTGAGGGAAAGGAGCGATCGTCCAGGACTGAGATATCCGGCGTTGTCGGCACTGCTTCCAGGATATTTGGGCCGTAGGATGCCTTCTGGGCTGCTCCAGTGTCTGATGTCGTGCTTGGCTTTCCCGGATGGGTTGTCTGTGTCCGCCAGTCTATGGAGGAGAAACGGTGGGGGTTTACAGCGTGGATTTTGGGTTCTGTAACCTGGATTTAAATCCTCGGTTCTATCAACTGCCAACCACGCGGGCAGGTCACTAAACCTTGCTGAGTCCTGGATCCTTTATCACATGAGGGGATAACTCATACATCTCAGGCTTGTTGCAAGGACTAATTGTATCTAACCACCTAGCGGTGGGTCTGGCTCATAGGAAGCCCGAAAATGGTAACCCTTATTAGAATGGAACAGTAAAAGCTCCTTCCTTTGAAGCTTAAAAAAAAAAATAAAAGTTATTTGGAAGTGGAACAGTCTTTTAATGAAGGAGCCTCAAAATCCAGAAACACCAGCCAAAACAATCAAAATGGAACCCAGACGGGTATTTGTCGGAGGACTTAGCTTACCTACCCCACAGCCCGGCCCCGAGCCAAGGATGGAGGAGGATTCCCTGCACTGCCTACCGGGACGTCCTACAAACTCTTCCCCTGGGTCTGGCTCCTTGGTGAGCAGGACCCCAGGGGAGGGGGAGGAAAGGAAGGTAACTCGTAGTTTTGCAACTGTTTTGCTTGCTTCAAATTGCGGTGTAAATAAGATCTTAGTTAGAGTCTGGAGATTTTGTTTAGTCTTGTGTTCGGCATAAATGTACTTTTATTAAAACTTGTCAGGGCAGCCTCCTGCAGCGGAAGAGACAGGATTTGGCGGTGACTGAGCTGGAGGCAACTTCCGAGGGGCGGCCTCCGGAAGGGGCGTGTTCTGGGTAGCACCCCAGGCCACGTAAGTAAGGGCCGCTGGCCGTCCCTTCCGAGAAGCGAGGGAGGAAAAGGTCACCAAGGCACTGCAGCCGTCCATTCGCCATCGACGTCACCTCCGTTTGCTACGCACAGGGGGAGACCGTTCCAGAAACCCTCGGGGAGCCAGAGGGGGAGAGAGAAGCCGTGCCACGTTTCACTCTGAGTTGTGGTGGGGAAGCATGGTTCCGACCGAGAGGGCAAGCAGTGGCGTTTGAGCTTCTCGCTGCTCAGCCGGGTTGGTGACCGCCGTGAGCCTGAGTCAGTAAGACCCCAGGTGGGCGTCACCAGGGTGGCACATGGG
Source organism: Physeter macrocephalus (assembly GCF_002837175.3). NCBI lineage: Eukaryota > Metazoa > Chordata > Mammalia > Artiodactyla > Physeteridae > Physeter > Physeter macrocephalus. Next base: position 53,681,953 of record NC_041219.1, on the reverse strand, counting down.
GGACAGACGCCCGTTAGGCTCCCGACGTGCCGGCCCTGGTGCTGGCCCCTGGGGAGGCCTGGCTTCCTCCTCAGGAAGACGATGGTTTGGGAGAGAGACAGCAGGTGTACGTGAGTGAGGGGCAGAGCCCAGGAGCCGGGCCCAGCCTCTTCTGGAATCTCAGGGAAGGGACGCGTGGTCACTCGTGGCTCCTGACGTCCGAGGAGCGGTTCGATCCCACGTTCGCGCACGTGTCCTTCTCTGCGTGGAGGGCGTGGCTGTGGTGCTCCGTGGCGTCGGAGCAGGGCGAGGGTGGGACCCTGGTCACCTCGTGCGCTCCCTGCCCACGCAGCACAGCCCGGCGTGAGGACGCCGTCTCGGGGGCAGCGCTGACCAGCTGTGTGACCTTGACCTGTGCCCACGGCGGGGGCCCCGGGTGTGGTGGAGCCGTCGCACGCCGGCCAGGGGGCAGGGCGAGGGTGGGACCCTGGTCACCTCTTGCGCTCCCTGCCCACGCAGCACAGCCGTCTCGGGGGCAGCGCTGACCAGCTGTGTGACCTTGACCTGTGCCCACGGCGGGGGCCCCGGGTGTGGTGGAGCCGTCGCACGCCGGCCAGGGGGACGGGGCTGGAGGCACGGGGGAGGGGACGTGCGGGAGGAGGTGGCCGGTGGCAGCGGCGCGGCTCAGCAAAGCCACCTCTCCCAGTTAGCCCAGTCTGTGCCCCGAGGGCAGCCCCTGGTGAAGGGCCAGGTGGCGTGTGTTTCCCGTGTCTTAGGGTCCCCTCCTGCCTCTCCCGCTTCGCGTTCCGTCTGGGCCGGCAGCGCTGGACCCACGCCGAGCGCTGGGGGCACCCGCTCTGGTTCAGGGCATTTTGCCGAGGAGCTTCCTCAATTGCTGCCTTCCTTTTGTTTTCGGGCGTGTTTATTAGCATGAAAAGCCCTTGGCGCTTCAGGGTACCCCGCTTTTCCCACAGCAGCGCCTCTGTACCTTTTGGGGCTGTGCCCAGGCAGACACCTGTGTGTGCCGCTTGGTTTTTCTGGCAGCCCGTACGATGCACCTCCCCTGTTTGGCCCGTGGCCCGTGTGCCCCTGCTTCTCTTTCCGGGGCAGGGAATTGTCTCATATCTCCTTGCCTTCCCGGAACCTAGCAGAATTCCTAACAATTACACTCTTCAGTGAATGTGTGTTGATAATGATGGTTCTGGCTCAACCGAGGGGGCCAACTAGGGACCAGATGGTATTAAACATGGTAAGGGTTAAGCATAACGACAGCACCTACCGCTTACTGGTCGCACTGGGTCAGGCCCAGTGCCGGGCCCATTACCGTCGTTACAGGATCGAGCTGAGGTCCCCGCCCCCGGGTCGGCATCACCCCCACCTTGCAGACGCGCGGGGTCGCCCGCATGTCCGTGGCGGACGTGGCGGGGACCGGCTGTCTGTCCCAACCGCCGCACCCCACCCCCAAAGCGCATCCCCTGTCCGATCTCCCGTGCTAGATTGCGTGGGGCTTTCTCCTTGTTTTGTCTTGTGAACGTGTTGTTTCTTTGTCCCTGTGACTGGGGCCTTGACCCCCCCCCCCGGTATGGGAGCAGCAGGCAGGATGACGGGGTGTCACGTGCCAGAGCGGGCAGAAAAATGAGGCTGCTCGGCAGGCGTCATGAGGACGGATGACTCGTGCCCCGTGCCTCCGAGGAAGGATGGAGGAATATGGCGAGGGAGCAGGGAGAGGGTGTTGACGGGTGACGGGTGAGCACGCGTGTTTATCCGTGCCGATGGGCGGGGGCGTGACGGCCACTCTGCTCTGACGGTGCGGACGATCCCGGCTGAAAGGTGCGGAAGCCCCGGGAATCTTCCGCCTCCAGACGGAGGAAGCTGACGTGTCTGGCTGCAAACGTGGCTGCAGCATCTCTGCCGTGGTTCTGTGACCAGGTCATTTGATACTAACCCCGGCACCGGCCTTGGCTCTTTACCCTCTGGACCCTCCGGAAGTCCAGGGCCATTTGCAGCCCTGCCCTGGGATGGGCAGGAGGCTGGAGGAAGGTCACAGGGCAGAAGGGGTCCGGGCCCATGTTTTCTTTCCCCTCCAGGGCCAGCCCACAGGAATATTTGGAGCTGCTTTCAAAATACCCTCAGGCCGGACCACCACTGCACACTGTCACCCTCTCCTGGTGCCAGGCGCTCTGGCCCAGCCTCCTGCAGGGGAGGAAGCGGGTGTTCTAGGGACACACAACGGTGCAAAATACCCCCGTCGGCCTGCGGTCCAACGGGGAAGCCTCCTCCTGTTTGCGTGGGAACTTCTCTTCCCTGTAAATGCCCACGGCTGAAATGCCACCATTGTAGCTTCGCTTTGCCTCCATTGTTCCGTAATCCTCCGGGGAAAGAGCGGACTTTAACTTGCCAACACCCTTATCAGAATCACTTAGTTCATCACAGATCAAATGAACCCGTGGAAGGACCGAGGGGCGGGGAAGGGCTTGGAAAGGCCTTGTCTTTATCACCGTTTTCCTGGGTCCTGCCGTGGGGGCAGTCCTCTCTCAGTTCCTGGGAGGAAAAATCCCGTGATAAGAGGAAAGATGTCGCGTGTAGAACCGGGAAGCAGACAGCTCCGTGATAAACCACCCCCGGTTATGTTTGCGAGCTTCTTGGGTGTTACGCCCTCCAAACCTCACTGTCCGGAGACGGGAGTCTGGGAAGCAGCTGCTGTATTGACGGACGCAGCGCCCAGAGGCAGCCGAGGCTGGGCTGGGAGGGCAACGATGTCCGCGCCAGGACGATGTCGACAGATAGGAAGCCGAGGGCAGAGTCGGCAGGTTGTCGCAGCGGACGGCGCTGCGGCTTGATTCACTAGGGCTGTCCGAGTGGCCGTGATGTTTAAGTCCTCAGGAGACACGGGGCGCTCGCGTCCGCCTCCCCAGAGGCAAGGCAAAGGGAGTGGTGCCGAGGGGTCACGTGCGCAGAGTTCAGGCACCAGGCACCCCATTTCCCAGTGCAGAGCCTCGGGCGCCCCGTGAAGCCTGCAGGTGGAGTTTGACCTCACTCTGCGAGGTTGCGTCTCTGCGAGGATCTTGGGGCCTCTCCTCCTTCTCGGTCTGAGTATATATATTACATGGGTCTGACTGTCTCTACAAATATACAGGTGTGTGTGAATATATATATCATACGTCTACGTGAATAGGTATGTATAGACACGTATGACATACGTATTCATATACCTTACATTCAGATATTTCTCCAAACCCCCTGCGTGTGCTTACGTACATAACGTGCATATACCTGGCTCTGTTTGGAGCAGGTGGCTATATATAGATGTGCTGCCACACTCCAACCCTTGACAAAAAAAAAAAAAATTAAAGACCACACACACGGGCTTCCCCGGTGGCGCGGTGGTTGAGAGTCCGCCTGCCGATGCGGGGGACGCGGGTTCGTGCCCCGGTCCGGGAGGATCCCACGTGCCGCGGGGCCGCTGAGCCTGCGCGTCCGGAGCCTGTGCTCCGCCACGGGAGAGGCCACAGCGGTGAGAGGCCCGCGTACCGCAAAAAAAAAAGACCACACACACATTAAGACAGGGAGGGCGAGGGAGCAGGGAGACAAGGAAGGACCTGGCCGTGGAGGTGTCTTCCTCTCTCAGGCTGTCCTTGCTGGCTTGTCTGACGGGGATGTGCTCCCTGGGTTCCCAGCCAAGGGCTTCAGGCCCTCGTGGACGTCGTGCCCCTCCCCCGCTCCAGGCCTCGGGTTCCCCCTGCCCCTGGCCTGATGGCTGTGAGGACAGGGCCCCCAGTTTCCTCGACGAGGAAGCAGGCCTTCTCGTGCTGGAGCTTGCGCTGCAGGCGTCCCTCGGGCCGTCCTGAGCCCCCCGGCATTTGGAAGCGACGAGTGGGTCCCGGGAGGCTTGCAGGTGACCGTCCTGGGCCCACGTCGGCTGCGGCCACGGGCTGGGTCCTGTCCTGATCCCGTCCCCTCCTGGCTCCCGGGTCCCCCCCCAGCCGACCTCTGCCCCGGGGACGCCAGCCACGTGGGCAGCAGGCCCACGATGGACCTCCCAGTGGCCCTAGCGGTGACCGTGTCCCCGAGTTCCAGTGCGTGTGTGGACACGTCCTGTTTTATTCCTCTTCCTAATTCAGTGCAGGCAAGGCGGGGAGGGGGGGTGAGACTGTGCAGCGTCCCCGCTCACTCTGTTTGTGTGAGAGGAGCTTCCTGAGGCCGGGGTTGAACGCCAGGGTCTTTCATCCTCAAAAAGCCAAGTGCCTGGGCTACGCCTTCGAATCTCCTTGAAGGCACTGACGTGGCTGCCCTGGAACCCACCTCCTCCTCAGCTTCCCCCGCCCTCGCCAGCATCAGTAGTTTTCTAAGTTCTCGTGGTGATTCGCACACGCAGCCAGGATTGAGGCCCACGGGCTGACGGGAGGGGGTGGGGGAAAGGCAGGCACGTCGGCCAGCTGCTTCCCTTTTCCTGCTTGCTGGTGGCTCTTTGGTGGGTGTTTACCAGGGCCTCCTGTCTGCCCCCGAGCCCGGCTGGACTCAGGGCCTGTGGACAGAGGGGCACAGCTTGGATGCGTCTCAGTCCTGAAGGATCTTTGCAATCACCCAGTCACCCTTGGGAAAATGTAGGTTCCTGAGCCTCACTCGGATTTGCTGGAACAGAGGATCTGAGGGGAGGAAGGAGTGGTTTTATCATTCAGCGTCATTATTATTTGACTTTGATAACCAGCCGGACTCAGAAACCACCACTGGGAGACAGAGCCTCGATCCCCAGTTTCCAGGAAAGAAGATTTTACATCTTTCCTTTGGGTCATCTGGTGGCGCTGGGCCCCCTTGATGGACCACGTGTGGGCTGTGGGACCTGGTCAGACAGGTCCCTCAGCTTCATTTCATCATCTGTCAAATGGGAACCACAGTGGTGCCCACTTTATATAAGCGTTGGGATGGTTAAACAGCTTAATTCATGGGAAGTGTGTGGCAGACGTAGAGGCTCAATAAGCAATAACCATCGTCTTTGGTGTTATCACGTCGTAACTCAGATAGAAGCTACAGCCTGAAAGAGAAACTCCTAACGTTTAAGGGGTACGCGGTCAAAAGTTCTGGCCCTGTAGTCGGCGGCAACTATAGGGGTCAGAGGGGATAGATTAGCTTTGAACTTGTGTCTGCACCAAGAACTCGCTTCTCTGGGGAGGGCTGGAGCGAGACCGTGCGTGTCACACTCAGAACGTGTTTGTCAAAGATGAAACCATCCGTGGAAAAACGGTGCGGTCCTGGCGACTGTTCCATAGTGAACTGGTTGCATTTACTGAGTACCTACTGCAGCCTTGGTGGCGCCATGCAGGAAAGGACAGTGTTCCCTTCTTTGGGGCGTTTGCAGTCCATTCTGGAGAGCGATTCGCACCTTTGAAGAGCAGGAACAGAGGGGAGGGCGTGTAATTAAGAGCTGAACGGTGTCACTGGGTTCTCCGTGGCCACGCGGCTCTGGGCGGGGATGCAGCGAGCCCTGGAGGTGGTGAGAGAGGTGCGGAGGGCCCGAGTCAGGGAGCTGGGGGCAAGTCCAAAAGCAAGAGAAGTGCAAGGAGAGGCTGCGGGGAAGCAGCCTGGGACAAGCGTGACCAGCCGACGTGGGATGGGGGCCGCCGGCCTGCCCGGGCTCCCTTCTACTCAGGCTTGTTTTGCTCGGCGGCCTCGGGCAGCTGCCCGTGGTCTGCGGGCGTCCTGCTGGGTCTGCCTGGAGAGGTGGGCACAGCCGGGGGAAGTGCTCACGCCCCGGGCTGGGCTGACTCAGGGCAGAGGAGCAGGTCGCCCGCTCCTCTGTGCCACCATCTAGGGGACGTCGGTAGAACCCTCCGTCCCAGGAGGCCATCTCCGCATCCTGCTTTCCTGCCTGTGGGTCTTTGAAGCTTTCCAATCTTATAAAAGTGTTTTCAATGGTGAGATTTTATACCTTACGCTAGAAATGCTGCAGCCTTGATTCCTGGAAAATCACAAGGATTAGCATTGTCAAGGCTCGGAGACGTCTTCCAGTGAAGGACCTCTCGATCCTAGAAGCCTTCTTCCCACAAGCACCTGTGACCTTCTGAGACACCAGTGTCCCTGGCTAATGTCCTTTGGAAAAACCGGATAAGAAGGTCCTGCGAGGCAGAGCCTGAAGGAGCCTTAGAGATACCGTCTGCCCTTTCCTCTCCCACGTGAGACACACGGAGGCCCTGGGTGCTGAGGGGACTTCCCAAGATGCCCCAGCCTGGCGGTGGCGGGGGTGGGCGCCCCGGGCCCCGCTCCTGGCTTCACGTCCCTCGCGTGTTAAAACCGGCCAGAGGTAAGGACACGAGGGGACCGGAAGGAGATATCCCTGTGGGCGGAGGCTATTTTGAAGACATTTGAGATTTGTTTCTGGGTCAGGAATTTCACAGAAAGAGTATGATCCAACTGACTTATGAGGGAAAGAACTGTAAACTTCGGTTCGCTTACAAGAAGAGGGGTTGGGGTTTCTGAAAAGGATTCAGCCTTTGAGCCTGGATGATTTACGAACTGAAATCCGGCCACGTCTGCTCCTTGGTGAGCCCCACGGATTCCTACCTGAGGCCCCCTCGTGGCTGTTTAACCCACTCACCACCCTCGGCCCTGGGCCGGGGGCCTCTCCCACCTCTGGGACGTCAGGAGGGAGAGGCCTGGCCTGCCTCTTGGTGGGGGCGGAGGGAGAGGTGAGGGGCGCGGAGGGGGGGCGTGGTTCCCTCCCCGCTGGGCCAGGCTGCCCGGCGCTGGGTGCCGGGGCCGCCCTCCCATTCCGGAGGAGTCGGGGCAGGGGCTGCAGAAGCCTTGCCTGGAGCATCCTCTGTGCCTGCCCCCGCCCCCCGCCCGCTGAAGGTGAGCCGGAAGCTGTCCGTTCCTGGAGGTGCTCCCCTCGTGGCTGCCCTCCTGGCAGCCTGAGGACTTTCCTGCTCTGCTGGGCGGGCGCTGCGCTCCCGTGTCCGTGGCCAGGTGTGGGTGCAGGCGAGGCGTGGCCCTCACCCCCCTTCCCACATGTGCCCCTTCTTCAGGAGGGTTCAACACTTCGATCGCCTGTTCGTGTGCGCAGGCCTATTTTTAGTGCTTTGAGCGTGTTGACTCTTACATAAGACTCATTCCGTGGCCGTAAGAGTTCTTTAGGAACTGTTCCCTCGTGAGAAGGACGGTGTCTGGTCTGCGTCGCGCCCCTGCCCTCGAGCTCTAATCTGGGACGGGGAGCCGCCTGGCTCTGGGCCTGCTCGCTGCCTTCAGTCTGTGCACCGGCTGGACCCGCTGCCCCTCCTCGGGCGCCTGGTGGGTGCAGAGCACGTGACACGGGGCAGAAGGCGGGCTGGCCCCTCATGCCGGCGCTGTGGGGACATGGCCGGGACCCTCGATCTTCTTCTCACCACCCTGCCCTGCACCTCCTCTCAGCCAGGACGGGGTGGGGCCGGGGGGGCCGGCTTCAGGCGTGACCGTGGCCACCGTGGCCTCCGTGGCCGTGGCTCCTCTCCTGCCAGCATCCGACAGACTGAAGAATGAGTTCGCTGGGGCTGAGCCGGTGGCTTAAACAACAGAAATGTGCTCCCTCCGCTCTGGAGGCCAGGGTCTGAATCAGCGGCCGGCGGGGCTGGTCCTCCTGAGGCCTCTCTCCTTGGTGTGTAGACGGCCGTCTCCCCGCTGTGTCCCCACAGTCTCCCCTGTGTCCAGACTTCTTCTTCATATCAGGACACCAGTCAGACTGGACGAGGTTCCCTCAAATGACCTCATTTTAGCTTCATTACTCTGTGGACACCATGTCTGTCTCCCTGACTCCGAGGCCCTGGGGCTTTGGGCTTCGTCGTGTGAGCTTGGGGCCGTGCTCGTCTGTGGCGGAATCCGTCGGTGGGTTTGTCTAAACGGGCCTGACCGCCCGCGGCCGTGCAGAGGGCAAGCCCGTGTCCGGGTCCCGTCGCGGCCTGTGCCCGTGAGTGGGACCCCGGGACCGCGGAGGCTCTCCTCGCGGGGGCCCGGCCGCCTCCCTGGAGGGGCTGTCCTCCATAGCAGAGCCGTGACGCGGGCCTGGGTGGGTGGCTCAGCCCCCCTCGCTGCCGGACGTGGGTGGGGAGTGGGTGGCGTTTGTCGCTTGTGCTGTCACAGCTCTGAGGGTTCAGACGAGGACGGACGGGGAGTCTGCCAGGGTTCCGAGCTCCGGAGGTGAAGAGAGTTACCGGGTGGTCCAGACCCCGTGCGCGCGTGTGCGTGTGTGCGCGTGTACGTGTGTACGTGTGTGCCTGCAGGTGCGTGTGCGCGTGTGCGTGTGTGTGTGTGTACGTGTGTGCATGTGTAGGTGTGTGCGTGTGTGTGCGCATGTGCGCGTGCGTGTGTGTGTCCGTGTGACGGGGCAGAAGGGCGTTTAAGGAGGCACGAGGCCCTGGGAGGAACCCGGCGCGTCACCCGGCCTAGCAGACCCTTGGGGATTGCGGATCCCTGCCGCCGAGTCGGGCCTCCCTGAGCAGTGAGGCTGCGGGAAGCCCCCCAGGCCTGGTTTCTCTGAACACGTGACATCACCCACCGTGACACACCTGTCCCCACGCTGTCGCCCCCGCACCCCGAGAGCAGGCCCGGAGCAGATCCGCGAAGCTGGCACAGCGAGCTTCCAGAGGAGCAGACTCTGCGCCCCCCTCACCCCGGCCCAGGAGAGGCGCAGAGGCGCCCCTGCGGCCCAGCCCCGGGGCGGCGGTGTGTGCAGGCTCGGGCTCAGGCCCTGCCAGGACCGCGGCTGCTCTTACCTTCGGAAGGTGCGTTTCGCATCCAGACGCCGAACTCAGGTGGGGTTTGCTCGGCCTCAAAGAAGCGGTCTGAGGGAAGGGGGTGCGGGCAGGGTGGACCACATGGGCGCTTGAGAACGTGCCCCGGTCGGCAGGCACCTCCCAGGAGCCAGGGACGCGTGGCCCCCCTGCTCGGGCCACGTCTCATGCCAGGATTCCGCCAGCAGGGCACGCGGACTTGGGAACCGGAGTCCCCGCACCAATAGTTCATTCGGGTGCTGGGACTTCAGTGTCATCAAGTCAGGTCCTGTGCCCTTTGGTGCTGCACGGCATACAGTTCAAGGGGAGGACCCCCGAAGTTCACTCCTCCTCTGCGCCTTCGCCCCGAATCCTCAGAATGGCAGTCTTTTCCCCAAACCCACACTCAAGCTCTTCTGAAGCCACCTCTGTGTATCACAAACTGTCTTCCAGAGAATATTGGACAAACTTTACTTGTAAAAAGATCTATCAGTCACGACCGAGTGTGAGTCCCCCTGCCTTAGAAACGCTGAACGAGCCGGTTTGCCCCTGGAATTCTCGTGGGGTCTTAACACGCGTCGGAGGAAGAGCTGAGGCCCCGTCACGTCACGCACGACGAGGTCCTTCTGAGGCCTGTTTGTCGGAGATCAGCTCCGGCAACGGCAGCGACGGGGAAGGAGATGACGCCGTGTGCCATCGGAGAGCCAGGCGGTTGGGGCCTCCACGACCCCGTGCCTGGACTTGGGGGAGCCGGGCCCACATGTGGCGCCCGTAGGGTGCCATCTGAGACCCTGAGACGCCCCCCACCGCCAGCCCCTCACGCCCATTCTTGGTCGTGCTGGCGGCCGCCCGCCCAGCTACCCCTGGGGTCTGCCCTGGATGCTCGGTCAGCCGGCCCAGAGGATCCCGGGTGGTGTTCCTTGGCGTCCTGGGGTCCCGATGAAGAGCCCCTGGGCTGCTGCAGGTGGTGCTTGGTGTGGTGCTTTAATCCGTTTCCTGTATCCAGGTACCGTGGAAGTGTCTTTGGCAAAAACAATTTCACTCCCAAAACAAAATCTAAAAGTCACCGACTTAGTTTGACTCCCTTTGTTTATTATTGAGACAAATTACGGCTCCAAGATGCTCAGGGACCAATGCAGGATCACACAGCTCCTTGGAGGCCCAGAGCCAGGAGGACAGGCAGCTCCCCGCTTCCCAGGTTCATGGCTGTACCGCTGTGCCTCTCGGCGGATGTCACTGGGGCGGAGGTGCGGGGCCTGGAGCTCTGGTTCTCAATTTTCCTAGGCGGCATGGTCATCCAGGGCACGCTCTAAAACATACAGAGCCGTCCATCCTAAAGCACGAGGACCATGCAGGACGGACCCAGGGACGCTGCCCGGAAAGATGCTTCTTCGCTTGTGAGGCCCTGGACGGTGGTCCCTTCTGCACTGCTGACCCTGGAGCACCTAGAGGCCTTCCCGCACGGTCTCTTGACAGGCAGGGGCTCACATCCCTCTGGCTTAAGCCCACGTCTGTAGCTAACTGGCTGCCCCTCCACTCCAAAGACCAACACAGATGCTTGCAGTTGCAGACTCTGAAAAGCAAGGGCCGGAACAGAAGCCCCAGGAGCCCTGAGGGGATGCTGGGGTGAGGGGCTTTGTTTCGAGGGAAGGTCCCTAGCTCTGTCTCCAGGGACGATGGTCCAGAGGGTCCAGGGCGGAGGCCGGGAATCTGCGTCTTTAACCGGACACTGCCGCCCACCCCACCCCACGTGGCTTCCACGCGGCTCATCCTCGGATGCCGCTTGGTGAGATGCTGACGCACGTCGTTAATGAACCAAAACTGCTTAATCGCGGGAACCCTTCCAACACCCGCACGCTGGGCTGTGAGGCGAGCAGCTTGGCTCCATGGCTGTCGAGTGGGTTAGAGGGAGCAGCCAGTGTTCAGCTTTGAAAGTGGGGAGCACGTAACCCAGCAGCGTCGCCCTGACGGTCGTTCTCGAAAGCCCCTGTGAGGCACGCTGTGCAGGAAGCACCGCAAGCCCACCACGCCCAGCCATCCACACGGCCGTGGGCCCCACCTTCTGGCGACTCACAGTCCGGGAGGAGGGCCGTGGAGCAGGACTGGCGGTGGATGCGGCGCCCGGGAGGTGGCTGGGTCTCCAGTGTCTGGGCGCGCCCAACGCTGTAGGCAGCAGCCGGGGG
>NC_041219.1:53660457-53670889 GCF_002837175.3 Physeter macrocephalus | reverse complement strand
CGGGGCCCACGAGATCTGCACGTGCATCTCGCTGCTTGGTCCCCGGAGCCGCTCAGCTCACTGCTAGGGCCACTCGGGTGACCGTGTCCGGAGTACGCAGGGACTCTCGGCTCCCCTGACCCTTCGGCACCGCGACGGGAGGAGCCGTGACGCCACCTCCGCCTCACACGCAGGAAACGGAGCTCGGAGCGGCCGGGTCCAAGTCCAGGTCTCCTGGACCGCAGGGCCCAACGCCATCCCCTTCTGTCCCCACAGCCGGGGAGACGGGGCCGCACCCTGTCCCCTGCCCCAGGGGTTAGAGAGACGGAAACAAGAATTCCTGAAACCCGACTTGGGTTTGGATGAGAAGAAGGCAAAGACGTTGACAGAGAATAGGACTGACGTGAAGCTCTGATTTGTTTAGAGAAATACCGAAAGCCCCGTGACAGTGTGGACTCATTTGGAAATTTGACTTCCAAAGGAGCAAATGCAAAGTATCTTTCATAACCCAGCCCTCCTGCCTTCGATCTGAAGAGGGAAACACTGAGAGGACAGTTAGCCCTGCCTACGGCAGGGTGTGAGGGGTGTCTGCCGGGCCTGCGCTCGCAGGACTTTCCTCGGTGGGTCCCGCTTTCCACGCGTAGGGCCCCCAGCGCGTCTGCGGAGATATCGTGCAACCAGCTCGTGATGCTCTCGGGTCCGACGTCAGAAAAGCAACTGTTGCCTCCATCACCCTTCCTACTGCAGATGGAGTTTCCTGTGAGTCCAGGAAGGGGCGCCTGGCCGGGGGGATAAGGGGCAGGAGAAGGAGGGCACCCCCAGCGTTGGCACACCCAGGGCTGGCATCTGTAACGGCGTGAAATAGTTTCTAGAAATCTGATCCTGGTCGTTGGTGTCACATCTTTCCCCGGGCTCTTGTTGAGGCTTCCTTCTGGCTATGACAGCAAACGTTGTGGCACCCCCCCAGCCCCCCCCCAGCCCCGCTCAGGACCCGCAAGCATCGCTCTTGCCTGGTTCTTTCCTCACATCAGCAGCTTGGGGGAAAGCCAGTGTCACCTCATCTCTCTCCCAAAGCACGTCTAACTTTCCCAAATAGCAAACTCTGTCTCTTTTAACAAATGACTTCCAGATGCAGGAAGCAGCGGCCAGTGGAATTTTATTGCCCCAAAACTGTGGTTCTGGGCCACATACTTCTGACTTGAAGGTAATTTGGAATGTAAACATTGCAAGGCGTGTACTGGAATTAATTACAGCTCCCCTGTATTCTCTAAGGCCTGCAAGCCTGCAGTTAACTGTTTACGTGGACACTGAGACAGTAGAGCAACTGGGGTGTACGTGGCCCCGTGATGATGACTTTCTGCCTTTATCTTCGGAAAGCCGTGAAGTTGGACCCAGGCTGACCCGTTTCCCCAGGGGTGGCCATCAGTCCCGACGTCAGAAGGGCCCTCTTAAGCCATCGCCTCTGCCCCAGCAAACAGAAGGTGGCAGAACTGGGTACCGCACGTCCACAGGCGTGAGCCTCTTCTTGCCGTGTCAGCCGTCAGGAGCTCGTTTAACTCAGAGAACAAGTATGCACGTGGGGGCCGGCCACATCCGTGGGGGCCTGCAGAGAAAACCACGGCATCTCGTCCGAGGCTGATAAAACCAGGAACTGCTTTGGGGAATAATTTTTTAACTTCATGAAGACACTGAAAAAAGTAGGGTGAAAGTCCTGGAGACGAAGCGTGGTGACCTAACGATGTGAATGTACTTAGTCCTGCAGAGCTGTCCGCTCAGAAATGGTGAAGATGGTCAGTTTTATGTTAGTGAGCAATTTACCCCCAAATGCAAAAGCAGGATGATCAGGTAAAGGCTCTCTGGGGTTGTGTAAACTCCAAGCCGCCTGCACTGTCGTGCCTCCCGGGCCCATCGGAGCTGCAGGTGCTCTGTGTCATCGTCCACCGTCCGAGCAGGGCCTGGCAGGGGTGTGAGAGGGCAGAAAGTCTCTTTGTTGAGCAAAGAGGACGTTTGGGCATTATTTCGGCTTGTGGACGTAGTCGACCGAGGGAATGAATGAATGAACGAACGTTTTGCTGTGAAACGAGTAAAAGGGCTCTCGCGGCGTCCCCAGAACAGAGACCTTCTGAGATCTTACTGAGATTGAGAAGTTAGACATTTGTGGTGTTTTGCCCAAAGTCTCAGTGTCCCCTGACCCTGGGGGCCTGTTGTCATCAACAGAAAGATGGGTGCTATAGCTCTTTGCACGTACGACTCTCCTGGCCTCTGGGAGCCAGCTCTGACCATAGGCTGCAGGCGGAGGAAGGGCCTCTGTGGACAGAGAGCGGGTGATGGGGGCCCTGCGCCCCGACCCGGGAGGTCACCAGCTCCTCTAAGAGAGCGGGGTCTGGGCCTGCTCACCTTTCACTAATCTGGGGGGTGGTGCAGACCCCCAGAGCCGGCCAGAGCAGTCAGGGGCACGGGCTCCAGGGTCAAAGCCCGGCTTTGCGACCTCTGGGCCATGTGACCTCGAGGAAGTGCCTGGGTTCCTCAGTCTCCTCCTCTGTAAAATGGGGTGATCCTAGCTCCCTCGCTGGGTTGTTCTGGGGATTAAATCAGTCAGGTGTGTAAAGTGCAGGGTGCATGGTAAACGGTCAAGCATGTCTCCTGTTCTTGTCGCAGGAGATGTTTTGAGGCACCTGCTGCAGGATGTGCACGTGGGCATCTGGGTCCCGTGCGGGCTGAGACGGTGCTCTGATAGGGCCGCTCACGCCTGCCTTAGCTGGACAGGGAGCTCTGGACGCAGCGCCGGGCACAGGCGCGGGCTCGGCCGGTGAGGCGGCTGCGTGCTCAGGTCCTTGGAGCCAGAGCCCTTTGGCCAGCGGCCCGGCCCAGCCCTGCCGGTGCCCGGCGCACCGCGCGCTCCCCGGTTCACCAGCCTCTGCGAGGTCGGGGTGGGCTGGCCCCCCACACAGGTGCAGCGCGTGCTGGGCAGAGGCCTGCGTGCCCGTGGGGAGAAACGCGCGCACGCGTGAAAAGACGACCCGGGATGGGGGAGAAAGCGGCCACCGCCAGTGAGTATCCGTGCATCTCGTGGATTCAAAGAGGTGATTCGGTGCCTGAACGGGAGGGGAAGTCACTGCCTCACACCTACCAGGACACTGCTGTCAAAACCTAAACCAAAGCAAGACAAACAGAAAATAACAAGTGCTGACGAGGAAGCAGAGAAATTGGAACCCTCGTGCACCGTTGGTGGGAACGTAAAGTGCTGCAGCCGCTGTGGAAAACAGCGTGGAGGTTCCTGGAAATTTTAAAATAGAACCACCATCTGATCCCGCAGTTCTGCTTCTGGGTATTTATCCAAAAGAAGTGAGAGCAGGGTCTCAAAAAGATATTTGTACCCCCATGTTCATAGCAGCATTATTCACGGCAGGGAAGAGGCAGAAGCGACCCAAGTATCCATCGATGGAAAAATGGATAAGCAAGGCCTGGTCTGTATGTACCTGAAAGGGAAGGAAATCCCGACACAGGCTACGACATGGATGAACCTCGAGGACATTATGCTCAATGAAATAAGCCAGACACAAAAGGACAAGCACTGTTTGATTCCACTTCCATGAGGCCCCTAGAGACAGAAAGGGCAGCGGGGCCCCGGGGCTGGGGGGGGAGGGGGGAAGTGAGTGTTTCATGGGGACAGGGTTTCTCTTTGCACGATGAAGAGTTCTGGAGATTGCACAGCGGTGTGAACGTTCTTAACGCTCCTGAGCTGCGCACTTAAAAATGGTCACGATGGTAAATATTATATTTACGTGTATTTTACCACAATTTAAAAAAATTTTTTTAGTTGTTTTAAAACTTAAAAGAAACAATAGGGCTTCCCTGGTGGCGCAGTGGTTGAGAGTCCGCCTGCCGATGCAGGGGACGCGGGTTCGTGCCCAGGTCCGGGAAGATCCCACACGGCTGGGCCCGTGAGCCGTGGCCGCCGAGCCTGCGCGTCCGGGGCCTGTGCTCCGCAACAAGAGAGGCCGCGATAGTGAGAGGCCCGCGTACCGCAAAAAAAAAAAAAGAAAAAAAGAAAAGAAACAGTACATAAATGTTTGCTGCGTTTGACTCCAGCTGGACTGAAGAAATGTGTTGGAGGGCAGCTGGGAGGGGTCTTGATTTGGGGACACAGAGAGGGCAGAGGCCGTTTCCGAGGGGGTGGGAGCCGCTCCCAGGGCCCTTGGCGGTCTCCGTCTAGACGGAGAGATTTCAGGAGAGACGCAATCGCCTCTGTTTCATAGTCGAACGGAAAGCAGCCCGGGAGAGGTGGTGACGCAGAGACCTGAACCCAGTGGAAAGACGAGATAACTGACATCCCATTTTGTGTGTGTGTGTGCGTGTGTGTGTGGTACGCGGGCCTCTCACCGCTGCGGCCTCTCCCGTTGCGGAGCACAGGCTCCGGACGCGCAGGCTCAGCGGCCGTGGCTCACGGGCCCAGCCGCTCCGCGGCACGTGGGATCCTCCCGGACCGGGGCACGAACCCGCGTCCCCCGCCTCGGCAGGCGGACTCGCAACCACTGCGCCGCCAGGGAAGCCCTGACATCCCGTTTTAATTAGCGGAGAAGCAGGGAGACGGCGGCCTGAGGAAGCGGGCGTCTACACGAGCTGCCAGGCCGGAGGTGGGCAGCCGCGGTCCCCGACCCACGGGGAGGCTCCTCGGGGCTGGGAGGTGCCGGAGGCTGCAGCGGCCTGGCTCTCACGGGCCCGCGGTCAGCAAAGTGCCCGGTTGTCGGAGCCTAGTTGACCTTCCCCGAATCAGACCCACGAGGTGTTTACGGAATGATCCGTAGGCCCCTGGGTTGCGTCTTGCTGCTCTCGGAGCCGGAGCGGCACCATCGGGAAAGGTCTTGTTAGGGCGGCACGGTGTCCTTACAGCCCCGACAGGTGAGGGGGCGTCCTGCCCCCCAGTGGCGCAGACAGTGACTGCCACGCGGTGACAGCGGGGTTGCTCCTATGCCCACGTCGGCGGCCCCCGCCCCTCAGGCATCGCTTCCAGCGGGGAGACCTCCTTCCTGGCCGAGGAGCAGGGACCGGCGGATCCCAGGACCCGGGCGTCCCGCACCAGCCAGTCCACCTCCTTCCCGTGCTTCCTCCGTGTAGACACTGTGCTGGCCACACGGTCTGTAGGGACACGGCGCCTGCCGTCAGGGGGCCCGCCGTCTCGAGGGGTCCTTGCCGAGGGTCCCAGAGGGCAGAGGAGCCAGGGTGGCTGCTGGACACGGTGCGGGCGCGGGGCTGGCATGGGCTTACAGGCCCCCTGTGGCAGGTGGGACTCAGCGCAGCACCAGGAACAGCCCAGCGGGGACTGAGCGGCCAGAGGGAGGGGCAGGGGGCGGATGGGGGAGACAGAGGACGGCAAGAGGCGGAGGCCGGCCTGCCCCCCCAGTCCTACTCTCCGAACGAGGACGGAGAAAGAGTCCGGCTCCTTTTCTGACAACAGTGCTGTCTTCTGAGGACAAGGCATCCATCTCCAGAGGGATCACGCAGGAGACGGTCCCCGCCCCCCAGCTGTCCAGGGGCAGACAGGCCGTCCTCGGGGGACCCAGGCTCCTGACATCCCCAGCTTCCCGCCCTCTCTTGTGACTGGGAACGGGGCCTGGCAGTGCCGGTGGGCTGGACCGCAGGGTCTCCCTGGGGCCTGGGCGTGGCTGCGTCCTCCTCCTCGCCTACCGGGGCGGACGCTCTCTGGTCACCGCTCTCACTCTCTGCTTTGCTCCCGCTGGGGATTTGGGCCATCTGACGCGTCTGCGATGTGGGGAAGGTGGGGCTTGTGCGGGGAGGAAGGCGGGGAGCGCTGGCGGCAGGTCCAGACCCTGGAGACGTGGCCAGGCACCCCCTACGGCGGAGGGCCCGGCTGGACACGTCAGTTCCTCATGCTTGAGTCATTCGGACATTTCAGAGAAAACGCAGGCTGCTTCCCAGAGCTGAGGAAGCCCCACAGCCGTTCCGGTCCTGGCGCCAGACGCGCCGTCTAAAGCGTGGTCCCCCGGGTTTTGCTGCAGGATGGTCTCAGCTCTGCCATCGCTCGTGTCCTCTCCTTCTCAGACCGCCGGTGCCCTCCACCCCTGCCCTCTGGGGTTGCTGCCGCCGACTGGTCAGGACTTAGGCCGCTGGGCGTGTCCCCTGCCGGAGGACAAGCCGCACCGCTGCTGAACTCAGATCTGCAGTGGTCAGCCAGCGGCTACGCTCCAGGCCTGGACTCCGGTCCTGTGGGGTCCAGCCCGCTCCTCCCTGCCCCCGGCCTTCACCCTCTGCTCTCCACCGCTCTCTGTCTGCCTTGCTTTCATTCATTTCCCATGCATTTGCGGAATATATAGTTTTAGTAAAAAAGAAAAAGGAAAGCAACCCAAATACCAACACGACCTTGTTCCGCCAGGCGCTGAGTCCGCTCTCTGCGTCTGAGGAAATGTACACAGAGCGTTAAATAGCAATCATGGCGATTAGCAGATGTGAGCCGTCGCCCCCGGGCCCCCCTCCGGTTGCCGTCCGGGGTGTCGAGGACGCTGTAAGGGGCGCAGAGGAGGGAGGAGGGGGCTGACGCCCTGGATCCCTCGCCCTGGGTCGCCGCGTCCCCCCTCTAAGGCTGCCTTTGTCCGTGACCCACCCTCAGGACGCAGCTTCCTCGAGGGCAGCAGGGTATTAAGTCAGCCGGTCTCTGAGGTTTGCAGCCGCGACATTTCTGGGAACTCAGGGTGTGTGAGACGCGGCCCCGCCCCCTGCTGACCGCTCCGCTCCGGCCCGTGTTGTCGCTGCTGCCTGGACGCCGGCCACTGGCTCTTCCAGCCCGCCACCTTTGGGGCGCCTCTTCCCGGCTGCCAGGGGTGTGTGGGAGCTGCGGAGCCTTGTTTCCAGCAGCTCCCTTTGCCCTGGGCCAGGGTCTCAGCCAAGCCCTCGTCTGTAAGGGGGGACGGTCCCCACCTCATCGGACAGACGGGATGTTTCAGTGCAATCCCACTTGGCTTTGTGTTGAGATTCGTTAGTTAGCTCATTAATTCTGGTGAGGACCGTGGGTGTCAGGTACGGACTGCTCTAGGTTCCGGGGATAGAGCAGTAAAACAGAGCTTGCGTTTAATGGTATTGGGCGGGGGCCGTGGAGGGGACAGACAGTGAACAAGTAAACAAGCAAGGTGATTTCAGACAGTGACGTGTACTGAGAAGAAAGTGCATAATATGGGCTGGGGGCTGAGGCGGGGGTCCCTGAGAAGCTGAAACTCAAACGAGGGAAGAAGGGCCACATGTCACGTGAGGAACGGCCTTCTAGGCAGCGGGATACCCCAGCGCAGAGCAGACTGTGTCGCGACAGGACCTGGTTCCTGCCTCCAGGGAACAGCGTGGATCCGGCCTGGGGAGAATCCTGAGGCCACCTGGGTGGGAGACCAGAGTCCCCCCCCTGCAGTGACCAACTGCATCCCGGCAGGGCCCCCAGCCCGGCTGCAGGATCACGTTTTGTTCAGTAGCCAAAACTCATTTATCGACTGGGCTTGACTGAGAGACCCATTTAACCTGTGTCCTGGGGCACTGAGGCCCCTCACACGTGTGTGCGTGTTTACCAGCCGTTTGCCGCACGGAGCTGCCCACTCTGGGGTAAGCAGGGCGCCGCGCTCACGGGGGGAAGCGCGCGTGGGTCCTGGGAGGTTCAGGAGCCCCCTGGATTAGAGCGTCTGTTTTCATCAGAGCAGTGCTGTTTCTCCTGGTGAATCGCCCCGGTGACTCTCAGCATCTCTCTTGGCTGCAAGGGCCCAGCCCACATTTCTCCACTTCTCAAGGCCCTGTTACATCAGTCAGCTCACTGGATTTACCGCCCGGAACACAGCTTGGTGTGATTCCTCATCGCTCTCCCCTCGTTTCCTGTTGCTCAGTGTGGCTTATGGCTGGAAGGTCCCCAAGAGATGACTGAGTCTGACTGTCCTTAAGCAGGCGTGCGCACCAACAACCCTTCAAGAAGCTTTCTGAAAATACACAGGGTCAAACTCCAGGAGGCTCGTGATTTGGTGAACATTCTCTCCATAGGGCTGTGCAGATACATTAGTTACCCTCTAGTATCCATTCTTACTCTCCCTCCATCCTTCTCTGTCCCTTCCTCCATCCTCTGCCAGGAATGTGGATGTGATGGCTGGAGCTCCGGCTGCCATCTTGGACCATGAGTAGGAGGCACACAGTCCCTGACAGGTGCCAGTGTTCTGTCGACTACATCCAGTCTCCACCTGTTTTCTCCACTGGAATCATGTCCTTTTTCTATGCAGGATTGCAGGATGGACTTGATTAGTGGAATAATAGCATCAACATTTTCTATACTGTTTAATTATTATAATTTTTCAAACCCACAGAACTCTGTAGGATATTAGCCAGAATTAGGTGCTGTCTTGATATTATATTGGCCATTTGCCACACTCAAGCCAAGTAGGGAGTCTTGCTCATGAGGCGGGGCCCATCCATCTGCAGTCACAGGAAGCCTGTTGGCACCAGACACCCCTTGGGGCAGTGAGTCACCGAGGACCCACCTCATGAACAGACACAGCGCCTTCAGGCCAGGCGTCAAGTAAGTGGGCCCATTCTTCATGTGCCACGGGATCTCCTCTGACCTGTCACCTTAGACTCTTCAAATCTCAAAAAAACAATCTTGTTTTTAGCATTTTGACAAAAGGAAACCATTTTTGTTCACCAGCCAAGGATGCTGAAGACAGGACGTGTGAGAAGTCTTAAGCCTGGGAAAGATGTGGTCCACATGTGCTTATGAAGTTTACTTTGGAGAATAGAACTGGGGAGGGGAACCCACGGCAGAGAAGGACCAAGCAGGCGGCCGTGATGTGACCGTCATGGTCTTTGCGGTGAATAAAAATCCCCCTCCAAATCCTACAGCAAAGTGCAGAAGGGCATTCACTTCTTAGTTTAAGGCCACAGCAGCTGGTTTTGCTCTGTACAGATTAGACGTCTGTTGCCAGCAGTTGAGCCCCAGATGGAAGTACAGTAGTTGGTTTGCATTTAGGGGCCAAGCTGTTTGAAAAAATGAGTATCTTTAAATACTGGCAACCCACCCAGTGTGATGAGATGCTGCCTCTTGGAAAAGCTCACCAGAGCAAAGAAGGATGATGGGGGCCAGCTGCCTGGTGTCTCCTCACTTACAGGGGATGCAAGTGTGCTGAGTGCAGGGGTGGGTGCATCTCGCGTGCTGTTTGAATTGCCTCTCCTCCCTCCCTCCCTCCACCCCTCTCGCTCTCTTGTCGTAGAACTTGTATAAGTTAAAAGCACAGGTGATGAGGCACTACCTGACTAGGAGATGCAAAGAGGACATGCCTTCCTGGTGGGAGATGTGCCAGGGAGAGAGGACCAGGATGTGTGACCTTGGGAAAGTCACCACACATTTCTGAGCCTCAGTCTCCCACTGGAGAAATGAAGGAGGTAACACGAAAAACAACAAAACAATTATAAGAATAACAATGACTAACACTTCCTGAGCTCTTCTGTGTGCTAAGTACTGTTTTAAGCATTTTGACTCATTTAGTCTCACAATATCCTGTGTGACAGGTACGATTATCTCCACTGCACAGGTGGGGGAGCTGGGGACCGGCGTTGGAATCCAGCAGCCTGGCTTCTGTGCAGACGCCAAATGCTTAGCCACTGTGTTCCTTTCCCAAAGATCTAAATTGTGTGAGTTTAGGAGAGAAAAACAGTTTACCCGGCAACCTTTATAAAAAAAACCACTTGGCCAGATGGAGATACAAAAAGCAATTTCTGAAAACAGCAATGATAAATCAGTGATGACATATGGTCACCTTATCTTTGATAAAGGAGGCAAGAATATACAATGGAGAAAAGACAGCCTCTTCCGTAAGTGGTGCTGGGAAAACTGGACAGCTACATAAAGAATGAAGTGAGCGCACTCCCTAACACCATACGCAAAAATTAACTCAAAATGGATTAGAGACCTAAATGTAAGGCCAGACACTCTAAAACTCTTAGAGGAAAACAGAGGCAGAACACTCTAGGACATAAATCACAGCAAGATCCTTTCTGACCCACCTCCAAGAGAAATGGAAATGAAAACAAAAATAAACAAATGGGACCTAGTGAAACTTACAAACAACCCAACCCCCAAAATGGGCAGAAGACCTAAATAGATATTTCTCCAAAGAAGACATACAGGTTGCCAACAAACACACGAAAGGATGCTCAACATCACTAATCATCAGAGAAATGCACATCCAAACTACAATGAGGTGTCACCTCACACCAGTCAGAATGGGCATCACCAGAAAATCTACAAACAACAAATGCTGGAGAGGGTGTGGAGAAAAGGGAACCCTCTTGCACTGTTGGTGGGAATGTAAACTGATACAGCCACTATGGAGAACAGTATGGAGGTTCCTTAAAAAACTAAAAATAGAATTACCATATGACCAGCAATCCCACTACTGGGCATATACCCAGAGAAAAC
>NC_041219.1:53658863-53659680 GCF_002837175.3 Physeter macrocephalus | reverse complement strand
TATACACTACCAAATGTAAAATAGATAGCTAGTGGGAAGCAGCCGCATAGCACAGGGAGATCAGCTCGGTGCTTTGTGACCACCTAGAGGGGTGGGGTAGGGAGGGTGGGAGGGAGACGCAAGAGGGAGGGGATATGGGGACATGTGTATACGTATAGCTGATTCACTTTGTTATACAGCAAAAACTAACACATCATTGTAAAGCAGTTATACTCCAATAAAGATGTTAAAAAAAATGGAAAATAAATAAATAAATTAGGGATGATGGGAAGGATTATATAATAAATGGTGCTGGGACAATTGTTTAGCTACTTAGAAAAATATCCTAGCAATTTAGGTCCTCATCTCACACAGTTTGCTACAATATATTCCAAGTTGATTAAATAGACCAATGGAAAGAGAAGAAGAAAATAGAAGTAAGAATCAATTCTCTGGCCGGGGGAGGAGTATAATAGCTCAGAACAATGGTACATGTTACAAAAGTTGATGATAGTCCTAACTTCAAAAAATCAGAAATCTCTACGTCAGGAATAAAAAGTCAAACAATGAATTTGAGAAAAGATTTACCACAGGTTAACATTTTGCCTAATATCTGTGTTTAAAAATATATCTAAAGGAATAAGAACTTCAAAAATTCTGATAGATAGGGCTTCCCTGGTGGCGCAGTGGTTGAGAGTCCGCCTGCCGATGCAGGGGACACGGGTTCGTGCCCCGGTCCGGGAGGATCCCACATGCCGCGGAGCGGCTGGGCCCGTGAGCCATGGCCGCTGAGCCTGCGCGTCCGGAGCCTGTGCTCCGCGACGGGAGAGGCCACAAC